>NW_024704742.1:43810981-44200981 GCF_018977255.1 Callorhinchus milii
CACACACACACATTTGTGCATGCAACCACACACACTCATACCTGTCCTCCCGCAGCTCACACAAAGACATGCACACACACGCACACTCACATACACACAAATAGACACACAACGCATGATGACACACTTGCACACACCTGTCACGCCTACCCTTCCCTCATAAATGTACACACAGTGGATCGATCACTAAGTCATGTATGGACATGATGGGGGGGAAGAGAGAGCAGGAGAATGTGGTTAGAGTAGTGAGCATATCTTAGTTGTGCAAAAATGTGAAACTCACAATCATTTCCCTTCTGGACCCTGGGAGTGAGACTTTCTAGCTCTGTACCCCCTGCCCTTGCTAGGAACTCGCTCCCGCCCACACTCCAGCTGTTATGCAGCTGGGAATCCAGGCACGATGACCTTCCAGAAATTGGGATTCAGGTTGGGAATGCCGACGACCTCTATGTAATCGGAAAAAACAAAGATATTCCTCAAAACAGAACCCAACATTACTGCAGCATCTCACAGACAGGTACAGAGACTCAGTCAAACCACATGCCTGTAACTCACTCCCACCCTGGAGAGGTGTGTTATTCTATATAAACTTCTTTGAATTAAATTCCAGCCTGTAACTCACTCTCAACCCGGAGAGGATGCATTATTCTATATTATAAACCTCCAAACCCTTGGATTAGATTTCAGACTTTATGTCTCTCTAACTACAGACCAGCACTGGCACCTAATAATGATATTGACAATTCTTGGAGCTGTTTCTCTTGTGCTGCCAGGCTCTCTCGCTCTTGTTTTGGTTCGTGCAGAATGCCAGGAGGTTAATTCTTATCCACTGCCTGTCTGTCTCTCGCTTTCACACACTCTCTCTCTCGCTGTCACACTCACTCTCTGTCTCTCTGTCCCTCTCTCTCTAATTTTCTGTTGCTTACACTGCCCCCCCCTCTCTCTCTGTCTCTCTTTTAGTTTCTGTCTGGCTATCTCTCTTCATCTCTGTCTGTCTGTGTCTGTCTCTCTCTCGGTGTCACATTCACTCTTTATCCCTCTCTGACTTTCTGTTGCTTACACTCTCTCTCTGTCTGTCTCTCCCTGAGTCTCTGTCTGTCTATCCCTATCTTAGTCTCTGTCTGGCTTGTCTGTCTGTCTCTCTCTCTTAGTCTCTGCCTGTGCGAGTGTCTGTCCATGTGTGTGTGGGTAGGTATTAACACATGCTCTGACACAAACCTTCTCCCATCACTTGCCCCTACAGGAGAATGTACAATGCACAGTGGTGAGGTTTGACCCTGTGCCCAGGGAATGCAGCCCATTAACCAGCCTGGCTTTGCATTGAGATCAGGAACCAGCTCATGATCAGCCAGCAAGTCTCAGACCTCACGCATCAGCCCATCCTGAACTACCAAACCGCAGCAAGCACACTGGGAATCGCTGTGAAGCTCTCAGCGACGTCTCTCTGGGTGAAAGGCATTGTGTAAATGGAAGCCGTGAAGCATTGTGAGACATCTCTCTGGCTGTGTAAATGTATTTCGCTGTGAATCTATTTACCCACGATAAACCTTGTGGTTAATAACAGTAAATTGGAGTGAACAGGCCACAGACAGGAAATGAGGTTTATCATCTCTTGCACTGCGCTGCTCCTTCCCTCCCTCCCCCTAGCACTGCACTGGAGCGTCAGCCTGGACTGGGAGCTCAAAGTCATGGGGGTGGAGCTTGAACACAACAACAACAAACTGCATTTACTCAGCACCTTTCACTTTAGGAGGATGTCCCAAGGCACTGGACAGTCGAGGGTTTGCACCCCAGCTGGGGTGTGGATTCGAGAGAGGGGTTGGGAGAAGATGACTGAAGGCACGGTCAAACCACACTGCCTTCTGACAGAGAGAGACTGAATGTGTGTGTGAGAGAGAGAGAAAGAGAGAGGCTGACCAAAAAGACACACACAGACTGAGACAGAAAGAGACACACACAGACTGAGACAGAATGGTGTTCCTGTCTCTGATTGCCAGCCTGTCGGGGGCTGAGCTGTGGATGGTGTTAAGCTGGTGCCTGTGATATCTCTCACTCTAGTCTCTCCCACTCACTGTTCACATCTTTGGAAACTGAGCGAGAGGGCTAGACATTGGTTTCTCACCTCAGCTGCTCGCCTCGCAAACCATGACCCAACAATCAGCTATCACCTCTGTCCCCTCATTACACTTCACAGTAATAACTCCCTGCTTCCTACTGACTCTATATGTGTGTGTCTCTCTCAGTCTGTGCGTGTAAATGCAATTTTTATGAATGTGAGAGGCAGAAAGGACGGCCTTGCTCCTCCCTACCTCCATGATCTCCTAACTCCCTACCAAACTGTCAGTCCCTCCACTCAGGGGGCTCCCAACTGCTTCACGTCCCTGCCTGCCTGCCCCACCATCGGCGTGCAGGCCTTCATCTGTCCCCATCCTCTGAAACTCCATCCCACAGTTCCTCCGCCTCACCCCCTCCCTTGCCTCCTTCAAGACCCACCTCAAGAACCTCCTCTTCGACCCTGTCTTCGATCACCCTGTTACCCTACCATCCTTACTTTTCAACATAATTGTACTTTATATATAAAGTACATATATAAAATGATTGTTTAACTGATGCCTGAAATTTTTCATAATCTTAGCCTTAAAACCAAGGTCATAAAAAATTGGAAAATTCTTAAATTCAACCTTAATTTGGAAGACAGTTTTTTTTAAGAACTGCAGCAACCCAGTAACCCTAAACTAATGCTGGATTTAAGCCATGGCATTTAGACTAAGAATGTTGGCATTAATATTGATCTAATGCCAGTTTTGCTATGTTTTTGCTATGTTGCAAGATCCTCATCCTCACCTACAAGGCCATTCACGGCCTTGCTCCCTCCTACCTCTCTGACCTACTATCCCCCTACCTACCTGCCCATACCCTCCGTTCCTCCGGCTCCGGTCTGCTCCACGTCCCCCGCCCCAATCGCCCTACCATCGGTGGTCGGGCCTTCAGCCTCTCAGCCCCCAGGCTCTGGAACTCCATCCCCCAGTGCCTTTGCCTTGCTTCCTCTCTCTCCTCCTTCAAGGCCGGTCTCAAAACCTTTCTCTTTGACCGTGCCTTCAGCTCCCCTCTCGACTCTCTTCCCCGCTCCTCGCTCCCTCCCTTCCCTCCCTCACCCTGACCATTTCCCCCTCCTCGCTCCCTCCCTTCCCTCCCCTCACCCTGACCATTTCCCCCTGCTCGGGTCCTGACCTAACTGTGCAGCGCCTTGGGACGTCCTCCTGACGTGAAAGGCGCTTTATAAATGGAATCTTGTTATTGTTGTTGTTGTTTGCAATGTTGTTGACATGATTAATGAATCGCCCGTCTCCGCCAATACCTTTCTCTGAAAACCACTGAAACCCTGGTCCATGCCTTTGTCACCTCTCGGCTGAACTATTCTAACGCCCTCCTCGCCGGCCTCCCCTCCACTACAATCCATAAAATCCAGATTATTCAAAACTCTGCGCCCACATTCTCCTCCGCACCAAACTCCGCTCCCCGACCACCCCAGTCCTTGCCAGACTGCACTGGCTGCCTGTCCCAGAGAGGATGGACTTCAAGATTCTCATCCTTGTCTTCAAATCCCTCCACTCCTCTGCACCCCTCTACCTCTCTGACCTCTCTCCTCAAAACAGTGCCCGTTGCCCTCGTTCTTCTGGGTCTGGCCTCCTCCTTGTCCCCTGAGTCCTCCGTTCCACCCTCGGCGGCTATGCCTTCAGCCACTATGCCCCGAGGCTCTGGAACTCCCTTCCTCACTCCCTTCACCTCGCTCCCTCTCTTCCTATTTTCAGGTCTCTGCTGAAGACCTTTCTTTTCAACTGCGCCTTTGGTCACCTTCCTCCCCCTCCCCCTGGCTCGGCTCCAGGATCTGTTAGCGCTCTGAGATGCTGTCCGGCGTGGAGGGCGCTATATAAATCCAAGTTGTTGTTGTTGTTGTTAATGGTTCTTTGCGTATGTCATTGCAATATTCAGTTCTCTCCTTCCTGAAACAAAAGTGGTTTGCCAAATGCCTTTTTATTGAGGCAATGCCCCTTGCCAATTGTCCCACAAACAAAATGTGTGTCTTTGACAAACAGCAAACATTGTTCTGAGTTTTATAATTCAGTGTAATTTTAGCCCAATGGTCCAATACATAATGTAACAAACTCCTTTATGCGTTATCTGGCATTGTTCACAGCAGTTGTTAAATAGTTTTCCTGATATAAAAAAAGGATCAATCATATTTACGAATACACTACTTGTTCTTCTTCAGAGTACAATTACTGTAAACCTACCGTATTTGTATTGTAGGTTGTGCTTTGATTAAATACTGGAAAATCCCTACCCAAGATTACTTACTATAAGAACAACATTCCAGGGTGTTGGCCGACAAGCAGAACAAAAAGAAAAATTGCTTGAGGTCTTTTTCATTAGATTTGAATGGCAGATTCTTTTTCCATTTACATACAATAATAATAATTCTTCCATTTATCACGTTGTCAAGATGGATCCACAGGATATATTGTAAAGTGGATTGACTGTGTATTTTGTTGGTGAAATGCAGAAGCCAATTAGTGCACAGCGATCTCCCACCGGGATCTTTAACGTACATCTGAACAGGCTGACGGGACCTTAGTTTAAAATCTCATCCGGACGCACCTCCGACAATGCAATACACCCCCAGCACTACATTGTAGTGTCAGTTTAGAGTATGTGATTCTGAATCCCGATGTGGGGCTTGAAACCACCACCTTCTGACTCAGAGGTGAGAGTGCTACCACAGCGCCAGGTCATTGTGACAAGCTGACACTGACACAAGAGCAATATATTAACAAATTTCAATATGGTACAATACAATTTACATTGACATAGCGTTCTTCAAGTTGGGAAGACTCCTTGAGGCATTTGATTATGCCGGAGGGGCTTCCTAGCTGGGGTACGGGGTGGGGGGTGGGCGCAAGGGGTGTAGGAGGGAAGATGACCAAAAGCACGGTAAAAGAGGTACGTTTTAAGATGTAGCTTGAATGAGGGGAGGGAGGGAGTGAGTTGGAGGGACTCTGTGATGGAATTCCAGAGTGGTGGCAGAGTGGCTCAATGCCTGACAGCTGATGATGGGATGGATAGGGCAGAGAACATGAACAGTGCACCACTTGCTGATCGAATGGAGTGCCGGGTCAGTGACCTTAAAGGAGCTCACTGAGGTAGGGTGGGATGAGACTGCAGAGGGATTTAAACTCAATCTGCGAGGGGATACGGAGCAAATAGAGCTGCATGAGGATGGGGGATGTGGAACCTGGTGTTGGAGAGGACATGGATTGCGGAGTTCTGTATAGTTTGCACCATGTGTAGGGAAGAATTGGTGAGTCCAGTAAGCAGAGCATTGGAGTAGTCAAGAATGGATGTGATAAAGGTGTGGATGAAGGTCTCGGGCTAGAGGAGAGAGGTAGTGTAGAGGGAGGCAATGTTTTAGACGACAAGGAAAGCTGAACATGTAAGAGCACAAATAGGAGTTGAAAAAGACACTGAAGTTCCACACCACCTCTGTGGGGTGGACTGTGGCACCCATGTAGATTGATGTTGTCAGTGCCTGAGGTGAGAAGATTTTATCGAAATCCAACTGAAGAAAGTTAGAGTTCATTTAGGACTTCTTGTCTGACAGGTAATTGATCATGAAAGCAGTGGCCCACAAACAAGCCACGGAATGAGCAACCGATTTTATTTGAGGGATTGTCATCCAAGCCCCCAGAAGAGAGAAACTCCCTTCTCTTTTTGAATAGAACAGCTGGGGAAACATGTGTGTGTATCTTTCTGTGTGTGTGTGTGTGTGTGCCTTTCTTTTTGTGTCTCTCGTCTCCCTTTGTGTGTGTCTCTCTGTATGTGTGTCTCTGGTCCCTGCGTCTTTTTCTGTGGGGATAATGTTTGTCACAATCTATTGCAATAACTCATGGTGTGAAATGAAGTGAGAGATGGAGGTGAGGAGGCCAGGGGTGTGTGAGAGGTATTCAGACACTGAGAGAATCAGACCAGACGGGTCCCCGGGTTCGGAACGCTCCAGTCTTGCTGCTCTGTAACTCGGCGAGAGATGTAGACTCACAAACCAAGCCCCATGCATCCATGCTCGCTCCTTACACCATTTCTCGCCAACTGACACAACGTGGCTCGTCATGATGCTGAAGTTAAAGAGAATGTGTCTCCCACTGGCAATCAGTGAGTATCTATCTCTGTTCTTGTCTGTTCACAATCCAGAGATCACATATAATTACCTAACGTTGCCCAGCTTCATGGCTCGCATTTACCCAGCACCTCTCCCCACAGAGAGACGTCTCACAACACTTCATGGCTTATATTTACCAAGTGCCTTTCACCCAGAGAGTTACATTTACACAGCACCTTTCACCCTTTGTCCCAAAGCGCTTTGTAGGATACACTGTAAAGCGCAGTGACTGTGATTTGTGGGCGAATCCGGAAGCCATTTGAGTGACTGAGCCTTGGGCTGAGAGTTGCAATGCAAGTTATCATTGTTGCCGTTGTGTCTCTCAATCTCTTTCGCACAGGTCGGGTGCTTCCAACCTTTCAGAGAGCCAGCCGGGGAGCAAACGTAACAATGTCTTGTGCGATGGAGTCATTTGGGCGATTTATTGGTTTAAGATCAAAGCAGGTCACATTTCCCCATCTCTGATACTAAGCTACCATCTCCTTACTGGGATCCGTTACTGTAAAGCGCTCTGAGATGCCGTCCGACGTGGAGGGCGCTATATAAATCCAAGTTGTTGTTGTTATACTTCACGGCTTTGCTTGCTGTCTGGATTTGGTGAACGCTTCAATCACAGTGGGTACCACAGGGGCTCGTGGAGTTAAGTGTACAAAACATGCTACCAGAAGATTCCGCCACCTATATCTGCTCTTCGGAGATAGCCAGCAATGTGAGGCTGGGAGACGGAACCAGTCTTGTGGTTACGGATGAGAGATCAGGAGTGGGTGGGTGGTGTGGGGGGAGAGATGACCAAGAGCACAGTCAACTGCATCAGTTTTGAGATGGAGAGAGCGAGTTGGAGGGAATTCAGGATGGAGCAGACAGTACCAATGTGGGGGGAGCGAGCACCAGTATAGACTCAATGGGGAGGGAAAAGAGAGCAGAGGACTGGGGTTAGAGTAGAGAGCTCAGAGGAACACACTAACACTTGCACACCTTTCTCTTGCTCATCAGATTCACATACTCCTCCACCCCCTACCGCACCACTTCCCCCATGCACAATTATTACAGGATGTGCTATGTTGATTACTGCAGAGATGTATCGCCTGTTACGTGTAAACTCACATTTGCTGAGGCACACACACACACACACACACATTTGTGCATGCAACCACACACACTCATACCTGTCCTCCCGCAGCTCACACAAAGACATGCACACACACGCACACTCACATACACACAAATAAACACACAACACATGATGACACACTTGCACACACCTGTCACGCCTACCCTTCCCTCATAAATGTACACACAGTGGATCGATCACTAAGTCATGTATGGACATGATGGGGGGGAAGAGAGAGCAGGAGAATGTGGTTAGAGTAGTGAGCATATCTTAGTTGTGCAAAAATGTGAAACTCACAATCATTTCCCTTCTGACCCTGGGAGTGAGACTTTCTAGCTCTGTACCCCCTGCCCTTGCTAGGAACTCGCTCCCGCCCACACTCCAGCTGTTATGCAGCTGGGAATCCAGGCACGATGACCTTCCAGAAATTGGGATTCAGGTTGGGAATGCCGACGACCTCTATGTAATCGGAAAAAACAAAGATATTCCTCAAAACAGAACCCAACATTACTGCAGCATCTCACAGACAGGTACAGAGACTCAGTCAAACCACATGCCTGTAACTCACTCCCACCCTGGAGAGGGTGTGTTATTCTATATAAACTTCTTTGAATTAAATTCCAGCCTGTAACTCACTCTCAACCCGGAGAGGATGCATTATTCTATATTATAAACCTCCAAACCCTTGGATTAGATTTCAGACTTTATGTCTCTCTAACTACAGACCAGCACTGGCACCTAATAATGATATTGACAATTCTTGGAGCTGTTTCTCTTGTGCTGCCAGGCTCTCTCGCTCTTGTTTTGGTTCGTGCAGAATGCCAGGAGGTTAATTCTTATCCACTGCCTGTCTGTCTCTCGCTTTCACACACTCTCTCTCTCGCTGTCACACTCACTCTCTGTCTCTCTGTCCCTCTCTCTCTAATTTTCTGTTGCTTACACTGCCCCCCCCTCTCTCTCTGTCTCTCTTTTAGTTTCTGTCTGGCTATCTCTCTTCATCTCTGTCTGTCTGTGTCTGTCTCTCTCTCGGTGTCACATTCACTCTTTATCCCTCTCTGACTTTCTGTTGCTTACACTCTCTCTCTGTCTGTCTCTCCCTGAGTCTCTGTCTGTCTATCCCTATCTTAGTCTCTGTCTGGCTTGTCTGTCTGTCTCTCTCTCTTAGTCTCTGCCTGTGCGAGTGTCTGTCCATGTGTGTGTGGGTAGGTATTAACACATGCTCTGACACAAACCTTCTCCCATCACTTGCCCCTACAGGAGAATGTACAATGCACAGTGGTGAGGTTTGACCCTGTGCCCAGGGAATGCAGCCCATTAACCAGCCTGGCTTTGCATTGAGATCAGGAACCAGCTCATGATCAGCCAGCAAGTCTCAGACCTCACGCATCAGCCCATCCTGAACTACCAAACCGCAGCAAGCACACTGGGAATCGCTGTGAAGCTCTCAGCGACGTCTCTCTGGGGTGAAAGGCATTGTGTAAATGGAAGCCGTGAAGCATTGTGAGACATCTCTCTGGCTGTGTAAATGTATTTCGCTGTGAATCTATTTACCCACGATAAACCTTGTGGTTAATAACAGTAAATTGGAGTGAACAGGCCACAGACAGGAAATGAGGTTTATCATCTCTTGCACTGCGCTGCTCCTTCCCTCCCTCCCCCTAGCACTGCACTGGAGCGTCAGCCTGGACTGGGAGCTCAAAGTCATGGGGTGGAGCTTGAACACAACAACAACAAACTGCATTTACTCAGCACCTTTCACTTTAGGAGGATGTCCCAAGGCACTGGACAGTCGAGGGTTTGCACCCCAGCTGGGGTGTGGATTCGAGAGAGGGGTTGGGAGAAGATGACTGAAGGCACGGTCAAACCACACTGCCTTCTGACAGAGAGAGACTGAATGTGTGAGAGAGAGAGAAAGAGAGAGGCTGACCAAAAAGACACACACAGACTGAGACAGAAAGAGACACACACAGACTGAGACAGAATGGTGTTCCTGTCTCTGATTGCCAGCCTGTCGGGGCTGAGCTGTGGATGGTGTTAAGCTGGTGCCTGTGATATCTCTCACTCTAGTCTCTCCCACTCACTGTTCACATCTTTGGAAACTGAGCGAGAGGGCTAGACATTGGTTTCTCACCTCAGCTGCTCGCCTCGCAAACCATGACCCAACAATCAGCTATCACCTCTGTCCCCTCATTACACTTCACAGTAATAACTCCCTGCTTCCTACTGACTCTATATGTGTGTGTCTCTCTCAGTCTGTGCGTGTAAATGCAATTTTTTATGAATGTGAGAGGCAGAAAGGTATCCCCCCATCCTTGCACAACTCCACTGGCTTCCCATCACACAGAGGATACAGTTCAAGATCCTGGTCCTCACCTTCAAAGCCCTCCTTTGGCCTCGCTCTCCCCTACCTCCTAACTCCCTACCCATGCTGCTCGCTCCTTACGCTGAGCGGGCTCCGATCTGCTTCACGTCCACCGCCTCGCTCGCCCCACCGTTGGCAGACGGGCCTTCTGCTACCCTGCCCCCACCCTCTGGAACTCCATCCCACAGTCCCTCCGCCTCAACCCCTCCCTTTCCATCTTCAAGACCCATCTCAAGATCCTCCTCTTCGACCGTGTTTTCGATCTCCCTGCTTCGACCCCTGCCCTCCACCCTCCCCGACCCCGACCCCAAGCTCGGGTCCGAAACTCTGACTGTCCATGCTCATTGGGACATCCTTCCGATGTGAAAGGCGCTATACAAATGTAATGTTGTTGTTCTGTCTCACTCACTCGCTCCTGACTCCCTCCCTCCCTCACTATCTCTCTCACTCCCTCAATGTACTGCATTTACCCATGAGGTGCAACCTCCCACCCCTTCTTTCATCTCTCCATTCACTCGCTAATCCACTCACTCACCAATTGACTGACTGTTGTTTCATGTTAACAGTATTAAATATGGCAGAACAGGAGCCTCTAGGGATTGAGGTTATTCTGGATGAGGAAGCAGAGTCCAGAGCTCCTATGTGCCCACATGGTAAGAGCAGATTTTTTAAAATCCTGAATTTGAGAGAGAATTGTGCAATCTGGGAGCTTGTGATTGCTATCACTTCACTTCACTCCTACTGCTCTACCTCTGCCGACTTCTCCTCCCCTCCTTCAACCTCTACCTCCACATCCACTCTGCCACCAATGTTCATGGTCAACCCCTCGACCTGGTGATCACCCGGAGTACGTATTGCTTTGAGGAATGAAAATGCTCACAGGAAAGGTGGCCCAACCGTGGCTAACTAGAGCAGTTAGGGAAAGTATAAAGTTAAAGGAAGAAGCCTACAAGACAGCTAAGATGAGTAGTAAACCCGAGGATTGAGAGAACTTTAGGGATCAACAAAGGCGAACCAAAAAAGTGATTAAGAGGGAGAAAATGGAATATGAGGGCAAACTAGCGAAGAACATAAATAATAATAATAATCCTTGCATTTGATTTAGCGCTTTTCACGTCGGGAGGACGTCCCAAAGCGCTTCACAGAACACACTGTAAAGTGAATTGACCGTATATTTGTGGGCGAACGCAGCAGCCAATTGCGCACAGCAATGTCCCACAAACAGTCGTAGATTGAAAATGACCAATTTATTATTGTTTTTTTGTTTTGGAGGGATTATTATTAGGCTCTGTGTGGAGTAAGGAAACTTGCCCAAGGTTTCGCCCTGCCTGGAATTGAACTCAGGTCTCTCACTTGCAAAGCGAGTGCTCTAACCACTGAGCTACAGGACTCCACAGACAAACTGCAAGAGATTTTATAAATATATAAAGAGGAAGAGGCTGTCAGAGGTAAATGTGAGTCCGCTACAGGCAGAGACGGGGGGAATTACAGTAGGGGACAAAGACATGGCAGAGTCATTAAACAAGTACTTTGCTACTGTCTTCACCTTAGAAGACACTGAAAACCTACCAAGAATAGAGGGGATCCAAGAAGACAATGTTAGCGAGCAACTTGGGGGAATTAATATTAGTAAAGAAATGGTTTTGCAACGGGATATAGATACGCTAGGGGAGTGGGCGAGTAGGTGGCAGATGGAATTTAATGTGGGGAAGTGTGAAGTTATTCACCTGGGTAGAAAAAATAGAAAAACAGATTACTTTCTGGAGGGGGAGAGATTAGATAGTGTTAGTGTGCAGAGGGATTTGGGTGTCCTCGTACACCAGTCTCAAAAAGTTAGTTTGCAGGTGCAGCAAGCAACTAAGAAGGCGAACGGCATGTTAGCGTTCATTGCAAAAGGTTTAGAGTACAAGAGTAGGGAAGTCTTGCTGCAACTGTATAGGGCTTCGGTGAGACCGCACCTGGAGTACTGTGTGCAGTTTTGGTGTCCTTGTTTAAAAAAGGACATACTTGCCTTAGAGGGGGTGCAGTGTAGATTCACTCGGTTAGTTCCTGGGATGAGGGGACTGACCTATGAGGATAGGCTGAATAAACTAGGGCTGTATTCTCCAGAGTACAGAAGAATTAGGGGAGATCTTATTGAAACATATAAGATTCTTAAAGGGCTGATAAAGTAGACACTGAGGGACTGTTTCCCCTGGTAGGAGAATCTATAACCAGGGATCACAGTCTTAAAATTAAGGGTCAGCCTTTTAGAACAGAGTTGAGGAAACATTTCTTCACTCAGAGGGCAGTGAATTTATGGAAGTCACGACCCCAGAAGGCTGTAGATGCTCAGTCCTTGAATATATTCAAGGCTGAGACTGATAGATTTTTAAAAAACAGAGGGATTAGGGGTTATGGGGATAGGGCAGGTAATTAGAGTTAGGTCAGAAGATCAGCCATGAATAGCGGGGCACAGGCTCGAGGGGCTGAATGGCCTACTCCTGCTCCTAATTCTTATGTTCTTATTTGTGCCCTCTCGCACCTGACTCCGTGACCCTATCACCCCCATCCTCACCGACTCCATTGGTTTCCCATCACAGAGGATGAAGTTCAAGATCCTGTTCCTCACCTTCAAAGCCCTCCATGGCCTTGCTCCCCCCTACCTCCGCGACCTCCTTACCCTCTACCAACCTGCTCACTCCCTCCGCTCAGCGGGATCCAGCCTGCTTCCCGGCCCCCACCTCACCCGCCCCACCGTTGGCAGGCGAGCCTTCAGCCACTCCGCCCCCAACCTTTGGAACTCCATCCGGCAGTCCCTCCGTCTCACCCCTTCCCTTGCCTTCTTCAAGACCCGTGTCAAGGCCCTCCTCTTCAAACGTTCCTTCGATCACCCTCCTCCCCCCACCTGATCTCCACCCTCCCCGATCCCGAACCCCAGCTTAGGTCCAAAACACTGATTGTCCAACGCGTTGGAACGTCCTCCTGACGTGAAAGGCGCTATACAAATGTAATTTTGTTGTTGTTGTGACTCAACAACCTCATAACATGCTGCACTGTTATTGCAACAACTTGCACTTATATAGCGCCCTCCATGCATGTAGTCTCTCAGAGTGCTTATCATTATGATAATGATTTAAACAATCCTATACAACCACCTAATTTAAACTTGTGTAAAGTGAGGGCATTCAACCTTGGAGCAAAGTCAGGAATGTGGATTTATGATACGAAAGATTGAAATTGATTGGAAACCCATTTAAATTATGAGCTGTGGTTATTTTTCAGAATGAGATACAATAAAAGTAGGTCACATTTACTAAATCAAATTGGGTGAGTTTCACTGTAAATGTTTGAAGTTTGACAGTTCGGTAAATAATCACTGCATATGTAGGCCATTTGTTTACAGTGATCTGTAATGTTGCATCAACAATAACTAAATAAATCAAATTTGAATCTTTTATGCAGAGACAACTTGTCTATTAAACGTCATGTGAGTATCTCTAAGCAACTGTTTTAATTTGACTTCATTGGGTTCTGAAAAATTGTGAGAACATCTTTCATTCTATAGTGAACTGTTTTACCGAATGAGATTACTGTAATTAGAAATTATGTGAAGATTGTATGAAAGCCAATCTGAACAGCTAATTTGCACCAGGAATATCCTGCAAACAATCATAATCATATTATAATCCTTGCATTTTATTTTGTGCCTTATCACGTCATCGGAACATCTTAAGGTGACTCACAGGATTTACTGTAAAGTGTAATTATTGTGTATTTATAGGCGAATGAGAAGGAGTAGCCAGTTAATTTGAATTTAGAGTGAATTTAGCTGATGAGTGAATTTAAGGTAGGATAAATTGGAGAACGTTTCAAGTTTCTTTTAAAAACAGCAGAGCCGCTTAATCTGTCACACAAGACATGAGACTTTAATAAATGACTCAAATCAGAAAGGATGATGATCCGAAAATAAATAACGTATTTATTGCAAAATATGGGCAAATATGAAAAACAACCTATAATAATAGTCCTTGTGTTTGATATAACACCTTTCAAGTGAGGAGGATGTCTCAAAGCTTCACAGGATTTTAATGTAAGCTGTAGTGACTATGTATTTTGTAGGCAAATGTGGCAGCCAGTATTGCATTCAGCTGTGTTCCACAAACAGTCATGATTGATCAATTTTATGTGAGAGGATTTTTGGCCAGGACCCTGGGAGGAACTCCCTGGTCTTTTCAAATTATACCATGGAATCGTTTATTCCCACCTGAATGGGCAGATGGGACCTCAGTTTACTGTTTCAGCCAAAGGACGGCACCTCTAACAACGCAGTGCTCCCACAGCATCTTGTTGGGAGTGTCAGCTTAGACCGTAAATTCACATTCCTTACGTGTGGCACACTCTGGAACTTATTAATTTTTGTGAAGGTATACACTCTTTGGTTGAAGGGGGGAAGCTATTTTTAGTGACCCAACTGAGCTAAGCTGACTCACTGATACACTTTGAGATGTCTAGAAAACGTGATAAGGCGCTATATCAAATGCAAGGATTATTATGTTTCTCTTACTTTTTTGGGGATTAGAACTCTTTCCCTCACCTCAACAACAACAGCTTTCAGTTATATAGTGTACTTAATAATAAATAATAATCCTTGCATTTGATATAGCGCTTTTCACGTCAGGAGGACGTCCCAAAGCGCTTCACAGAACACACTGTAAAGTGAATTGACTATATTTGTGGGCGAACGCGGCAGCCAATTGCGCACAGCAATGTCCCACAAACAGTCGTAGATTGAAAATGACCAATTTAATATTGTTTTTGGTTTTGGAGGGATTATTATTAGGTGTGTGGAGTAAGGAAACTTGCCCAAGGTTTCGCCCTCTGCCTGGAATTGAACTCAGGTCTCTCGCTTGCAAAGCGAGTGCTCTAACCACTGAGCTACAGGACTCCACATGGGATAGATTCTCGGAGCGCTTAACAGTGGCGGAGCTTGATTTCTCTCCCCCCCCCCCCCACCCACCCTCCTCGTTCACTTTCTTCCCTCTCCTTTCCCTGCTTCTTTCCTAACCCCAATTAAGTGGGATCAAATGTCATTTCTTGCTTTCATTGACTAGTCCATGCAAATGATCTACCCAACGTATAGTAAATGTACAGTGTTAAACTGGTAAGTGGATAAAGGAGAACTTGTATTACTACAATAAGAGTATTTGAGATGAAACAATAATCCTCCTCTTTTGTTTACCCAGTATGACATTGAGGTTATGTTCAGCATTTGTTAACAAAGTTGGTTGCTAAGACCTCTGCTTAAAATCATTTCCACATATTAAAGCTATGCTCCATAGCTTTTTTTAAAAAAACAACCATCCCTATCATATCATTATTGGCAACAACTACAGTTTACCTTAGATATTGCTTTCAATTTAAAATGTTCCATTGCCTGTTGTTGTGACAAGTTTCAAGACTAATGAGCCCTTCGGAAATTGTATCTTTGATGTATCTGCACTTGGAATTATAATAATCATTGCTTTTGATATTGCTCCTTATCGATTGAAAAGTCTCATAAAGTATTTTACAGTTTGTTTTAACAGTGTATTTTACAGGCATACTTACAGTCAGTTTGTGCACTGTGATGTCTCACAAACAGCCAGAAAGTGATGTTGTTATCTAGGTCAACATGATCCAACAAGCTGCCCGGTGGATCATTTAATCCAGCCAGAGACCATTTCCAACTTCAGATCGCCCGCTCCCTCCCTCTGTCCTCTCATGGCAGCACAGGAATAGGCGGTCAGGAGGATGCAGCGCGGCGAGTGGGAATATTACAAGCCTTTACTGCAGTGTGTCAGGAAGTCACTCCCAAGCTGAGGGAGGGTCTTCCTGACAGGTAAACTGGTCTCCTTATCCGCCGCCTCCTTACCAACCACTGTCTCCAGCCGCCACAGATAGTGAGAAGTGCGTTTGAATGTAATTAAGAGAAGGAGAGAGTGTGTGAGAGAAAGGCGAAAGGTGGGGGAAGATAACTGGCTGCGCTTTCAGCCATCTTTCCCACTCTTCATCCCACCTCCTGCCTCGGCTCCCACCCCCAGTTCAAGTGCCCAGCTGGCAGTGTCGTGCGCTTTGAGATGTCCTTCTGACATGAAAAAGACGCTATCTAAATATTGTTATGTTTCTGGAAGGGAGACACAAAAATATTGCTTATGCGGCCCACGAATCTTTGTCTAGAAGGGCATCTGGCCCTCAGCATCCAAAAGGTTGGACCAATCTGGTCTGGGTGATTGTTAGTCAGGACACTGAGAGAAGCTGCCCTTTCTTTCCAATAAATATTTTGGGAATTTCTTTGTGTAGGTGGAACACATACAAAACTCTCAGTCTTAGTTTGGAGATACTCTTAAGCAAAGTGATGGGTTTCGTACATTTCAGACACCCGGCTGCCCCCATCCCCCCCACCCCCCACCAAATAAACAAACATTTTTTCTATCTAGGGTTTGTTGACCAGGATACTGAGAGAAACTGCCTTTTCTTTTTGACTCGTGCCTTTGGAACTTTTTAAAGTCCGTCTGAACAGACACCAAAGACCTTTGTTTGACGTACCATTTTAGTCAGCTGAGTGTCTGAGATATGCTTAAGAGTATCCAAACTGGACTAAGAGTTCCACATCTGTAAGCATAAGGAAATTTCCGTATGTCTGGAATGCATTGTGCGCACTACCTGGAGGATCGCACCCTCCTTAGTTAATGCTGGAGAATATTAGGCACGAGTTGGCTAGAGCCACGCTCGTGCCATTGAGAACACTGTCTGGCAAGCGTCCTGTTTGACTTGGTAAAGCCACCTACCCCATATACACATTCCAACAGGAAGAATCCTTTCTCACAGTGGCTGGTCAACCTATCCCTGTAAGTCCTGGTGATGAGCCAGGCTGACTGGTCTGTCCTCACCAGTGCTCTGGAGTACTATGGACCTGCTTGGCTCGGGAACTGTATCATCTTTACTTCTATCGCGCTATCCCAACACTGCATTAGAGTGTCAGCCTCAAATACTGAGCAGTGCCATCCCAGTCAGTGGAGTCTGAGTTTCCTTTCGCCTTTTGCTTTCAGGTTACTCCTCTTTTAAAGTGTGGTGTATGAACATCCAATAGGAATAATAATCCTTGCATTTTATGTCTTCGAGATGTCTCAAAGCGCTTCACAGAATATACTGTAAAGTGAATTTACAATTTACAATTGCGTACAGCCTGTTGATACTCACTCTCTTGGCTATGTTGATACTCACTCTCTAGGCTATGTTGATACTCACTCTCTAGGCTATGTTGATACTCACTCTCTAGGCTATGTTGATACTCACTCTCTAGGCTATGTTGATACTCACTCTCTAGGCTATGTTGATGCTCACTCTCAAGGCTATGTTGATACTCACTCTCTAGGCTATGTTGATACTCACTCTCTAGGCTATGTTGATGCTCACTCTCTAGGCTATGTTGATGCTCACTCTCTAGGCTATGTTGATGCTCACTCTCTAGGCTATGTTGATGCTCACTCTCTAGGCTATGTTGATGCTCACTCTCTAGGCTCTGCATCCGTTGCTGAATGAGAATGCTGAATCATTTACTTCATGGCTATTTGTGAGATGATGCTATGCACAAAGTGGTTGCTGCGTTTGCCAAATACAAAATCACTACACTTAATCATGTCAACCTGCCCGCTCCCTCCACTCAGCAGGCTCCATCCTGCCTCAACATTGGCGGTTAGGCCTTCAGCCTCTCTGCCTTCACCCACTGGAACTCCATCCCACATTCCCTTTGCCTCACTCCCTCCCTTGCCTCCTTCAAGGCACGTCTCAAGACCCTCCTCTTCAACCTCGCCTTTGGCCACCCTCCTATCCCTAAACTCCCTGCCTTCCACCCTTCTTGATCTTAACCACCAGCTTGAGTCCAAATCCCTCACAATCCAGCGCCTTGGGACATCCTCCCGACGTGAAAGACGCTATACAAATGTAATCTGTTGTTAATTTGTTAACAGTAATTCCCTGAAAAATGCTTTGGGAAGTTACAGTGCAGTATGCCAAATGCAAGGATGTTTATTAGTATTTGCTTTCCAAGTTGGTACTAATGTCCACCTCACGAAATTAAGATAAAGCTCTAGAGTTACTGTTCGCCTCTGTTTCTGTTCCAGGTCCAGCTTTGCTATTTGCAAAGGTTAAACGCAAAGAAGAACAGGTCAGGAGGTTTTATGCCTGTGCAGCCTGCAGAGACAGAAAGGACTGCAATTTTTTCCAGTGGGAAGATGAAAAGGTAGCAAAGGACAATCTATTAACTGTACCTATGTTTTAGAACAGCATTTTTCTGATTAATGTAGAGGTTGTTTTTATTTTCATTAACGTATTGCTGATTTTATAAAAGAAAGTACAGTGGGAATGGTGGTGAATAGTGTATTTTGGAGGACTACCATGCCTCAAGAAATGTAGGATGTGAGTTGGTTCCTCTGGTTTCCCCACACAGTATCGTTAGCTTGGCTCAGTTAGTATCACTCTCACCTCTTGAAGTCAGGAGGTTGTGGGTTCAAAGCCTCATGCCAGGAAGCTGCAAGTAGCCCGATGGATAATTTTGTCCGGCTGTAAACCATTTTTTCCGACTTCACTGTTTTATCTACGCAAACTCCCTGCTTGTAGGCCGACACAAATCCTCCCTTCACAGGTTTCAGATCATGCAGATCTCTTCAGGCCGTGTCCTCTGCGGGACCCTAGCACCCCCATCCTCGCTGACTCCACTGGCTCCCCATCACTCAAGAGAATACAGTTCAAGATCCTGGTCCTCACCTTCAAAGCTGTTCAAGGCTTTGCTCTCCCCTACCTCTGTGACTTCCTAACCCCTCACCAACTTACCCTATCCTCCCGCCCTCCACCCCTCCTGATCCCAACCACCAGTTCGGGTGTGGATCCCTGACTGTCCAGCGCATTGGGACGTCCTCCTGACGTGAAAGGAGCTGTATACATTTATTTGTTGTTTATCTCCCCACTGCAGTCAGTCTCCATTAGGCAGGTCATTGAATGACAGGAAGAGATGCGGAGCAGGAAATATCCATCCCCGTCCCTCCCTGTCACATTACGCACTGCCTCGTGCTACCTGGTGAGACACAGTGAGCAGCAGCAGGAGTACTTTGCAATTCTAAATTTACACAACTATGAGTCTCAGTAGGACGCGAAGTAGATCTGGAAAATAGGGAATTTCAGTGCAAGTGGGAAATGAATTATTTGTTTATTGAAAGTAATGGAAAACCTCAGTGTACTGTTTGCTAGCAAGCCATATTGTGTTGAAGAAATTCAGAGTTCTCAATTATGGATTAATCTGTTTTTGTTTAGCATTCTCTGTAGGGGCCTCCATATGCGGAGTTGATATCTAGTGTTTTGACCTTAATACGTTTAAAACAATCATATTTTTCCATTTGAGCTGATCATCATTAAGTAATACAGTCACACAATTTAAAACATAGGATTTCTGTGTGATTCTTTTATGTTTCTGGAAGGGAAAAACAAAAATGTTACTTATGCGGTCTGCAGACATTTCTCAAATGTGCCCTCCGGCACTCCAGAGCAATGCTGGGGGAGTTCTGCAATGTTGGAGGTACTGTCCATCGAGTGAGACCTTAAACTAAGATCCTGTTTGCCTGTTCAGGATGCTAAAGTTCCTCTTGTCACTTTTCAAAAAGAGCTTCAATGGCTCTGGGAGCCATCGGGGTAGACCTTGGGCAGAAGATGCCGTGCCCCTTGGACTATCAGCCTTCAGGCCTAGGGACTGCCGTCATCTCTTACTTCTGGGCTCCCCCCGGTTCACGACCATATGTTGTACTGTTAGAAATAAAGGCAAAAGTGGCGTTCCCTGTGAGGGGCACGAATAGCCCCCACAGCAGATGGTGCTGTTACGCTGGACAAAACCCTCACCACCATTGGTTAGTAGGTCAACATCGCCATCTCTTGGATGAAAAACAGTGTTGCATCAAAAAGGGGGTTGGATTTTGGACTGAAGAAAGTCTTTGAGGGATGACTCAACGACAGTAAATTTAACGAGTTTGGATGACGAGGGAGTCAGCGTGTTTCAACTCTCTGCTGGCCACGGTAAGATGACACTGGAAATCAAATCCATTGTCTATTTCTGCAATCAATGTGCAAACAAAATATGCTCTGGCACTGTATAAATGTAGATTGTATTGTAAAAGGTATTGAGCTCTACATATGAATGTGAACAGAGAACAATTTCGGAGTCCTTAAAATTGTAATTACCAATAAATAAGAAACATTTGGGGAGGAGTCTGTTTGTGAATATGCATTCATATGTGTGTGTATGTGTGTGAGAGAGAGTATCTGTGTGTACAAGAGATTTGCCAGATTGTCTGGCCTTTTAATCTCAGCCACAAAGTATTTGGTCTCCCTCTATCTATTCTCCCCACCCCACCCCGCAATGCCTCCCACTGATGGTGCAGCTGAGATTAGCAGTTTTGCACATTGGAGATCAGGATATGAGCCAGGATTCTTTTGCACCATGGCAGGTGGGTTGCCTCATTACTGTGCTGTCCACGTCACTAGCCCGTCTGGAACCTTCATGCCAGCATCTGAAACGGCTCTGCCTCTCTTGGATTAGATGGGCAGAATGAAGCCTGTGTTCTGCCTAATCTATATTGTCAGTACAGCAGAGGTTAGAATGATCTAACAAGAGTTTCCGTGCTGGATTTCACTCAGTCAGTTGAAGTGACGAGGTGATTGTAGTGCGTTAATTCGATCTTTGTTCACTGACCCTCACAAACCCTCACAGCTTTTGAAGTTTAAAGTGTTTTCGAAGATGGCAGGTCCTTCACATAGGTTAATGATCACTAGCCTGAACATACTGCTTGTTCTTTTAAGTATGTCCTGCCGATGAATAATTGCCAGTCTGGTGTCTACATTCACACTTCACCTCCTTAACTTTTAGGTATCAGAGACCCGGCTACAAGCCAGAGAAGAAATTAACCGAAGTCGGCAACCACCGTTCACACACACCGAATATGTGGAGAGGTAATAAAGCTGTAACTTGAGCCAGATGTTTACAGGAGAGCAGATGCTTCACTGTTAGATTTAATAATAAAAAAGGCAAAAAAAAAAATCCTGTACCCTTGAGAGTGAAGGAGATCAGGAATTTAACTGGGTGTAAAGAAGAGAAAATTGAAGGTGGAACATTGGCATTGCAGGAAGCATCACTAGTTCGATGTGAATTTCTGAGAGTGGGTTCTCACAGAGCAGGTTGCCAATCTTGCCGATGATATTTAAAGGCTTTCGTAGTTGCTGTGTCCTGTTATCAGAGGCTTGCACACAATGTGGAATCTCTTTCCAGAAATCAATATTTGATGGGAGATGAAATATTAATGTGTATGGAGAAAATGACTAATCCTTGACTTTTGATATTGCGTCTTATCATGTTGTCAAAATATCTCGCAACATTTCACAGGATTGCCTATGGACGGTATTGACTGTATTTTTTAAGCGAATATGGCAGGTAGTTTTCCTCACAGCAATACCCCACCTGCAGACATGAACACACTGTGGTTTCTCTTCAGATCATATAAATCTTGACGTGAATGACAATTTTCATCTTGCAGATTGTTAACTAACAAAGATGCATAGTTTATTGTCAAACTGGAACAGATGGGGAGATGGTATTAAACGATCTGCTCTGAAGTGACAAAAAGGCACAAGATCAATGGATTGAATGACCTCTGCCAGTTAATATGTTCCTAAAGATGTGTGCTTCACATGAGCAGCCAGAAGAACATTCATAGGATCTATTGCGTGAGCACATGCAGTTGGAGAATAAAAGGTGTCTCCATCTTTGGGATCTTACATACTCCAATTGCATATATATAGCCCATAAAATAGAGTCAATACACTTAACAGTATATTCTGTCAATAGCTTTGAGACACCTTGAAGACGTGATGAGGTGGTAAATCAAATGCAAGGATTATTATTATATTTTTATATATATACAGTTGGTAGATATCTCCTCTCTAATAAAGTCAGATGATATTTGAGTCAGAAGTTCTATGTCTGGACTTCAAACTCAGTCTAAGCTGCCACATTAGGATAATGGCTAATAATAGTATAACAATGCAAGGGAATGCTGCATTGTAAAAGGTGCCGTCCTTCGCATAAGACATTAAACCATGGTCCCATCTGCCTATTCAGGTGGACGTTAGAGATCCATGGTTCAATTTGAAAAGAGAAGGGAGTTTCTAGTAAAGTAGCCATAGAGTACGTATATTTGTTATATTAGGGTTGAAAATGTGTCTATGAGGAAAATAAAGATGGAATAATGCTTCAACATCAAAAAAAGTTTGACTGGATGTTAAATTCGACTACAAGTCGGTGCCGCCACCTCCAATTGAGACTTGAGTGTTCTCTGCAGGAGTTGCACATTACGTCCAGGGGTGTGTTTTTCCACTCTTTTTATCAACAACATTTGAACCTTATTCCTTGAATAAGATTGGACTTTTTCTTTTTGAAATACCGTCACGCTGGTTAAGATTTTCCAAACGCTCGTCGTTTTTTTAAGAGTTGCCTTGAAATTGGTAAAAATATGAGGATGTCATTGTTGGAAAATGAAAGATTTATTTGGATGGTTACATTTTTTTTTAAAAAAGGTATCAGAGCTTCGTGGCTTTACCCCTGGCAAAGAGAAAGTTTTGTGCAGACTGTCAGCTCTTGCTGCTTCCTGAAGAATGGGGTCCACACAGCGCCCACTGCCTGCTCAGTGACGTCTCACTCGCTCAATTGAAAAGACCAAGCCGCCTCCTGCTTCCGCTCGAGAACAAAAAGACCAACGCTCAGTACCTGTTTGCTGACCGCACTTGCCAGTTCCTGTTAGATATAATTATTTCACTCGGATTTCGTAGAGTGCTCTGTGTCGGGACTCCACGGTATGTTCATCCATAAAATGTCGGTGTTAATGAAGCTTTTCTGACTTCCTACATCCCCAGAGTAATGCCTCGCTGCAGTGCACTGTACCCAGTCAATCTGCTGACTGATACCTGACCAGCTCTAAGCTTTGCATTTCATGAGCTATTAACCTAATTTGTACATTCAATTGAACTTCGCAGCTGCTAGGGATTCATTCTAGGGACATAAATCTAATGAAGTTCAGTAAAGACTTCTGTATTTTTGTTAAAGAGGCATTTTGTGTCTGTGTGAAAAAGCCCATCCCACTTACTCTAATGCAGTTACTGTTATGTAGGTTGAGTAGAGATGGGTAAATGCTCTCTGATGCTTATAATGCAGAAGCACTTTAATCGAAGCAGCCCAACAACACCCAAGACTATCGCAGAATTCACCCCGATTACACCACAGGGCATTTGCAGCAGTGGAGGCAACAGAAAACAAGTACACATGTGCCATTTCACGTACATGTAACGTAGAGAAGTTAGGAATCACTAGTTCATATTTTTAGCTATCAGCACTGCCTAATTTCCAAGGGCACAAAGGAGCACCTATTGAAAAAAACATATTGCTGACCTACATGCACAGGCTGAGGGCCAAAGGCAAAATGAGGGCCAACAATTGCTTTTGAATTGCTTCCTCTGATGCCAAGTAATAATAATAATAATAATACTTGCATTTGATTGCAATTTATCACATTGAAATAATAATAATCCTTGTAATTCTCACCCCTGAGTCAGGAGGTTGTGAGTGTAAGACTCAGGTCTTGCAACCCATGTAGTCTGCTGACATTTGAATGCAGAGCTGGTTGTGTGCTATATTGTCGGAGGTTACATACTTTGGATGAGACGTTAAACAAAGGTTCCATCTGTCCATCTTTCGAAAAGAGAAGGGAGTTTATCTCGTTGTTCTGGCCAGCAATTCTTCCCAATTAAAATTGGTCCCTCACTCCATGGCTGTTTGTGGGATATTGTTATGCACAAATTGGTTCCTTCTACATTTGCCCACAAAATAAACATAGTTTTATCACTTGACAGTATATTCTATGAAGCCCTTTGAGAGGTCTCAATAGTGTGACATAACACTATATCAAATAAAGGGATTATTATAAATGTTCACTGATAGAATGTAGTAAAATATTGGATGTACTGTATGTTGCAAAATTAACAAGAGTGTTTTGAATGAACTTTCAGACTTCATGAGTTTATCCAAATGAGACAGTCTGAAAAGAAGGAACCAGTTATGAGGAGTCAATTGCTGGATATTGATTTCAGGTAAAGTAATTTTTACTTGTGAATGTTTGAGTTAATTATTAAGTATAATCAAGATCAGGATTGTCTAAGCTTGGGAAAAAAAGAGGTGACCTCTTTGTCACCCAAGGGTATGCTTTGAAAATTGGGCAACTATGTTTTGTTATATAAGTGGGTTGTTCTGTAAATTATAATCCTTATCTGTTTTGCATAAAATCAAAACCGATTTACCTGGCATATGTATGAATACAAACATTTCAGCCGTTATTGTTTATCTCAACAAATAGTAAACAATCAGGAAGTTATATCTTTATATGTATATAGATACACAGCATCTATAGTCTGAATGTTCAAACTGATATTTAATGATGCTCAGCATATGAAGGAAGCCATATGAATGGTGCAGAAACAAAAACAGAAAATGTTAGAAATCCAAAGCATATTACTGTATTAGGCTATGAGGGTGATGATTTATTTTTGCTTCAGAGACTGACTCCAGCTACAGGCTGACCCTGTTGTGATCTCAGACTCGTGTTGCAACAGGCACAATTAAATATAGCAGCTGCTTAGTGTTTCCTTATTTTCAGGACACTGCTGTAACCACTTGTTGTGTACTGCACATGTGTGCTATGTGCAGGAAGCTGGTTCGTCAGTGCTCAGAGACAGAAGTGCAATATCGTATGGCTTTTCTGTATTTTGAAGTAATAATACAGATTGATGTTACTGGTCTGAGAGAGCAATGTTTACATGGCTTTAGAATGCCCCTTGTCTTGCAATGTATACAAGTGTTTTACCAGGCGGAGAGCTTTCTTTATGGATTGTAAAAGTGGGCCATCTTAGAGTTAAATACATTAACGTTTTTGTACCTACAACAACAAATTACAGTTATACTGCCTTTCACATCGGGAGAACATCCTGAGGTGCTGGACAGTGAAGGAGTTTCACCTGAGCTGGGGGTTGGATTCAAGAGAGGTGGGAGCCAACATTAAATGTAAAACAGCCCTCAGAATCCCCCTCTGTCATCTTTATACTTATCATTTTGGTGAAAAATCATTTCTTAAATTAGAGGCTATTCAATTACAACTATAAATCAAACCTAATGCACTACTCAGTAACTTGTACTTAAGTGTGCTCCGAAGGTTTTATTGGGAAAAAATACTGACTGAAGTACTGTATGGCTACTGTGTGGGTACCTGTTAGAATGTTAAAATCGAGTTTCATTGTTATTGCATTGACATTTCAATATTTCCCAGGTTGGTGAAGCTCTATTTTAAGTTGGGATATGGTCCTCGTCAATTCTCAATAGATAAGCATTAGTACATTTAATAGAAACTGATCTGCCCTCTGAATAGGACTGAAGCATTAATTGATCTACATGATCAATCACTGTTTTACATGCATTAAGCCAAACTCATGACTTATCTTTTTGACTGAGCTTTTGCTCCTCTTTCCCCTCCCCACACTCTTTAGCTCCCAACCCCCAGCCTGGGTCCCCAGACAACAGCATAAAGTGCTTTGAGATGTCCTCCCTACATGAAAGTCTACATAAATGCATAGTGTATATCAATGCTTATAGAAACTGTCCAGCTCCGAAAATACATTCATGGAGCGTTTTTAAAGCATTCCAGACTTAATATATCCATTTCATTTAAATTAATATTTTCCTCCATTTATTGTTCCCCATCCTGTGGGAGGAACTATAGGAAATCATAAGACGTTTACCACACAGACCATTTGGCCTTTTGTGCCGTGCTGGTGCAGCTCTCCCTTTGTGGCCATCTGTTCTCATCCTCTTTATTTCCTTGTGTATTTATCCATTTCCCTTTTAAATGTTGTCGTGCACTCAGAGTCAATAACTATTTGAGTGAGTTTACCATTCCACAGCTGCAACAACTTGAACTCATATGGCACTTTTCACATAGGATAATGTCTCGTAGTGCTTTATAAACGATTCTGATTTCTAACAGCCCTCTGTATAATCTAACATTGCCTTGCTGGATGGCCCAGGAAAACTGGCGAACCTGTCTCTTTGTGGGGGAACAAATCTGTTCCCAATGGGGCATAGAATAACTCATGAGAATGTCCAGTAGCGCTGTTTTCTAAGTATCCAGTTTGCATATTTATTAGCTTTGAATGAGCAGCACTGGGACGTAATGGAAAGAGACGAAAGGCTGGATAGATTGGCTCAGTAAAATGGTGATGCATTCTGTTGAAAAGACTTGATGTGATGTTGGAAAATTCCTGTGTCAGATTCATGTGATCAGCATTGTAGAACATGACAAGCCCCGTCTCGTAGTCAACGCACAGCCCAACCCTTTCTACCTGTGAGGATTTCATTTTGCAGTTAATATTGCTATCGTTGTGCCAGGCTAAGAGATGGTTATACTTGAATTCAGTGCACCATGACTGCCTGTTTCTCCCAAGTTTTGTGGATTTGTGGTTCCCTTTCCACTCTATAGACTCAAATGCAATTCCAATAGCCCACTGTGTAGAAGCTTTTACATCATCCTCCCAGTCATGCTTTCCTCTCATCAAAGCTTTGTCGCAGAGGATTCTTGGGAACGTTAGTTAATTCATTTGTTGCAACATGCTGGTTTGATCCTTGGAAATTAGCACGTTTTTGTGTGCTGATGCCACAGTGAGGGAGACCAATGAGTGTTCTAAGAGAGAAAAACATAAAAAACTTATCACACTCGTAAAGAATGGAAAGATTGATACGTTGTTGAATGTCTTCTATTTTGCACGACATTGCAATTCACAGTGAGAGGGTGTAACATCACGTTCAGGAGAGGTACAGATGGAAATATAGCTTTCACAGTATCTGATACAACACAGTTGAGCTATGGTAGTATTTAGTACTGACTTTGTAAGGTACATTAACTCAACAACAGCTACTTACCTAATGTCTTTTATTTAAAAGAATGTCTCAAAGAACTTAACAAAGTGAGAACTGAAATGAATGTTCAGTAGGCAAACGCGGCAGACAATCTGTGCTTACAACACACCCAGACAACAAGATTGATGAGCAGCAAATTAATGATTTTAGAGGTGAATTTTTACCATGTGTTCTGTTTCTAGATATCTGTTATTAATAGATAAACCACATAAACTCCTTCAGAGTAACATAATATAAGATTCCAGCTAGGAGCAGATGTATTGGTTCATCTAGCCTTTCCATTTAATTTTCCACAAGATTTCCTCTAAAACTAATAACCTGAATTGTTTTTAAGTTGCCAGAAACTTGTCTATTTTCTTTGAGAAGCCCTTTTGTTTCTCTTTCCACCACCATCAACTGAATGGTGTTGCATCTCAGGTTAAAAATACATCTGATGGCTCCGTATACTGTACGTTGATACACATTGCTGTTCCACATGGATCTTTTACTAAAGAGAAAGCCTCCTAATTTTCCTGCTCCAAATTATTATTAAAAAAACTCTTTTAAATGATGTCCCTTTGAATAGCTCACAAAGATGGAATTATAAAGAGGATCACCTCTTACATCCAGTAGTAGCATACCATAAATATAAAATGAAACTTAACTACATCTAGAGCTGGCTAAATTGCTTCCCAACAGTACTAATGGTTTGTAGACCGCATGAGCTGTGCTTTTCTTGCAGTAGATGTGATTGTGCAATTTCAATCATTCAGGGACTGTAGATAAATGTTCTATGAACAGTTAAGAAATAGTGCACTCACTTAATAGGAATATCTTCCTTTGCAGTTGTGATTGAAGATTGGTTGAAATGTTCCATAAAGCTTTGATAACTTCTGAAATCTAGCTTCATCCATTTTAATGGCCTGGATCTTATTCTCAGTTTTCTTTAAATAACTTGGAAGAAAAAGAAAATAGAAACAGTGGTTGATGTTAAAGCGAAGCTGTAAATTAATCTGTTAAAGTGAAGCTGTAAATTAATTAAAAATAGCTTTTTTAAAATGCGACTGGCCACAATTTTTCATAGGTTTAAAGATTTTGTTTTTAAAAAATCATGTGCACTTATATACCTGAAGTACTTTTATTACATTTTTTTCTGTCAATTTTCTCTGTAGTTTATTTCCTTTTCTCTTGTGGGTGACGCCCTTTTTCTTCTACTAAAGTGCAACTCCATCATAGCCTGGTGTCGGCTTTCTTGCCCAAGTGGCCATTATTGACATGTGATCCCTAACATTTAGTGTAAGCAGGTTTGTAAGGGGCAACGTAACCTGATCCTGACTTCACACATACACCGTCTAACAGTTGTCTTATTTTTGAATCATTGATTCTGACCATGATCCCAATGTATCTGAGCTTCAATTAATTAATAGAATAGTCAAGTGCCAATGCAATTAATTGTAACAATATTTTTGACATTCATAATTCAAATTAAATGAATAAAGAGCCTATTTATACTTCAGTGAGCAATGTCTAATACTTAGACGAATGAACAGACCTACCCATATTTGGTAAATTTGATATCCTATAATATGTAAACAAAAAGTTATTAGTAGAAATATTATAAAATGGATTTTGATAATTAATATTCTGTTGTCAATGTCTGTAATCATGTGGCCATAAGCTGTCATCTCCTACTTACCCTAAGGACAACAGCAGTAACACAAAATGTAATATGTTTACGTTGTAAAGGAAATGTTAATAAAATGTTCAGTGGTAAGTTTAAAGAGGTAATTCAATCTCGGGTCCCAGACACATTTTGTAGGCTTCACTTTAGCTGTGTAAGTATAGGACAGTGGCTGAACAACTTGGAAAACTTATTTGTTACCTTGTAACTCAGGCCCATCTGTCTGCTAGTCGATGCAAAAAAAAGTACTAGTGTAGGGAGAAAGATTGATTTTATTTTGCCAGGTGAATCCTTATATTATCAGTAGATTATTTTTATTAAAAAGAAGTACTAGCTAGGAGAATGGGTTGAAGGATTTATAGCATCCAACTGCTGTGATGAATGGGCTATTGTTTTTATTTGCCTGAGCAGTAAAATAAGTAAAACACATTTTCACACATCTTTGAAAAAAATCAGTGCTGCAGTGATGTGCTATGTGGAGCGAGGTTTTACTTATTCCTGGCTCTGTTTAAGCATTGTTAGCTTGGCTCTTTTGGCACTGTGGGGCAACTCGCTTCTCTCCGAATGGTGCCAAAGGATCTTTAATACCCAGCAAACAGACAGATGGGATCTCAGTTTATCAGCTCATATGAAGGATGGCATCCCAACAATGTACGACTCTCCTAGCACTGCATTAGAGTAACACTGTCAGTTCAAAGTACCGATGTAGGGCTTAAACCTGTTGTATTGTCCTGTACTGTACCCCTGTGACCTCCTTCAACCACACCGACTCAGCTTTTACCTTCGCTCAGCTACCTTCGCTCAAGAGAGCACTGGCCTGTTTCAGGTCTCCTGCTCTATCTGCCTCACGATTGGCTTTGAGAAATTCTTCTTCGCTCTCTGGACCTCCAACCGCCTCTGCCTCCCTCCCCTCATTCAAGGCAAATCGCAAAATGTGCTTTTGACTGCGCTTTCGGGCATCTTTCCCCCTTCCTAACCCCCTCTCACCTCGCTTTTGCTTCTGAGTCAGACTCGCATCTCCTCGGCTGATGTTCCAGTGCAGTGCAGGAAGTGCGCAGCATTGTCGAAGTGCAGATTGTGAATGCAGTTGGGATGTGCCATTATCCTGCTGCATCTTGGCTGCGTCCTGCTTGTAGACACTGCAGTCTAGTTCAGCCGTAACCTCTGAACGTTCAACATGTCTCTGAGGTGCACGGGCAGAAGAAACAAACCATGTATTTTCTGCCATTGGTAACAAGAGAAACACTAATAGCGGGCAGGTCTTTTGAAAAGAGGTGTCATGAAAAATTTTAAACGCAGCCTGACTACTATTTAAGGTCTGATCTTTCATTAGACCCTGTTGCTTTGTTTTGCGGCTGCTATTTGTTGAATAAATCCGTGCAGGACAATGTTAAAATATTTAAAAGCATGTGTTTGAATATTTTTCTGTGGAAAACATTGCCCTTTGGTCCATCAAGGATGGAGTGATCCAAATAATCCTATCTGAAGGGTTTGGCAATGAAGTTTTATGTTTTCCTATGTGCATAGCAAAGTGAAATGAATGTTGTAAAGGAGGAAGCAGATTACTTTTCTCTTTCACTCCATTCTGAATGACTTTTCCTATTTACTGTGGCTGTATTATAGTTGGTGGGTTTGGGTTCTTTTGGGAGTTAAAAAAGACCACGATTTTTAGTGATCTGTGTTAAATAGACTCAAATGTTAGAGCACGGGAAGAAGGAGCTTTACTTTGTATCGGCCTCTGTAGTGAACCTAACTCTGTCCTGAACCTGAGAGATAGGAACTCTGTTCTTTCACCGAGTTGAAGATGTTCCATATTCTATCACCACAAATAAGCACTCAACTTCCAAAGATATTTTTCCTGCCCATCATATATTCTACTGTTCTGACTCAAGTATACTGCTCATTTCTCATTTCTGTCATCCAATATTACTTCTCTCTCTAGGACTATCTCCCCAAATCCTGTTTTTCCACCTGTCTTTTATCTTATTGTGATGTGAAAACGGCGATTTTTTTTTCTCTCTCCATCTAAATTAAGTTTAAATATTAATTTTGACACATTTGTAGACTAACCATGAACGCGAGGGCTGTGAGATACCTCCAAAAATTCCATTTGTGCACGTGAAAATTGTGAAATTATACACAAAGTTCCTGGGGACATGATTTCCCCCATGTGGGTTAGTCGCTAAGATGCAATTTCCCAACCTCTCTTGGTCACGTGCACAAACTTGATTTTATGTGCCAATAGCACAAGGTAAATTTTTATTAACTGTTGTGAGTTAGAAGTTAGATCATGAGTGAGAGTGGGAAAGAGAGTCGTACAGAGGCAGAAAGGAATATAAAGTTATAGACTGAGGGGAGGGGAGAGAGAGACAAAGCGTTGTACAGAGAGACTTGGCAGGAGGGGAGAGAGAGATTTGGAGAGGAGAGCTGGAACAATGTGATATCATGGATTTGTCAGTGTTTAAAATGTGGAAAACAGTTTATCACTGTTATTAGAGTAATTCTAATGTACTGTGATGTTCTAAAATTATGTGAAATGTAATGTTTTTGACTGGTCTAATCACTGTACTACACTTTTTCAAAACTCAGATATAACTATGAAAATGAGGGTGGGGTGTCTCCTTACATTCAGGACAATATCGATTTGACCTAGATGTTGGTCAACCACCTCAAACATCCTTTGCTTTCTACCCTTAGTGATTCCAATTGGTGTTAGATGTTGAAAGGCACTAAATCACAAGATCACTAAATTGGTTTGGATGAAGAAAGTCCTTTGGCCCATCTGATCTCATTCCCTCCACACGACACACCCTACCTTTCTCCCATCACAGCATTATGTCCTGGCCTCCACCACTCTTCCTGGAAACCTGTTCCAGTTGTTAATTACCCTTGGGTTAAAGAGAAACTTCCTAGTATCTGTCCTGAAATTGCCCTTTGCAATTCTAAACCTATGTTGTCTTATTCACTACCTTGTTGCATCCAAAAGGATCTATGTAGGTTTACAAGTTTTATACATGGCTCTAAGCTCCCATTTGAGCTATCTTCTCTCAAGATTGAAGAGCCCTAACTTGTCTAATCATGGCTCATTCCTCTTACATTGAGGATCATCCTCGTTCATCTCCTCTGCATTCTCTTTAGGGCCAGGGTAGCCCTCTTATGTCACCATGATTAGAACTGTATGCAATACTCTAGATGCAGCTGGACCAGCGCACTTTACAGCTTGAGTATGACATTATAAGTGCAAGTTACTGTTAAGTTGAAGATGCTCCATATCTCATCGCTGTGATGAACAGGAATGTTCATCCTCCCAAAACTAAACATTCCTTTTTAATAGCTGCTAAAGCTTTATTTTTTGATCCTTCACCCAATGTATCTGATTTTGTGACAGCACTTAGGATAATAAAATAAACTTTTAACTTGCTTTTCTTCGTTTCTCATAGGTACTCCCAGTTTTATTCACAGGAGGAATTCTGTCACTATAACATGTTTAATCATTATTTCTTTGGGGGAAAGGTAAGACCAGCCATACACAATGTCAGAATGCATTTTTATTGCATTATATAATGTTTCTCCCACAGCATAAACTTGACACATTCCTTCACTGCAACAAAATGCAATTTCAGTTATACAACCCTGTCATTACCAAAAACAGGCAGTAAGTATTGTGGAAATCAGCAGAATTAATAAAGGAACTTAAAGTAGAATGGAGAAGAGATCATACTGGTACCTGTGAAATCCAGAACGATTTGCTATCGTCTCACAACTTAGATCAGGAAGGGAGGAGATCACAAGCATGACAGTTCTCAATCAGCTGCATTGCTGCCATTCCAGGCAGAACGATGAGCCTTGCCAACAAATATTACAGGGGCTCTTTCACCTTTTCATCATAAGAACAAAGGGAGGGATGCGGGGAGAAATCTGCCTAGAGTAGGGGTAATAATGGTTGAGGGCTCCGCTCCGCTCCTCTGGGGGGACAGAGAATGGGGAATGAGCAGTTGGCCATTAAGACTATTTCAATGTTAGATTATGGCAGATTTTAATCCCATTTTTCCATATCCCCAAAAATGTGTCCATGTAGCATTAAATAGCACCAATTTAATGTGCAGCTGACAAAACAAGTCTAAAATCCACCTGAATCCCTTTAGATACAAATTGCTGAGCAGAGTCTGTTTACTTTTGCACTTTCTTGATATTTACGTAAATTTACCAGGGATTCTCGAATAGTAATACATTTGATATAGCGTCTTTCGCTTCGGAAGTAGGTCTCAAAGCGCTTTGCCGGATTCACTGTAAATGTAGTAACTAGTTTTTTGGGGAATATCAATCAAGAAGAATTTTGGCAAGATTTTTTGCCTGTCTTATTCTGAGCCCTTTCTCTACTCCCTCTTCTTCCCTTTCACCCAAACCCTGATGAGCCTACCTAACGTAGAACAGGAATCAGATCTGAGACCTTTCTGGTCTTTCCAGCACTTCACTATACATGCCACACGTTTCATTCCCAGACCCAGCTGTCAAAAGCATTAATTAGTTCTGCTGGGATCCTGTCCAACATAGCTTTTAATGGGAGGCAGAGAGAGAAATTTATTTTTAATCTCTGGATCTACTGAGCAGTAGCATTCCTGATAAAATATCCAAGAGCTGCTGAAAGTCTCAATTGAAGAGAATCAATAAATAATGCACCGATAATGGAGCATCTTCATTGCTGTGTGCAAATTGGCTGCTGCGTTTGCCTACAAAAATACAAAGGGCTGCACTTTACAGTAAAATCCATGAAGCACTTTGAGACAGCATCCTGGGGTGAAAGGGGCTAGATCAATTATAAGTAGTAGTATTATTTAGTTGATGGGGATTTGACTCTCAAAATGTTAGTTTGTGCTCTGTTCCCGATCCTCCTCCTTCATTGATTTTTTTTAATATGGACTTTATAATCTATTTTGATTATTTTCAATTTCAAAGAAATAATCAATTATTTATCATGTTTTTAAAATATGATTTCAACATTATTTATCTGTAGCATTGTTCAATGTATTGATTTAATTTTTCAGAAAAAAATACCTTATAGTTCTTTGCTGTAAATGGTCACTTGAAAGCCAGCTAAACTGCCTATGGCAGCAAGATGCACAAGATATTTCATGAGCAATGTGGTTATTTGACTCTTGGCTTAAAAGTGAAAGAAACAAAAGGGCACATACTGCAGAAGAAAATTAAAGTCTGTGTTGGTTACCTCATCGGTACCTGTTAACGTTCTATCTTATGGTTTATCTTTTGCTATCAAAGCTGCCAACATTCATTACATTTGGCGTGGAATCCAATTTAAGATCTTGTTTGTGCCACTTTCTCCTTGTCTTTTCTCATTTTCAAAGGTTTACAGTTCTCTTATTTCTTCAGTTCTGTCAATCTCAAGAGTCCCCTTCTCAGACCTGTCACACCGTTCTGTTATCTTGCCATTTATATTCGAATAAATTATGCACAAAAACGTACCACCTGTTATACTTGTCACCTTCAAGAGTTTCCTGCACTCACAGATCTTGGTACTTTATACCCAAATGCTTATTCTTAATATGTAAACTTGATGTTGAATGTCTGCAGGATATTTCTAGATTTCTTCCCCAGTATCTATCTCACTACTTTTTTAAACATCTCAATTGGTTCTGCAGATGCAGCTTTCTGAGGCAATGCATTCCACTCTCACAAATGTGTGAGGAAATGTTTTCAATTCTCAACTCTTTAATAGACTTGGTCCTTAGTTTGACAGTTTCCTCTCGTTTGGATCCTTCTATGCAATGATTCATTCCCCATTTACTTTGCCAATACTTTAATTTTTGAAACTGTGAGTGTGAAGCCAGCACTGATTTTATTTACTTTTTTTAATAGTTTGCCTCTGAAGCTTGTCAAAGATTCTTGTGCCAACCTAATGGAGAGTCTGTTATAATGGTGACTGACCCACCTTTTGGAGGTATGGTGGAGGCTTTAGCTCACAGCTTCAAAAAGGTGGTCCGCCTGTGGAAAACTTCATGTGATCAAGGTACAGTGTTTGTGTGTGACATGTGGAGAAAAGATTTATGAACCAATTGTTTTTATACTTTGTTCTGGAGAAGATGATAGCGACCATTCTACCTACAAATATTGCCAGTGATATTTTCCTCCCTCTCACTGGGACATTCACGGTTTTTGTTATCTCTTGACTTTTTTTAAGACCCTGTCTCTGGCAGTTATTTTTTCAGTTTTATGTCATCAGTTCTCTTTTCATGATCAACTTATGATTTTCCTAGTTTGGGGTTGAATGGGTGGGGGGGGGAATAGAAAGAACAGGTATGCATGTGTCTCTCTGACTCAAAGGTGAAATGACTGGGAAAAGGGGAGCAGGGCTGAATCAGCTCTCTATAGTGGGCTCTACTCTAGGCAAGTCTGCATTACAGTGAACAAATGCAGTGTCAACCTCCCTCTCATTGCAACTTCTTCTTGGATTGGATTTATTTAGCCTTTCTTGCAGCTGTGTTGCCACTGCCTTTATGTTAAAACTAAAGGCAAAATAAAGCCTACAGTGATTTTTCTTCCCCGCAGGTGATAGAGAGCTTTGGCCCAGGTGCCCATTGCACATTACCTCATGGCAGTGAGATGGAACAAGCTGCTTGACTGAGGGATCGTTAGTATCACATTTGATCCCTTCACCAACTGGTGCATGGGTGTTTTGACAAGTCACTACACAACAATTTAGGGAACAAGGAGGTCTTTTTCCTGTTTCTCGAGACACTGAGGACAGTTGTGACAGGAGCAGATAGTCTGGGTCATTTTTAACACTGTGTGACACATGACTTTATTTAAAATTCATTTAAAAAAAGGTTTCAAAACTGGTGATCACTCATAAATTGTTCACACTTGCACAGCGTAATAACCTGCAGGTAAATGAGAACAGTGATAAGTATCAACAAAGTTACTCTGAATTCTTCCTGGAACTAAATGATTACCTGCACTACCTTTCTCTGGGCAAGTAGTAGGCAAATTTCCTTACTCCACATGGCTGATAATAATAAAAAGTGCTATGTCAAATGCAAGGATTATTATTATTAAGAGAATGCCATCAATAGGGAGCCAGGCTAACAGCACAAATGTGGGCATGCCACGATAGATTTCCTGGAGTTTTGTTTTACAGTCCGTGGGAAAGGATGGCAGGGAAAAAAAGTTGCAAAACTTTCCCTCCTTTGATGAACTAATTGGGCAATGACCCTGATATTATTTGATCTGTGTGAGGACCAGGTTTAATGTTGTTAACATTGTTGTTCTAAAAGTACATCTTTCATTCATGCTTTTTTTTGTCCTGTTCCCCCACCCCTCCCCATCAGCTCACAATGAAGAACTGCCCATGTTCTGGATATTTCCATACTTCTTTGAACCCCGCATTCTACAGTGTTTCCCAACATTCGCTCTGCTGGATTATCAGGTGAGGGGAATTGTGTCTTTGTGTCAAACTCTTTGCAAAGAGCCTGTTTTGCTGATTGTTTCAATCTGGAGATGAGCGAGATGGGATCAATGATCCATTGTCTCCTGAAATGGTTGCTATTTTCCTATAATCAGCTCTTGATTTAAACCCTGTGAGAATTTGCCTCAGTCGGTCATACAGAATCCAACTTGACTGAATCTGTTCCAAATTGTCACTGAGCTGGAATGAGTGGATGGAGACATCCAGTTGCAAATATATAGTCTGAAGATAGCCAAGTAGTGTATTAGCCGAGATGGAATTCTTTGAGCTTTAAAAGAGCGGAGTGTTAAAAGGATCAGGGAGCGAGCCAAAGAGTGGCCTTAGATTTCAGCGGCTCACAAAGAGAAAAATGCTGGCTTGATGACTTAATGGTCAGAATGGGCTGTTTCGTTGCTCTAACATTCTGTGATTCTAGGTCTAAACACATCTGTAACTTTTTAAGAACAGCAAATGGGATGTTGGCAAGCCACTGACAACCAAGCTAGATTTTCCAAAAGAATAGGGCAACATTTCCTGGAGATTAATAATAATAATAATCCTTGCATTTGATATAGCGCTTTTCACGTCTTCTAGACGTCCCAAAGCGCTTCACAGAATAATAATAATAATAATAATCCTTGCATTTGATATAGCGCTTTTCACGTCGGGAGGACATCCCAAAGCGCTTCACAAAACACACTGTAAAGTGAATTGACTGTATATTTGTGGGCGAACGTGGCAGCCAATTGCGATTAGTTATCTTCAGGAAATTATCTTTCACCCACAGAAAGCTACTTTCGCCCACAAGTATACAATTAATTCACTTTACAGTATAGTCTGTGAATTAAAGTGCTTCACACTTTTTTCAAAAAAGGCTTTCAATTTTTGGATTTGCTTGCTATATTTTACAGATCATTGGACCAAGTAGAGTTTTATGTTTTAAATTGTTGTTTCCATAAGGCTTTTTCACTCAGTGCCTCATGAAGCAGCTGGAAGCTATGAAAGTAGGTGATTAAATCTAAAATTTTATTCAGAATGCATACTCCACTTCCAAGGTCTTTGTGGGGATTGATAGCAGACTCACTAAGCCTATCCCTCTCAAAAGAGGGATAAGACAAGGATGTCCACCCCATTCAGTGTGTTCATCATGATGTAAACAACCCAAAGGCACTGTTCTTCACCATCATCCTTCTCCTCTACGTCCCCTTCCGCACCCCCCAGACAGTCTACAGTAACCCCTCCTTCCACCACGGCCGCTACTGCTCCCCCTTCCCTTCACTCTTTCGCCCCGATTACGCCCCCATCCCTCTCAATCACCATGTCCCAGAATGAAGCCCACCACTTGCTGCCTCGATCTCCTCCCTCTCCTCTCCCTCCTGCTGGCTGACACAATGGACCTCTCTTCAGATTCTGTTCCTCTCCCCCTTAAAACCACTGTCATCACTCCCCTGCTCAAAAAACCCACGTTTGACCCCTCCAATCTCACAAATTATCGTCCCATCTCCAACCTGCCCTCCTTGCCAAGCTCTGGAATGTATTGTCGTTAACCAGCTTTGCTCTCACCTCTCCCTCCACTCCCTCCTCGAGCCCCTCCAGTCTGGTTTCCGCCCTGCCCACAGCACAGAGATGGTGCTTGTCAAGGTCATAAACGACGCCCTCGCTATCTGTGAACAGGGCTCCATCTGCCTTTGTCCTCCTGGATCTCTCCACTGCTTTCGACACATTCGACCACACCATCCTCATCCACCAGCTCTCCTCCCTCATACATCTCAGTGGGACCGTACTATCCTAATTCGAGTCCTACCTAACAAACCGCCTTCTTTATCTCCTCAAATGGTTTCTCTTCCCACCCGATTACCTGTCGTGTACCCCAGGGCTCCATCCACTTTCTCATCTATATGCTCTCTCCCTCCATATCCACTCTGCCACCCACTTCCACAGTCACCCCCTCAACCTGGTGATCACTAGGGGCCTCACCATCATCGACAAAGCGATCTCGGACCATCACTTCATCTCCCTTAACTCCTCAATCCTTCTCCCCACCACTTCCCAATCCACCTCCATCTCATACTGCCCCTGGAAAAATCTCTCCCCCCACCCCCCACCCTCCACCTCTCGGCTGCCTTGGAGTCATCTGAACTCATTCCCCTCTGGGCTTCCTCCTGCAATGACCTATCCTCCTCCATCACCCTTCTCCACAGCTCCCTCTCCTCTACTCTCGATTCCCTCGCTCCCCTCTCTTCCCGAACTGTCTCCTACTCATGCAAATCACCTTGATACACCAGCCATCTCCGTTCCCTTAAAGCCCAGGTGCGTTCCGCTGAGCGTACCTGGCTTAAATCAAATCTAATTGTCCACCAGCAGATTTAGCTGGACCATGTCAAACCCTACCGCTCCACCCTTGCCTCTGCTAAATCATTGTTCTACTCGAAGACAATCTTGGAGGCTAAGGTCAACTCCAGGCTCCTCTTCTCCATCACCAACCGACTCCTCCGCCCGCCCTCTCACGCCTCACCCATCCTCACCTCAAATGCTAACTGCGAGGCGATGCTGGACTTCCTCGAATCCAAAGTCGAGGGAATCCGCTCAGCTGCCTCTGCTACTGCAACCCCTAGCCCCTCCCCATTTCCTCCTCCCATCCCAGCCCCTACCACCCCTCCCTCCACACCCTTGAACCCATCTCTCCCTCGTCTCTCATCACCACCATAACCCGTATGAAACCCACCACCTGCTCCCTCAACCCCATCCCTACCCCCCTCCTTACTACGCAGCTCCACCTCCTCGCCCCTCTGCTCACTAACATCATTAACCTCTCCCTGTCCTCTGGTACTGTTCCCAAACGCTGTCATCATTCCTATCCTTAAAAACCCTTCCTGGATCCTTCTCTACTCCCAAACTACTGTCCCATCTCCAACCTCTCTTCTCCAAGGTCCTGGAACGAGTTGTTACTTCTCAGCTTCGCTCCTTCCTTTCCCGCCACTCCCTTCTCGAACCCTCCAATTAGGCTTCCGTGGAGTCCACAGCACAGAAACAGCTCTGGTCAAAGTGACAAATTACATTCTGTCCATCAGCAACCAGGGCTCCCTCTGCCTCCTCGTCCTCCTTGACCTCTCTGCTGCTTTCAACACCGTCGACCACTCTATCCTCATCCACTGCCTCTCATCTCAACCTCCACAGCGCTGTCCTTGATTGGTTCAGATCGTACCTCTCATACAGCCTGCACTTCATCTCCTCAAACGGCTTCTCCTCTCGCCCCCGGACTGTCTCGTGCAGCATTCCTCAGGGCTCTGTCCTTGGTCCCCTCCTCTTCAACATCTATATGCTCCCTCTTGGTGACATCATCCGCAGACATGGGGTCAACTTCCACATGTATGCGGATGACACTCAACTCTACCTCTCTGCCTCCACCCTTGACTCCAGGACCACTGCTGTGCTGTCAGAATGTCTGTCAGACATCAAGTCCTGGATGAGAGCTAATTTTCTTCCGTTGAACGTCAACAAGACCGAGGGTCTCCTGATTGGCTCCTGTCAGCACCTTCACACCTCAGGTGCTGACAGCATCCCCATCCATGGTCGCACACTCCACCTTCCTAAGCCACTCCGGAACCTTGGGTCTCATTTGACCCTCAACTATCCTTTCTACCCCACATCTGCGCCATGACCCGCTCTGCCTTCCCCCACCTCCGACACTGTCTCACACCGCAGCCCACCAAAATCCTCATACATGCCTTCATTACATTGAGGCTCGACTATGCAAACTCCTTGCTCGTCAGCCTCCCCAACTCCTCCCTCCACAGGCTGCAGATCATCCAGAACTCTGCAGCCTGTGTTCTCTCCACCAGGCTCCGCGACCCAATCACCCCCATCCTTGCCCAACTCCACTAACTCCCCACCAGAGGATACAGTTCAAGATTCTGGTCCTCACCTTCAAAACCCTCCATGGTCTTGCTCTCTACTACCTCTTTGACCTCCTAACCCCCTACCACCCTGTTCGCTCACTCTGCTCAGTGGGCTCTGGCCTGCTTCATGTCCCCCGCCTTGCTCGCCCCACTATCGGTGGGCAGGCCTTCCGCCACTCTGCCCCAACCCTCTGGAACTCCATCCCGCAGTCCCTCCATCTCGCCGCCTCCCTCGCCACCTTCAAGACCCACCTGATGACCCTCCTCTTTGACCATGCTTTCAATCTCCCTGCTTCCCCCCTTGCCCTCTCTCCTCCTCCACCCCGACACTCAGCTCAGGCCGTAACTCTGTCTGTCCAGCGTCTTGGGATGTCCTCCCGACGTGAAAGGCACTTTACAAATGTAATTTTGTTGTTGTTGTTGCTGCTCCCTCTGGGCAATGTCATCTGCAGACACGAGGTAAGCTTCTACATGTATGCAGATGACACACAAATCTACTACTCCATGCTTTCGTCACCTCCCGCCTCGACTATTCAAATGCTCTCCTCCCCGGTCTTCCCAGCTCCACCATGCACAGCATCCAGCTGATCCGCCACTTGCATACTCACCGTAACCTCATCACACCAGTCCTAGCCAGGCTGCACTGGCTCCCTATCACTGAACAGATCGATTTCAAGATCCTCAAACTTGTGTTCAAATCCCTTCATTGCCTGGCACCTCCCGACCCCTCTGACCTTCTTATTCCCCAACCCACTACCCACTGCCTCGCTTGACTGACTCTGGCCTCCTGTTCCATCTGTTCCATCATTTGGTGGCCATGTTTTCAGCCACTACCCCTTGAAACTCTTCCTCTATCCCTTCGCCTTGCCCCTTACTTCCCCATCTTCAGATCGCTCCTGAAGACCTTCCTCTTTGACCATGCCTATGGTCACTTGCCCCCAGCTCTGTGTCGTGCTCCGCCACTGTTAACAGTTCTGGAGCACTAACCTGCGTGAGGGGTGCTAGGTAAATACAAGTTGTTGTTGGTGGTATTGAGAATGGCTGCTTCAGGCATTTCCGATAGAATTCATCAGTAACCAGTGTAGAAGTCTCCCAGAGCATATCTCGTGGGAAAAACTGAGTTAGAACAATCAATTGACTTAAAACTATGGGGAAAAAGTAGATTCTCTGAGGTTGTGTAATTCAGTCAAGGATTTCAGTCATTATGTTGTTATTTATTTTCTTTTGTAGGTAGATTATGATAACCACGCATTATACAAGCATGGACACAGTGGTCGGAAACAGTCTCCTGTGCGAATATTTACTAATCTTCCTCCCAAAGATGTTGTTCTTCCAGCTGAAGAAGGATACAGGTAAATCCCAGATCTGTTGCACAAACATCACTAAAGTTTAGATTTCTAAACTGAGACTGAAAAAACTTTTAGCAATTTTGAAAATTAAAATGAACGTATCAGCTTGTCTCATGTGATAGCACTCTCTCTTTGTTGAATCAGAAGTTTGTAGGTTCAAGACCCAAATTGTGACTGAGCTTAAAGTCAAGACTGACTCTCCAGTGCAGTGCTGGGGGAAAGATGCACTGATGAAGATGCCATCTTTTTGATTAGATGTTGTTCTGAGGTCCCATGTTCAGGTGTTTTTTTAAAGATCCTGTGGCGCTATTCGAAAATAGTAGGTCATTCCTCCTAATTGTCATGGCCAACAATGTTTCAGATAAAATAAAATGGTCATGGCTGTTGTTGGAAACACTGCCCTGTGTAAATTGGCTGCTACGTTCACCTGTAAATATAGTTACTCCACTGCACTTTGCAGTAAAGCACCCGGTGAGCACTTTGAAACATTTCAACATGATAGTGTTATATCAAATGCAAGGATTATTGTTAAGATTACGTGTTAAGAAATTACAAATTGCCACATATTTAGACTCTAGTGTGTGCGGTTCTAGGTGTCTTTTGGTTTTAAGTTGTAATATACAATTTCTGTTGTTCTTCCCTCAGGTTCTGTTCATTGTGTCAGCGATATATATCCTCAGAAAACAAACACTGTGAGAGCTGCCAAGCCTGCACATCCAAAGTAAGCTTGGTTTATTCAGCACTGTCTAAGGGAGGAATTTGTTGTTGATTACAAAGAACATTATATTTGGTAATAAATCCCAAGTATTGTATTGTTAGCTTGGCTCAATTGCTCACACTCATCATGCCTCTGGGTTGAAAGGTTTTGGGTTCAAGCCTCATCCTGAATCTTTCATGCCATTTTATTCTTCCTAAAACTTTACATTGATGGTGTGTATTTCATTTCTCTATTAGGATGGGAGAGCATGGAAACACTGTCAAATCTGCAACAAGTGTGTGAAACCATGTGAGTAACTCATTAACCAATTATAGTGTATCTTATTTTATTGCAAAACCTCACTCCAAAAAAGTGACGACACCATCAGCATGCTGCGTGACAAGTCCACTTTTCTGTATCTTCACTTTAATACCCTTGCACTTTCCTTTATAAATAAGACAACAAATTTACATTTTTAAAGCACCTTTCACTTCAGGCAGGTGTCCTAATGCGCTGGAAATATCAAGACTTCCTTGCTTTGAAGGCAAACATTTTTCGACTATTTAATTTGGTTTCAAAATTAAATCTGCGTCATTGCCAACTTTAAAATATTTTGGAGAGGGATATGGTACAGTAGAAATAATCTTGTTATAAAATGTGCTTTGAAATAAGTGATGTCAATGGCAACCTTATGGCCTGGAAGTTGAACATTTTGGCTGCTTACAGCTGGTCAGTGCTGATGGAATTGTCCATCTGTCTGCACACATGTGCAACGAATGGGTAAGTGCTGACTGGTGATGGGGCCCTGTTGTAAAGTGGGTTGGGATTTTTTTGGGACACCAATGATCGCACTATAAGAAGGATTTCACTGTTTTTGTGTCCCTGCGTCATCCTGTTTTGCAAAAACAATACTTACTATGATAAACATTTTAATGTTGAGCATGTTCATATTTCGATACATGCAAAACAAATCTGAGATAACTCAGTACCGCAGTCAAGGAGACAAGGTAACTGGGTCATCCATGATGGCTGTGCGAGTCCGCTGATGAGTTTACTTTTATGGCTCCAACCTCCTGCTTTGTGTGTTATTTCACATCAGTGTCTACAGAGTCCTGTAACTCAGTGGTTAGAGCCCTCGCCTCACAAGCGAGAGGACCTGGATTTGAATCCCGGCAGGGCGAAACATTGGGCAAGTTTTCTTACTCCACAAGCCTTTTTTACCTAGCAGTAAGTAGGAACTAGGTTGTTAGTCGATTGGCAGATTGCTTTTGCGGGGGTAATAATCCCTTCACAAAAAAAAATTGGTCACTCAATCCATGACTGTTTGTGGGACATTGCTGTGCGCAATTGGCCTCCTTAATTCGCCCACAAATATACAGTTAATTCACTTTACAGTATATTCTGTGAAGCGCTTTGAGACGTCTAGAAGAAGTGATAAGATGCTATATCAAATGCAAGGATTATTATTATGATTTGACCATCTTCTGTCCTTCAGTATTACATTGGCATGAAACTGGCTTGAAAGATTTTAACGCCAGTGTAAAAGGGTAGAAGTAAATTAAATAAACAATATGAAATGGAAGACGGAATGGGAAACAAGAGGAGACTAAACAGGACAAACACAGGTTTATGAAAAATAAATTTGTTATCAGTTCTTTTAGTAGTTAATATTGCAGCAATAAAGTTGTCCTTGTGTTTGAGCAGAATATTATTGTAATGGTATTTTTTTTATTCAGTGAGGCCCTTGAAACTTATTGAACTGGTTGGCTTATGAAAGCCCCACATTCTATAGACCTGGTACCATCCCAAGGGTTAATATTTTGCCTGCAGTTGTAGATCTGTTGAAAGCTATGAGCATAATAACCTTGTTTTTTGTATCTATGTCAGCTTACTAATGGAATTGGTGACCACAGATTTTTAGAGCTGAAACGTCGTGTCTCTCCTTTGTACTGTGGGCAGTGAGGTCAATGTTTGAGAACTAAAAACTAAATTAGAAATGATTGTGATATTTTGCAGCTTGGGTTCACTGTGACAGCTGTGGACGATGTGCACTTCAGGAACACCCTTGTGGGAAGGTTGGACATGGTTGCTTTACCTGTGGCAGCACTGAGCACAAACGCAGAGAGTGTCCGGTTTCCGAGAATAGAACCACCATGTGAGTTAAACCATTTTATAACCCAGGTTATCCAAGAGGAATGTCCATTGGATGTTGACTCAGGATATTATTTTCTAAGCTTTCCCAGTTCCTTAATTTTATTCCTGGGTTGTTTCAATTTCCTTGTGTGAATGAACAGGGCTCAGTCAAAATGGGGAAAGAATGGTACCCTGTCTATTGAGATTGGTTCTTCATAGCAGTGTAAGGACATTTATTCTCTTAAACCACCCCGCCCCACCGTCCTTTTGTTTCTGTTTTTTTTTTTTAGCTCTTTTGTTCTTTTTCTCAATTCACTGATAATTGCCTGTCCTGTCCCCTGCTAAAATTCTTATTTGGTTCTATTCCGTATTGCACTTGTGTTTAAACATAACTCTCACCATTTCTAAACATGTCAGAATTCCCTGCTGAGGTTTTTGCATTTTTTTTTTGCCTATTCACACTTAATTGTGGCATTTCTTACAGCATTCTATTATTATCTACATTAAACTGAGGCATCCTTCGGTCTGTGTCAGTTGTGCAGGGTGACCCATCTGCCTTTCCTTTACACACTGTCTGTGCTCTGCAATGCCTCACAGTGGGAGCTTCAAACCTGTGTCCTGTTGCTTTGTGGCACAGCATGTTGGAAATCCTGCATTCTGCAGCATTGCCCTGTGCAATTGAACATTTGTGTATCTTATTAAAACATCTAAAGGTTTATTTTTTAAATATTTTTGTGCAGGAAAAAATTGAAATCGGGTAAACGTAAAATATCAGAGATGGATAAGGAACCTGTCGCAACCAAATTTCAAAGGCAGACACAAGCAAAGAGAGCAAGAAAAAAGAAAAAGGTCAAGTGGGCACCTGGAAAATCAAAAGGAAAACCAAAGAAAAAGAAATAACAACAACCCAGAGAGGAGACTGTCCAGTATCTGATGACCAGTCACTTTGAGTTGAAACTACCTCTTGGTGTTTGCAACAAAAGAACTGCAAAGAATTATCAAAACAAATGTGTTAACCATTGAACGATCTATAATAATAATCCTTGTATTTGATAAAGCGAAGTGACTGTGTATTTTGTGAACGAAACGCGGCAGCCAATTGCACGTAGCAGTGTCCCCCCTCCCAGAACAATCTCTGAAAGAGGCATTTGTGTTTAGCCTCTCACTATTCTATGTCATTCTGTATTGACTGCAAACCTGTGTAACCCAGGGTTAGAAATGCAGTTGTATTGGATTATTTAAATGCAGATAATTTTAAAACACCCAGAGTAACTATGGAGAACTTAGCTGTGACTCCTTCATGTCCTCCATGAGATCTGATGGACTTCAGCTTTTGCTTATGAAATTTGGAACCTGAGCCAATAAATATCACCTTGTTTTATATTTTAGTCACTTTTGAAGGCTGGTATTTCTATAGGAATATGATTTGAATGGAGAGTCTTTTTTTAAAATACTGCAAATGTTTCTTTCCAAAGCAATGTTTCAACAAGACTCACTTTACTTTTCCCTGTAAGTAGGTTAAGTCATTTGGTATTTGTCTGTCGCAATCTTGGATTTTCTAACTTGTCATTCTAAGAGGCCACAAAGATGAGATTTTATATACTCAGACGGTCTGATACAGTAATTGCCAGTTCTGTCAAACTCCATTTGAACATGGAAGAGAGGTAAACAAATGCTAAGCCATTATTTTGTTGACATGAATCATGCTTTCAATTATTTGACCCTGAAATGGTCCAAGAGTGCAATTTTCAGTTTGAGCAAAATAACAAATACAAAATGTCAAAGCCATCACATCAAAGGCCTTCTACATTAAAGAGCAGGAGAAATGCAAGCACCTGCTCAATGCTTTGCAAATCTATTTCAAACCTGTAGATATAAAATATTTCTTAACCCACACACATTGTGGTTCTGTTAGTTTCAGCAAACTGCAAATAACTTTGATCCGTAAATTGTTTTTAAATTGCAGCATCTTGTTCGAGAAATGGTGACAATATGCTTCTCTCTATATATGGAATAGTATAGGCATTGCAGTGCTGTGAACTAGATAATGTCTGAAACATAAAAGGGAGAGACTGATTGTGTCAGTAAATTCAAGAGGGATTGGAATTTGACACAAATTGAGGTATATTATTTTTATGTTTGGACTGTTCATTTGTCTAAAATATCCAGTAAAATTAAAAACTGGTGTATTCAATATGGTTTCCTTATTGAGGAATCCCATTAAAATTAATCATTTATTAGCCCTCAATAATCCCTAATTTGATATAGTTCCTTATCACGGTGAAACATCTCAAAATGCTTCACACGATAGGGTGCAGTGATTATTTTCTATGGGTACTAAGGAGAATTAAGGAACTGCGTGATGAATATTGAATTCAGAGATGCAAATGAAAATGAATCCATGCAAAATGTGTACATTTAAATGGTTGATGGTATAAATTCTGCTTTTCTTCCCCTTATCGCATGTTCTGTCTGTAATGTAGCTGGGAGGTGATCTGCTCACAGCTGTCTGTCACAGCGGCAGTTTGTTGTGGAAGAGCCCGAAGGAAATCTCCCACTGGGAATCCGACCAATTCAAAGCCCGCCCAGAGTAGAATAGCTGAGGTTTGAAATCAGGCAGAATTGAAGAACCTGCCCTATATGTAGTTCTGTTCACATTGTGTTACAGCACCAACTGTTTGCCAACACTCTCCCTCTAAGGGTCAACTAGTTTTTAAAATATATGTAAAGTATTAAGACTTAATCATAAAATTGAACAGATTTATTTATGTTTTTGAAACTGTAGGTGTTTGAATTGTTAACTTTTTAAAGCAATTCAGATATACTTTCTTGAACTGCTCGTTATTGCTTGTTGAACATTGACCCTTGGCCTGAACTCATTTGAGTTTCTCCATAAACCTCACTGGAAAATGAACTTGCGAAATTTATTGCACAGATGTTCATTCTCATACACAAATTAAAAACAAGATCACAAGAACTTTTTTGCCACCATCAGCTTCTGTTCATTCAAATGCTGCAGACGTTGAAGTTCGGGAAAGACAAGAGTACATCTGCCTCATACAAGAAAATAGGATGCTTCCGGCTCCTCTCTCGGTCCACGAGCAGCTTCTCCCTTGTTAAACTCACAGAATCTGCTGAGAAATGGCTGTTGCCTTGACTTCAGTGACAATAAGCACATTGCAGAGAGGAGGAGAAGGATGGGAGCAGCTGCTGCAACGACTATAATGCCTGTTGTTCCTGTTAAAAGGTGTAATCACTGTAAATATATGTATATATCCTTCAGCTCAATAATAAGAACATTGAATGGTATTTGATTATTACCTTTTCCAAGGAAGGAATCTGTGAGGTCAGTTTTGTTCACGGGAGACGCTTTGGTTAAAAATGGCAAAGTTGACACTTTCGAGCAGTTAAAGTGAACAAGCGAGAGTTGTGCCACCTGATGTCCCCTGAGACGTTTGGGATTTTCACACATCATATCCACCTGTATCTGCATCCACAAAACACATTGCTCAAAGTGGTGACTGTAAGTGAATTCTGGATTCATACCTTTTTGGCTCTCTGTCCAATACAATTTTGGGAGTCAGATTAGTGTCCACGTCATTAAAACTATGAAAGTCATCCTACTTTTTTTTTATTGCCAATAATTGTCTCCAGAAAAAGTTCTTGGTGAGGTAACTCAGCACAGACAGCAAATTAGACCTGCAACCTTCTAGTTCAACATCTATTCATTGGATAACCTTGCAGAGATCACAGTGAAGAGCTGATTTTTTTTCACAAATGAAATGTAGTCCATACTATGAAGTTGGTCTTTATCTCCAAAACACCACACAGCTGATGTGCAATAACGAGGTCTAATTTGCAAGGTTTTCAGAAGGATTTGTAAATAATGAATCCAGGGAGTAGGTATGTGTCGAATGCCACCTAAACAATTTACATTTACATAGCGCCTTTCATTTTGGGAAGACGTCTCAGCACTTCCGTGTTTAATGGTCACCTGAGCTGAGGGTGGGAACCGAGGGGGTAAGAGGATCAAGATGACTGAAAGCCTAGTTGAAGAAGTACATTTTGAGATGTGTCTTGAAAGAGTGGAGAGACAGGAACTATGGGAAGGAGTTCCAGAGAGCGGTGGCAATGGTCACTGGCAGGTGAAGGAATTTGATTTAAATGAAAGTTTGCAAAGTATCGCATGGTTTAAATTTCCACGATGCCAGATTGTGGCCAAAGGTGGCTCCTGGCCTGGAGATTGACATCTGCAGCAATCACAGGGCTGGTTGGAGACACATTTGCAGGATCCACTATTTACAAATCATTTTGCAAATCTCACAAATCAAACCCCAATGTCTACACCCATTAACGATGCATAAAAATAAAAAAAAAGCACTATGAGCCATAATTCTTGGTCAAGCCCCAAAAAATAACCCTGAGCATAAATATGTGTAAAGTCACGCACTTGATGTCAAGTTTGCTATTACGCTGCAGAGCATAATTATGCCGCTTGAATGTAATGACAGTCGATGTAAGGCACATTTTCTGAATGAAATTGCAGCAGTTAAGTAAAAATTACTGATGCATGTTTTCCCATTATTTTTTACACGCTGGTCTCTTGCTCACATACCTTGACAATCTCCAGCCATTTCTTTAGTGCGCACATGTTGGCATCACAGTGAAATGGGTTTTGGGTCAGATTAATGTCCACAGCGCCACCCGCTGACCAAACGATGGGATTTAGCGTCTCTTCAGAAAGGGTCGCAAGTTCATTCCCAGACAAGTCTAACAACTTGAGGTTCTTCTGCGAGCGGAAGGCTGTTTTGCTTATAAATGTAATTCCTGAGCCTGCAATAAGATTAAATAGTTTTAAAGTAAATCTCTGTCCTTCCTTCCTGTCACTCGTCAAAAGCAGGTAAAGCAATTTGATTTAAACGGAAAGTGCACAGTAAAACAGGTCAAGTTGTTAACTTGAAACATGCGGTTAATTATATTATTGTTTGCACATCTGTCATACAACTCTCAGCAACAAGTCAATCAAATCATAATTAATGCGATTATAGAAACAGCGCATTCAGCCTGATGGTTGATATATTACTAAACAAGGTGAAAAATAAGATCTGAAGCCTTTATAGACACATTATTTCAATAGGAAACCAAAAGAAAGAAGCAAGTTTGTTTCTTATCCAAAATGTAAAGAATTTGGGTTTTTAACAACAGGCCAATCCTATTATAAAGCAATAGTTTGGGTCGATAAAGTCAAATACTCCTTAGATTTGATACAGTGCCTTATGTCATCGCATCATCTCAAAGTGCTTCACAAAATATACTGTAGAGTGAATTGACTATATTTGTGGGCGAAACGTAGCAGCCAATTGCGCACAGCAATGTCCCACAAACAGTCGTGGATTGAAGTGACCAATTTATTATTATTTTTTTGAAGGAATTATTATCCCCAGAAAATGACCTTTGGTTAGGAGGAGGGGGCACATCACAGCTAAATCCTACCCTGTCCTTAACCTCTGCTTGAAATGAGCATTGATGGAAAGGGACCAGGAAAATGCATTTTTGCTTATATTGCACCCACAACTGCCCCAGCAATAATCAGCAAACTCAGAGATCAATCTCGCACGCTCTGAACCGTATGGCTCAGTACCTCAGCACACGTTGCATTTGAGGTTGAATTATTCATGTGTCAAAAAGGTTTGATATTTTTATGTGATAATTTTAACAGTACAATGTTCAAAATCTAAAGTCTTGCGAAAGCAAGTCTTGCAACAACACATTACATTTGTGTAGCGCCTTTCACGTCAGGAGGACGTCCCAAGTGCTGGACAATCAAGGATTTTTGACAGCACCAAACACAGTAGCACTGAGTCCCAGCAAATTACCTGTTTCTGCAGGACAGAAAGTGTTATCAGAGTCAGTTCAAGTTACATTAGTGTGTTTAAAATGAGCATGAAATTGGACAACTTTTACTAGATTTGAAAGAAAATAAAATGAGTTGTGACAAGGACAGATTTTAGTCGGATTATTTAGTGAATGAGGTGCTGGACATTCCTACTCTTCTCCAATTTATCTTTTATCCTCATTTAATTTATTCTGGGAGATAAGATAAACTAATTTCTTATCATAATTCAACAGAAAGTGTCTTGTTGATTGGGGGACGTTTGACTTTAATTGCAGAAGGGGTATTACTCTGTTGCTAAAAGGAGATGTGTTGTTTTAGTTTTGTAGTTTCATCAAATAAGAAACCAATAGTTTGTTGCGTTGCAGACTGCTCTGATTCAATAGTTATAGTTCTGAGAGTGTTGTGAAAGGGAAAGACATTTTAAGTCAAAATTGCCTCACAGATTACTAACAGTGTATAGTTGATTTTGCTGTTGTATCCATGCATGAAAACACAGTAACAATTTCAGACAGAAATAGACAATCTGCCAATGTAACCCACTCAACCAATTCCCCTCAAAATGATCTATCCATGTATCTCTCTCTGAATCTAATAACCCCGGATTCTTCCAGTGGACAGGGGACCATCCACACTTTTTGAAATGTCTTTCAATAAGGATCATTGTATAAGGATCAATGATTCTGGTAATTTGTCCCACAAGCCCATTCCACTCAAAATAAATTCTGCATTTCCTCTTGAAAAATGCATGTGGATAAAGCTGAAATATCTGACCAGCCAGATCATTTAACATGACTGACGTTACCAGTACTTATTTCCATAGCATCATCTGAGGGAAATCAGAACATCAGACCAGTTTCACTAGTGTAACTTCCCAGTCCCACACCCAGCCTGTGTGATAAAACAATATCATTCTCATTGAAAGAAATTACAATAGAATAGTTTTAACTTAGCAGGAAGTAAACTAGAATAATACAGATTACATTTTTGAGGCCACAGGGCTTATTTTTTCCCATAAGAAATGTTTTTATCCTCCAATAAAAGAATATGCAGAACTGACAGTACCTGACAATCGCAGTATCTGTAGTCTGGCTAATTCGGAGAAGTACTGTGATAGTACGCGATCGATCTTGTTATCAGATAAATCCAGTTCTTGAAGTAGTCGCATTTGATTAATGACAGGCACATAGGTCAGACTGAGCCCCTTAAGGATCAGCACCTGAAGAAAATAATGTGCCAACAAGTCAGTGTCACAAACATGAACTCAATCCAGCTCATCGATTTTACCAGTATCCAGGCAAACAGCGGGTAAGAGAGGCCATCTCTCTATGTAATCCTATAATGTGGGATACACGTTTAAAGTAGTAAGTAGCCTCTAAATTAGCTTACAATATGCACAGTCAGTACACTTCACAGTATATTCTGTGAAATGCTTTGAGACGTCCTCCTGACGTGAAAGTTGCCATATCAAATGTAAGCATTATTATTTATTATAATTATATTGTGTACATAGGAATTTAGGAAAAGGAGGCAATGCAGCTCATTGAGCCACTTCACCACCAACCACTTCACAGCATTATACACCTCTACAATCACTTGATCTCACTTCCCTGCCTCTTGATCTTATCTTTTAATATTCCTACTTACATTACAATTAATAAAATTGTGGTGCTTTATATTAAACACATATGACATTAAATGAATGTGAACCAATCTTCTGCTTCTGCTTCTTTAAGTTACTTTGGTTTTCTGGTGGTTTAAAATACTATTTTCACTGTGATGACCATGAAACTGATGCTAACATTTCAGAGACCTTGGAAACCAGAGCAGCTTCATGACTGGACTTTATCAATGAGTCTGAATCTGCTGTTTGCAGTCGTTCTGACCTGCTTGAATACTGCATTCAAACTGGGACCTCCACTAGGATTGTTGTCTATTTTATTGCCAGTTTGGCAGCATTAAAAACTGTTGAAGTTCTTTAAAGAGTAAACACTCTGGGCTCAGTAGATCCAGACCAGCATCAGTCCCGAAAAAAAGGTGGCGGGGGGGGGAATTGGTTAAAATGTGATACAAGGAATGCCACAATATTACTAAGGTTGTGAGCCAATGTGCTCCCCACCATAGTTGGTCACCACTTATTATGGAGCAGAGGCCATTCTTCCACCTAAGCGATGTAGTTCGTTTTTATTTGAGTTTGGTTGAGACCCAATTCTGACCTACATTGGAGCTGAGCCAGAAGCATTAGATTTTCTTTTGTTCTATCAGGAAAGTGCTTTGTAGCCTTGAGCTGTTTTGTCTGAGGAAAGGTTAAATAATTATAATGAATAATCATGAACTCCCTCATCTCGCACAAAACTCCAGAGTTTATACTTTAGGGCTGGAATCCAAAAGGATAAAAACGTACTATTCTCTTTACATAAAGACTTCCGATTCTGTTATAAATTGAGCTGCAGGTGTTCCAACGCATAACACACCACCATATCATGTGCAAATTCATTCCCTCTCACATTACTATAGAATACAGTTTAGCACTAAATATTAATCTGTAAACCAAAATGATACAAATTAAGATCAGACAAATGGCACAGGTTCACATTCTTATGACTTGTCGCATTCTACTGTGTAACATTGTCCATTCATAGGATACTCCTCCTATCCAATGGTCATTGAAATGTGAAGGAGCATAAGAACATGAATAAGCCATTTGACCCATCGAATCTCTTCCCCCATTTTATTAGTTCATGACAACTTTCTAATCTCATTTGCCCGCCTTTTTTGCAATAAGCCTGGAATTAAATTAGTTCGGAATCAGTGAGGCCTAATTTGTGTATGTGTGCGTGTGTGTGTGTTCTTAATAAGAAATCCGATTAATATTTGCTTTGACACTTGGAGACTCTGCTCCAGACACAGATCACATCAGAACAGAGTTCCTGCGGGTCAGTGCAACATTCTTCCAATTACTGGAGCAAGTTCCCATTTGCATGACTTGGACTCCTATTAAAACACACCACAAATAATACAGTAATAATAATAATCTTTGCATTTGATATAGCGCCTTATCATGTTATTGAGACATCTCAACGCGCTTCATAGGATATACTGTAAAGTTGATTGACTGTATTTGTGAACAAAATACAACAGCCAATTGTGCACAGCAATTACAGTCATTATTTCAAATCAAAGGATGATCTGTTTTCCCTGCAGTAAGATCACAGCTCCTTAATTCCAAACCATCAATGTTAAATTATTTAATAGAAATAATAAATAACAGTTACAGTCACACCCAAAGCTGCATGCTTGTAATTACTGATTTCTGATCCAAAATTGAAATCTTCAACACAAATTAGAAACATGCATTTCACAAATGTCTGTTAATGTACAACTTACAAGTTTTCTTACCTTAATCTTTTTCAGGGGGAGCAGAGCTTGGTATTGGAAGTCTTGAAGCTGCAGCTGTGGACCCAAGTATAGTTCTCTAAGCTCGTGTAAACTCTGAAAAGCATCTACACAAAAATATGATTTCTCTTTAATGAACTACTTTATTTACAACATTTTGCAATTTACTGTAAACTACAGCTATCTAATCATCCAGTAATAAAGCCGGTTTTCCGTAACTTCTTTTAAATGCTGTTCTACAGATAACTGGCTTTGAAGTTGACTGAATTTAATAATTTGCCAAATTCTGGATGCTCAAAAATGCTAATAGAATAATGCTAGACCCAGGTGAAATTTCTACCCATAAGTGGGGATCTCAAGGCTGCCAATTGGACAAGTTACTAACTCATCATCGGTTTTATGAAGTGTCATTCTAGTCAGTGTAGTCATTTTAATAAGGCACACAATGTTCAAATAAATGTTTTGGATGGGAAACAGCAAATGTCGCCAAATAAACACTGATTTAAACACAATTACAACAAATAATGAATGCTAGTGGCTAACATATTGAATGTACCTCAACTACTAATTGGAGGCACTTCTTTCAGCAAAGCTGTCATTGAATAGTATTAAGTACACCAGAAAACTCAAATACCAGCAAAATGTAATGTTCATTGCATGTGCACAAACATTTACTAAAGCTCCTAGTCACCCTGAACTCAAAGATGTCCACAATGAGCAGAACCCATCTTGATTGGTTTGCAGAGAGGTAAGCACCTGCTGTTTAAGCTCTACACCTCCAATTTATGGAACCATCGCTGAATGGGAAAGAATGTGTGTCCGAGCTGTGGACAGAAAGATGGTGGCAATCCTGTCACACATTTCCTGATGAGCTGTGTTGCCTACTGGGAAGCTCACAAGGAGTTCCTGGTAACTACCATCCACCTAGTGAGGACTCAAACCCACGTTTGTTGGATGTCAAATGACCAACTGGTAACTATCCTCCTTGGGGCTTGGGGGAAGGTAAGGGGGAGTCTCCTTGGAGCTGAACTAGTTCCAAGGTGATATGTTTGCCAACTGAATGTCCAAATCAAGCCAACCCTCTGTGGCAATCTCAATAAGGCTCTTCCTGAGCCAGGCGGGTCTGCATATTGGGCATTGCCGATGACAGCACAGCCAGCCTGGCTCAACATTGCAGTGTCAGCCTGGACTGTATGAATTCCAAGACCCAGTGTGGGGCTTGAATGGGAAATGACTGATTCAGAAACTAGAGTGCTATCAACTGAACCAAGCTGACACACAAGTTTAATCCAGTGTAATGTTAATTCACTTATTGCAAATTATCTTTTCCTCAGTGGTTATAATATAATAATCCTTGCATTTGATAAAGTACCTTATCACGTCTTCGAGACATCTCAAAGCGCTTTACAGAATATACTGTGAAATGAATTGACTGTATATTTTGTGGGTGAAACGCGGCAGCCAATTTCACACAGCAATGTCCAACAAACAGTCGTGGATTAAAAAGCCCTTGTTCAGAATACAAAATGCATATATTCATTCAAATGGGTGAAGCCACATACCTGATTTAATTTCCTTGATGGAATTGTTACTGATAACCAGGACCTGGAGCAGAGTAAGTGAAGCCATTGGTTTGCTTGGAAACTCTGTTAACCTGTTGTCATGTAGATAGAGTTGATTCAAATGGACTATGTTGGAGAATGCTGAATTCTCAACAGTCTCTAAATTGGAACTATTCAGTAGCAGAACCTAGAGACAAATATTAAAGGCTTACAATAATCTAAAGTTCCTTAGATGTTGTTAGATGAAAATGAATAATTGTACTTTGTTGCCTGGAGTGAAGCAGTTTAGGTTTGGTCAAGGAGATCTATTGATAACATTTGCAGAACAGAACACAAACCATTAATTTGGGCAATTTCTATCCTGTTGTGGCACTGCAAACATTTGTTGTTTGCTGCTGTCACAACACACAGGAAAATAAATACAATACCACATAAACTAAAGGTCATTGAATGGATAAATACACAATTATAGCATGTCAGTAAGCTATAATAGACCAGTAAAACCCATTTTAGAATTGGCTGATCTAAGCCAAAGTGGTGGGTAGTTTTCAGTCCTGGTTGTTATCCAGTGACTCTGGCTGGAAAGTAAAGTTGTATATTTGCATTTGGACATCGGGCGAGAACACGTTAGGTCCCGGTTGTTAGGGATTCAAATACAGATAGAAAGCTGATATTCACATGGAGATGTATGCCTGAGGTATCAGAAGGCTACTGATGTCACAGCAAAAAACCACACCTTAACATCAGGTAAGAAAACAAGAAAAGTACTAGACACAGTCACCATCCATTTAATTTAGATTCACCTTATAACTCCAAGTCCAGAAATATGACCTAAGACAAAATACGTTCATGACCATTCTAATAGCACCAAAATGTGTTGGTTTGAACAGTAATAATTTAGGCTACAGCATCAACCCAGCCAGAGCTACATATCAAGAAAATATTTGTTAGTTTTGCAAAATTTTATATATAAATTACAACTTTCACAGAACTCATCAATACAATGGATATGTCTCGGGAAACTGGTGAAACATGTAGATTCACTGACACAATAACCCTGGTGATCATTTTGCTGTAAATCTTCTTAAATACACACCTAAAATATATGTGTAGCAGTTCTAATCTGATTTATAGATTTTGTGGTTGTTTGGCTATCACTATCTCTTGTTTCATCTAATGCAGTAAAAATATCAAAATATTATAAATAAAAAAGTGCTAAGCTAAAAGACAATAGTTAGTACTATTCTCTGACTTACAATGCAATGGCTATTCTCTGCTTCCTATTGTAGAGAAAAGAAAATGCCCACTATTTGTTTGAAAAGTAAGTAATCGAAAAGGCGAATGGAATGTTGGCCTTTATCTCAATGGGCCTGAATACTAAGGGGAGGAAATGTTGCTTCAGCTGTACAGAGCATTAGTCAGACCCCATCTGGACAACTCTGTTCAGTTTCGGGCACCACACCTCAGGAAAGACATATTGGCCCTGGAGGGGATTCAGCGCAGGTTCACCAGGATGTTACTGGGACTAAATGGTTAAGTTACGAGGAAAGGCTGCATAAACTTGCATTGTATTCCCTCGAGTTTAAAAGGTTGAGGGGTGATTTGATTGCGGTGTTTAAGATGATAAAGGGATTATATAGGGTAGATACAGAGAAGCTACTTCCTCTGGTGGGGAGTCCAACACAAGGCGGCATAGTTTTAAATTAGAACCAGGTCATTTAAGAATGAAATCAGGAAGTATTTTTTCACTCAAAGGGTGGTAGAAATCTGGAATTCTCTCCCCGAAAAGGTTGCGGATGCTGGAATCATCCACACCTTCAATAATGAGGTTGATAGATTTTCCGTAGATCAGGGTATTAAGGGATATGGGGAGAAAGTGGAAAATTGGAATTGAAAGGATTAGTTGAGGTACAGTTCAGCTATGATCTAATTAAATGGCGGAACAGGCTCGAAGGGCTGAATGACCTACTCCTGTTCCTATGTTCCTATGTAAAATCTGAGGTGAAAATTGTACCGTGTGTGGGTAATTATATAACCAGTGATAACAACAAAGCACATCACAATTTTCACCTCAAGAGATGCAAGCAACATTTTCTGAATATAGCATTTGGTATTTGCATCTTTAACGACTAATTTTATTACTTTTTTTTAATATTGAGATTACAAAAAAGTTTTTTACAAAAATTATTTTTTAAATAAAATCCAAATTCATTTTAGAACAAAATGAGATCTTTTCTTCAATTCAATCAATAAAGTACAATTTAGGTGTTCCTGGTTCAAACAAACTCGTTTCTCACCTGTAATTGGTTGTAGTGCTTGAAGCATTCATAATATCTTGTTTTGAAACTGCCACCACTCAGATTGAGAACAGATAGATTTCTTGCACTTGTCGATTGATTCAGTTGTGATGGGCATTGTGCTGAAAGGGTATAAAAGTTTCTCCTGAGGATAAATGCATAAAGCAGGCAATTGTGCAGAAAACAAATATGTTATACATGTTCATGCCAGCCTCCCTTTGGACTATACTGTATGATCAACGTGGACTCGTTTTGTACAGAAATTTACCCCTCACATCTCTCTGCTAAAGACGTGCCTTTTTTTTAATATTATCAAAACCTTATCAGTTTGACTCAACCACAGCCATTTCCTTGGCAATGCTTTTTTTTTAATGTTCTCTAAGAACTGATAGCAACTTATTTGAATCCAGCAGCTGCTCTGTGACACTGACATTCTTACACGAAAACCCTGTGTAAGCAAAATACTGAACTCTGGGTCTTCAACAGCAGCTACGGTTGAGGCAATGCTACCTGATAAGTGATAATCCCACTCACTGTAAATCCTGTTACTCTGGAACAAAGCTGAGCTGTTTGAAGCTCAGCTGTTGACCTTCTAAAAATCCAACAAATGTGGGATGTTCTTTGGCGTAGAAAACAATTCCAATTTTCTTTCATTTCGAAAGCTGCTGATAACAACTCTGAAAACTGGGACGCCATCTGTGCTTTTAATTGAAAGAGCTCGCCGCTCTTGTTTTTTGATGTTTGCTATGGTTTCGGGCAACTGGCCAATGCCAATGCTTTGAACTCATGCAAACTTGTGAATTGATCCTGCATAATTCCAGTACTTAGCATGGGCGGGGATCACCTGCATCATTCTTAAAAAAAATCTTCTGACTCCGTGCTGGAAGTGGTCACCCCAGCAAACAACTCTATATTCCATTTGCCTTGGTGACAGCAGTGAGGGTTTCCATTGCTGCCAGCTATTCAGCAACCCATGCAGTGCTTCTGGTTATCGCAGTTGTAAAGTAAATTATAATCGTTTTCAACAAGAAACCTGTTGTTAAAAATAAATCACGTAAAGATGTGTTTGCTTTTATGTCTGTGCACCGATTTCAGTACATACAGAGGCAGTGTGAATGCTAACCACTAAGCTACAGGTGGAGTCCTGTGGCTTAGTGGTTGGAGGACTCGCCTCGCAAGGTCTCTACCTGGGTTCGATTCCCGAGGAGGGCGAAACTTTGGGCAAGTTTCCTTATTCCATGCACCTGTTTATCTAGCAGTAAGTAGGAACCCGGTTGTTTGTCGATCGGCAGATCGTTTTCCAGGGGTAATAATCCCTCCAAAAGAATAAAATAATAATAATTTGGTCACTCAATCCACCACCGTTTGTGGGAAACTGCTGTGCGCAATTGGCTGCTGCGTTTTGCCCACAAAATAGACAGTCAATTCATTTTACAATATATTCTGAAGAACTTTGAGACATCTCAAAGACGTGATGAGGCGTTATATCAAATGTATCATTATTAATATTAGCTTGTCTACTGCTGTGCGATAATGGGCAGGGAATACTTCCTTCTTTGAACATTGTATTCAACCACAAAAAATAAAAGCATTATCCTTTCATATGATTATGTGACTTTAATGTCGGGGAACGTCTCAAAATACTTCTCAGGAGTATTTTGAAAGAAATAGCATCGTACAATAAATCTGTCTAACTTTCCCCAGTATTTCATGAAGCTTATATCATTATTTGAAAACTTATGTGGAACTAGTGTAACTATTATAGTGTAACTATTATATGAAACTAGTGTAACTATTTTGTAGGTAAATCCATAAGTCAATTTGCACGCACTAATGTTGCACAAACAAGCCATGGAGGATTAATGGCCAGGATGCTGGGAGAAACTTTTATCTCTTTTCAAATAGTACCATAGGATCTTAAATCCACCTGAATAGGCAGACAGCTGACCTCAGTTTAACATTTCATCCGAAATACAGGATTTCTAGTTTCATCTAAGTTTGTTATGATGACATAAGCTTCATGAAATATTAGGAAAAGTTAGCCAGATTTATTGTATAAAGTTATCTTATTCGTATTTTAAAAAGTAGAATTGAAAATGTTTTTGTATGGTGGTACGTGTTCATAAAATTGAGGTTCATCCTGTTTTAAAACTGCAATTTTGTTTCAATTGCAAAATTCAACAGGAACATTAAAGATAAACTTTATGAAATCTCCAGGTTTCTCCACATCTTCAAATCCTGCCTTAAACCTTTCTTCGACTGTGCATTCAATTATCTCCATCCAATCTCCTTGCCTGCTGCGTGGAGCAATTTGAGATGTCCTCCCACTGTGAAAAATACTCTAAAAAAGTAAATTATTATAAAATGGGAGTGTTTTTTGTGAATCAGCTGCATTATTCACTGGGTGTAGCTGAACCAAAAACTACTTCAAATTTTATCTTTTCAAGATAAAAGGCCCATCTTAAGACCCTCCTCTTTGACCGTGTCTCCGGTCATCCTACCAACCCCTACGTCCCTTCCCTCTTGAATCCCACGCCAGGCCCAGGTGCAAAGCCTTGACAGTGTCTAGGTGCTATTTAAACACAATCTATTGTTTTGGAGATGCATAAAAAGTTCTGATTTAAATATAGGGAAAACAGTGAAAAGGTCTTGTTATAAAAGGTCAGCATGCGAGGTATAGCTAGATTAGGGTTCAACTTCAACAGTAGCCTTTTGTGCTTGTCCACAGCTGTATGCTGATGCCCACACAAATGTAATCACTTCCCTCTCTGTGCCGAAAGTCCAGATTGTACAAAATATTCATTGTTTTTTCTTGCTCTCCTTTCCTTTAAAAAAAATAATGAATTTGCAAGTACATTTATACAACAATTATATAATTCAAAGGCTGTTTAAAATAAAATGCAACCCTGGATTATAAAACTGCTGCTTGTGAACATTAATTCTGGTGGTTTGTTACCCAGGACAGGACATTGGTTGATTTATTGGATAGCTTAAAACTGCCCTCTTTCTTCCATCCCACCTTTTTATCCAGCACAAATCCGTGTGTTTTTCAATCATTTATCCAGCAACAACAAATTATATTTGTATGGCGCCTTTCATGTCAGGAGGACATCGCAATGATTTTTTTTGTGGGTAGAAAACAATAGCAAGTTCCTTTCAGTCCCACTATCATTGCATTGCAAAAACGTAAAATAATTCCAAACCTAAGAGGCTATTTGGTCCACTGTCTGTTTTTCTAAAAAAAAAATCTCGAAACGACATTGTAAGAGAAGAAATTCTTAACCCCTTCCCGAATTTTTCAACTATTAATTTTGAGACTGTGCTTACCCCGTTTGACACCTATTTCTTAACTAATAGGGATTGTACTTCTCTATCTACCCTATAATGTTCTTCAATATCTTAAACTACTCCCATCATATCTCCTCTCAATATCCTCTGATCCAAGTGAAAAACAATATTCATAGAAAGCAAATCAGATACAATTCTCAATAACACAAACATTTATATTGTATATAGCGACAAACAGCATCACTTGTACAAAATACTACAAAATCATTACAAAATACCGCATATCCAGTGCATTTGCAATGACCTCTTGTGCTGTAATTTTTATGATTCCATAGTTGCAATTATGTATGGAGAAAAGCACTGTGTGATAAAGGCAGCAATTGCACACCAAATATGAAACCAAATAGTATTTTACATTGTGAAGAAAATGTGTTGGTAAACGAATTATAAACAATTTGCAGTATTATAAAGGGATGTGGGGGGGGTGATTGAGTACAATATAATTCAACAGTGGAACCATGGTTTGTTTTCATTTCGTTTTTTCCTGTACAACTTAATAAGCATTGGTCAAGCAGGTTTATGTAAGAGTACTTTTTCGTTTAATATGTTTTCATGCTCATTAAAAGCGTAAGGACTTTTTAAAGACACTGACAACATCAAGCACTCCCATGACATAGAGAGATCGATAATAAATCTTCCTTTATTTTGCTCCAAAACTGACCTTACCGGCTCAAATATATCAAACCTGTCTGGTAAATGGATATGCATCTTATCCCCTTATTTCCTCAATGACATTTCCACTTCTCACATAATTATCATTTTGGTTCTTGTGAGATTCCCCATTTGGTTTTAAATCTGGGGCATATCTGAGCCACAAGGATCTCTGTTGAACAAGCCAAACTTATGACACCTAAGATCCTTACAACCTGAGGAGACTTTGATTCTGGGAGTTTTAGATGTAGTCAAATTCACAGCAAAGTGCATAAGCCAGTACTGATTCAATACTTACTGAGCTGCACTCAATTCACCCCTAAAGTATATTTAGATCTATACCAGGGAGAGAGTAGGGCAGGTTGGAGTTTGGATCAGACTGAACTTAGTCTCTTGCTGTCGAATGAATTTTGGCAGAAACTGAACAAGCTAAGTCCAGTTTCCAGGCACAGACTCCAGGCTGGAAGCATCATCTTCAGGCAAAGCAGGGTTTTCAACAGCAGCAGCTCCACTGTTCTCAGGACCAACCAAAGTGTCCAAGGTCTCTTCCATATCTTCCTTCAGCCCACTGATATCTTGAGAATCTGGTTCTTCCTCTTCTTCATCCACTTCTCCATCATCTTCTACATCCATTTCAAAAACACGTACATGTCGCAAATTTGAACTAAGCTGTGGAATGACGTCAAATGTAGGTTAAGTTAGGTGGATACTTCAAACTGGTCCAGCACACCCTGTGAATCTGATGTGCCTTCAGAGCAGGAGAGCAGACATTTGGAAGTGTTCAAACTGCTTACTTTAAGATAACCTTCCCCTTTAAACAACTTGTCTGGCAAACAGCGAAACTGAAAGGAATTTTTTTTTGTGGGGGGGGGGGGTGGAGGGGGAAAGCGGCTTCAGAACATGCATTTCTGAAAGCATACGTTAAGAGGATCAGCCAAAAGTCAATTTATTTCTGTTATCATCTTATTGGTCGTTGATTGGATTTGCAACATTTGTTACGGTTCAAATTCTCAGCATCTGAATTTGTTTCCACCAATTGTTAACTAAAAATAGTGCAATTTGACATAAAAACCACAGTATCTGCAACATACATAATGACCAAAACTGTATTCTGGCATCTCAGCCTTACTGGACTTAAGCCTTTGTTAACACAATTGTGATGCAAGGCCCAGCCTCCATAGACCTATAAAGTTCTATTATTCCAACTAAAATCTTTTTGGCAAGTGCAAGCCTGCCTTCTGAGGATCTGGGCACCCCAGGGAAGGCACCATCTGTGCAATCCTTCATACACAAGGCTCGAAAGGTAGAGAATTCTGCATTCAAAAGCACGATATTACAACCAAAATAGTCGGACCAAGTTATATAGTGGTTTATCAAAATGCCACTTACCACACAGGACACTTTGCGGATACCATTTGCAGCGATGTACTGCGCTTTCATGTTTTCTAAGGTTCGGCACTGATTTTCAAGAGTTACTGTCTGAACAGGAATTTGATTAACCTGCTCACCCAGCCTGGAAATAACGTTACAAGCTAAATAAGAACACCGCACTTCAAAACTGGATAATTTTGTATTTTTTGGTGCATTAAATCCTTCAGTCAGTAGAGTTCAATAAAAAAAATGCAACCCTGAAGTCAATATGCTTCATATTGACATAAGTACATTTTTGAACATAGTTTCACACTGGACTTACAAATGGAATCTTGGGAGAAAATCAATGTGAAGGTCAAGGATTTGAAAATCCTTTAAAAACAGAAATGAGAAAGCACAACCTATTCAACATCTGCGACCAGTTGGGATTTCGCTGAACAATTTGAATGCACAACAGTGCTCTCTGCCAGCAGAAAACATACAATAGTCCTTACAGTAGAGTCCTGTAGATTAGTGCTTAGAGAACTTGCCTCACAAGCGAGAGGACCTGGGTTCGATTTCCTGGTATGCAAAACATTGGGCAAGTTTCTTTACTACACGCACCTCTGTTTACTTAGCAGTAAGTAGGAACCCGGTCGTTAGTCGATTGGCGGATCTGTTTTGAGGGTAATACTCCCTCAAAAAAAAATAATAATTTGGTCACTCAATCCACGACTGTTTGTGGGACACTGTTTTGTGAAATTGGCTGCCAAGTTTCGCCCACAAAATAGTCAATTTACTTTGCAGCATTTTCTGTGAAGCTTTTTGAGACGTCTCGAAGACATCATATCAAATGCAAGGAGTATTATTATTATCATCATCATAATTTCCCCCTTCCATGGATTAAATAATAATAATTCTTGCATTTGATATAGCGCCTTATCACATCATTGAGATGTCTCAAAGCTCTTCACAGAATATATGGTAAAGTGGATTGATTTTGTGGGTGAATAGAACATCTCCCTTAAAACTTTTATTTAAATTCTTAAAACAATGCTCTGCTGTTACTCAGGATTTACTGATCATTTCTGCTGAAATTGTGTGTGAGGGCAGTGTGTGTGGGATGTCACTTATAACTCACCTATTTAAAAATAGTTTAGGGAAAGGTAGCAGTTTTTTTTATGAGACACGCTTTATACCCATACCAACCCAGTCTCTTATCTGAATCCATGACCTTGACATAAATATATTATAGATACAGGAGAATGTGAATCAAGCAGAAAGTGAGATTATCTCCTGAGCTCCCTCCAATTGTAACAATCCTTGTATAGAGCATCAACCACCAGGAATGCCCTTTAGGAAAAACTATTTTACTACTAAGGAATAAATAATCTCTGCAGATAGGTGTAGCGTCTCAAAATGCTTCACAAGGTTTAATGCAAAGTAGTGACTGTATGTTTTGGAGGCAAACAGGACAGCCAAATTGTGCACAGCAATGTCCTAGAAACAGTCATACATTTGATAAATTTTACGAGGAGTGTAAGGGGTGAGGGGAAGAAAATGTTCAAATAGTACCATGGCTTAATTCAATATTAAGGAAAACATTACTCAAAGCAAATGTTATCAGTTACATCACAACTACAACTGCATTTTAAACAGTCCCATTAGTGTGTACAAAGGTAGAGGAATTGCATCTCAAACTCAGCAGTGTTCAATCATTACCTTTTACCAACATCCAATCTGAATTCCTCCTCTGTCTGCTCACTCATGTAAATTGATGACAATGGCAGCTGTGCCAAAATTCGACCTTTCTCTTCTCCTCCTACTTGCTCCTTCAGTAACACTGTCAGCATTTCATCATCGTAAAAGCCAACATCCAAAAAGTGGAACTGGCTGGAAGAAATATTATCTGACATTTTAGAATTGAAAAATACAGCTGCAGACACATAGTCCTATTTGGTATTGTCTACATTATCTTACCTTTTGATTACTGCAGTTTCCAAATGCACAAATACTAAGTAAAATTAAAAATTTCCAGAATATATACTTCTCTATTGATCAATATTACGAAGGAAGAACTATGTGAACTACCTAGAGTTACAGAACTCTTCTACTTTAGTGTCCACTGAAAAAATATTTAAAATCTATCAAGTTATTCTTATTTGATGCAGAAGTCTAATCCTCAAAGTTAATCATTAAATGAAAGGGGGTTAATAAGAACAGATCCTCTAGAATATCGGTATATCATTCTTTAAATATAGCCGAGGTACAATTGTCCTGGGTGGTACAATCAACACCGTTGACAACGTATCCATGGTTATTGGTTAAAAATAATCATTACTTTACGATAGGCAACTCAGAATCATAACCATTAAGCCTTTTACAACCTGTGGCTATAGATTCACATAATCCAACCTAAAAAAAACAAAACAGTCACTTGCTATAAATTCCATTCGTTCTAGCTCAGCTGCTTTAGTGACACAACCCAGGGTAGTCCAACAGGGACAAGAGCCGGCGGTTAGGAGGATGCAGTGCGGTGAGTGGAAATAATGACGTCTGTCAGGGTCCCGACCCAACTATCCAGTGCCTTGGGACGTCCTCCTGACGTGAAAGGCGCTCTATAAATGCAATCTTGTTATTGTCAGAAAGCCGCTCCCGAGCCAAGGGAAAGCCAAGCACTTAACCAATCCCATCCTCCCAACCGCCGGCTCCCGCCACTACAACGAGAAGACGGTTCACTGGGCGGGAGAGACCAGGTGGCTCGAGGTTGGAAATGATCTGGGGTTGGATAAAATCACCCGCCAGGCCGGGTGATTGACAGAGCGGAGGAGAGGGAGTGATTGAGAGAGTGCGCGCGCGTGAGGGAGATGGGGTGGCAGAGAAGGGGGGGAAGAAACACAGAGAGGGAGGAAGATAGAGAGTGAGAGAACAGAAAGAGAGTGAGAGTGCAGGAGTAGGGAATTCTTATTATGAATCTATTATTGCAACAGGATATACAATTCAATTCAAACAATCTGTCTAATTTAGTCAAGGCCAATTGGAACTTATAAGCGCATGCACATTAGAGCTTTCTAAATTAGGTGGTTTTATAGAAAAATAGCCAGTTTTTGGGCAGCATCGAAAAGCCAGATTAGAAGTTATTTCAAAAGACTGCATATTGGATCGCAATAATAATGTTTCCAATTATGGCTGTAAGAAAACCTCAGGCCGTGATTTTATTGCAGAAAATGCAACTTTTTGCAGTTGCTGCAAATTTTAATGATAACAGTGAAATGGACCACCCACCTGTCTATCAACCCATCTCAATGGAGCTTCAACTGGACATGATAAAAGCATGGAGCGAGTGGGTGTCTTAATGGTGATCTGTCCATTGGCTTAAGATAATTCCAAAATAAAATGACAGGAATTCAATATTTGAGGTCATTTTCCCTTAGAATCATACATACCTTGGAAGATAGTGAAACAGAAAGAGAACATACCTTTCCTTCTTAGTTTCATTCCTACTACTACACAAAAAGTCTCCAAATTCCACAGCCAGCAGCCAGTTGGAAATAGACCTTTAAACAGACCATAACAGAAACATTTGGAATTTGTACGACACAGTCAAAACATTTATTTGTCAGTTTATTCGATTGCCTTATAAAATCCAGAAGGAAAACATTGGTGGCAGCAATAGACTGATACCAGATGAGCATTCCCCCCTCCCATCCCGTGAACTAAATACAGCTGCTCAGATAGTTTCCCATCTTTTCCTCATGACATAGGTCAGTAAAGATGACCATCAATTGAACATAATGGATTTTCAGAATTCTTTGCTACAGGTAAAATATACTTTAGTAGTATTTTCGTCTTGATGGCTATGGGGAGAATTTTATTTAAAACACGTCTAAGCCTTTTATTTAGCTGTACTCGTTAAGAGATAATATCATGGGAGTAGAAAAAAGGGACATGGACATCTGTAAGATAGAAACAGAATCTGTGTGGATAGTGATAAAAGATAAAAGGGATCAAACACACAAATAGGGGTTTTCTACAGACCACCTAATAGTGGAAAGGAGATAGATGAAGAAATATGCAAACAAATTAGAGAAGTTAGTAAAAGATATAAGAGTAATAATCATGGGGGATTTCAACTACCCCCAAATAAATTGGTTAGAAGAGGTAGGTAAAGGGGATAAGGGAATGGAGTTCCTTCAATGTGTACAGGACTCATTTCTTACCCAGTATGTAAGAGGCCCAACAAGAGAGGAATCACTACTGGATTTAGTAATGGGAAATGAACCAGAACAGATAAGAGAAGTATGAGTAGGGGAATATCTGGGCAATAGCAATCATAACTTAATTAGGTTTAAGATAAAGATTGAGAAGGATACAAGTATGACAAAGACCAGAGTAATAGATTAGAACAAAGCTGATTTTGAGGATGAGACTGGAAGTTGGGAAAATAAACTGGAAAACAATATAGGCAAACAAAGAGATAGAGCAGCAGTGGGAAACATTTAAAAGTGACCAATAGAGTCCAGGAGAAATATATTCAGCTAAAAAGCAAGACAAAGCTAAACAATAATGAGACACTGTGGATGAATAAAGACATAAGGGCAAAGTTGAAACTCAGGACTCAGGAAAGAGGCGTTCACTGAGTACATAAACAACAAGGGAGAGCATGACAAAAAAGAATATGAAGAGGTCAAGAAACTAGTCAATAAATAATTAAGAAGGCAAAGAGGAACTATGAAATTAAATTATCAAGAAATATAAAACGTAACAGTAAAATATTCTACAGACATAAATAACAAAAGGAAAATCAAAATAGGAATAGGGCTACTAAGGGATGGACAAGATAAGTTCACAGGCCACGACAGCGAAATGGCAGAAATATTAAATAATTACTTTGCCTCAGTATTCCCCAGGGAGATGGATCAGGTGGACATGACAGTAGAAGAAGAGAGCAAAACTAATATAAATACATTTAAGATACAAAGGGGAAATAAAATCAAAAAACTAATGAAACTCAGAGACGATAAAACCCCTGGTCCAGATGGATTGCATCCACGTATATTAAAAGAATCGAGGGAAGAGATAGCAGAGGCACTATTACACATAAATAATAACTCATTAGAAAAGGCAGTAGTGCCAGAGGACTGGAGGATAGCTAATGTTACACCTATATTTAAAAAGGGAGATAGAACAAGCCCAGGGACCTATAGGCCTGTCAGCTTAACGTCGGTGGTAGGAAAGATAATGGAATCCTTACTGAAGGAGATAATAGAAAAACATCTAGAAATGGAAACCATAATAAAGAAGTCAGCACGGATTTCAAAAAGGAAGGTCATGCTTGAACAACCTCATTGAATTCTTTGAAGAGATAACAGATGCAGTTGATGTAATATATTTAGATTTCCAAAAGGGTTCGATAAGGTACCACATAATACACTAATTAATAAGGTCAAAGCATGTGGAGTCAGGGGCAAAATAGCAAAATGGATAGCAAGCTGGCTACAAAACAGGAAACAGAGAGTAGGGGTAAAGGGTAGCTAACTCAGACCGGTAGGGGATGGGCAGTGTTGTTCCACAAGGATCGGTATTGGGACCACTGTTGTTCACAATATACATTAATTATTTGAACTTGGGAATCAGCAGTACAATTTCAAAATTCGCGGACAACACCAAATTGGGAGGAGTAGTTAATACAGAGGAGGACTGCAACAAATTACAGCAAGACAATAAACTTGCTGAACAGGCATTTAAAAGGCAAATGCATTTCAATTTAGAAAAATGTAAGGTGGTACATTTTGGTAGAAGGAATAAGGAAGTCACATATATCCTGGAAAATAAAAATCTAAATGGGGAAGAGAAACAAAGGGACCTAGGGGTACATATGCACAATTCACTAAAAGTGGCAACGCAGGTTAATAATGTCATAATAAAGGCAAACCAGGCATTGGGGTTCATTTCTAGAGGGATAGAAATGAAAAGAAGGGAAGTTATGGTAAACCTATAGAATCAGGGTTAGACCCCACTTAGAATACTGTGCTCACATTATGGAAGGGATGTAGAGGCACTGGAGATGGTGCAAAAGAGATTCACAAGGATCATCCCAGAACTGAGAGGTTATATCTACCATGCTTGGACTCTTTTCTCTTGAAAAGAGGAGGGTAAGGGTTGACCCAATAGAGGTCTTTAAAATGCTGAAAGGTTTTGATAGGGCAGACACAGGGAAGATGTTTCCACTTGTGGGGGAGACCAAAACCAGGGGCCATCAATACAAGATAGTCACAAATAGATCAAATAGAGAAGTTAGAAGAAATGTATTTACACAGAGAGTAGTGGGAATGTGGAACATGCTACCACAAGGAGTTGCTGAGGCAAATAGCATGGATGTATTTAAGGTGAAGCCAGATAGGTACATGAGGGAGAAAGGAATAGAAGGATATACCTAAATGCTTAGTTGAGGAAGGGCAGGAGGAGGCTCACGTGGAGCATAAACACCGGCATAGACCAGTTGGACCGAATGGCCTGTATCTGTGCTGTATATTCTAATGTATTTACCTTTAACCTAAAGAAATCTGAAAATGACTCAGTAGTGCAACAGTATGAATTTTCCATTTACTGCACCCATCATATCTAACTCCTCCCTGACTTTGCTAATTTGTGCCAATTTGGGGGAAGTTTTGTATTATTAGATTGAAACAATTGAAATTCACTTCACTTGGATATCTATAGCCAAAGAGGAATGTGATAGATGTATTTAAGATTTTGAAGAGGCCTGACAAGGTAAATTAGGAAAACTATTTCCTTTAGTTGAGGAATCGGTGACAAAGGTCAGAGTATCAGGATTATTAGCAGAAGAATCAGGGAAGATAAGAAATATTTTTTTTATTCGAGAGGTTTGTTAGGGTGTGGAATTCATGACCACAAGAGGCAATTGAAGCTGGATCGATACAATTGTTCAAAACCAGCCTAACCATCTAAACAGTAAAACCATTAGGAGATATCAGAAAAAGCTGGAAAATATATTAGTAATAAAAGGTGACCTAGAAAAAAATCAGTAGCAGTGGCAGAGACACGTGTACCAAATGGTTTCTGTACTGACAATTTCTATGTAAATGCATTCAATTTTATTTAGCTTGTACATAAATGCATTCAGTTCTAGCGCAATGCTATTACGTATGATACTCTGCAGTGGCCTCACCTTGATAGGTCTGTTGGTCTTCTCATAATGTAGATTCTAGAGGACATCCCTGTGTGCATTGTGAATACAATATACTGTAGATTTGAAGACTTATCATTCCAGCTAAAAAGAAAATAGATGACAGGTTTATGTTTGATAGAAAGGTAAGCTCCAAAGCCACAGAACATGTCATATTTAATTCTATACACGTTGAACAACAATGAAGATTTCAAAGCTAAAATGTACCAGGGAAACTTACAATGACGGTAATGCAAATCTAGGTACTGTACCCTCACTGAAATGGAACAGAAACACAAGTTAATAATATACTGTGAGATTCAACCATTTTGAGACCGACCAGAGACGACAATAGTATTTTCTGGTCTTGTACTTTCCTAAGTAAGAAATACTAGAAAGTCCTACTTTAACACATGCCAGTGTGCCAGTTTGAAGAGCTTTCTTTTAATTTCAAACAAGGGTCACATTTCCAAAACTTCATTTGGCATATTCTTAGTCCATATAAATCTAAAAGAATACAGACAAGTACCTTGGATATAACCTGTAGAGAGGCATATAGACAACTTGACTAACAGATTTTCCAATGACTTCCTGCAAAATAAAAAAGGACATAAATCAAATGAAAAAAAAACGAATTTGGCTATTGTTTCATTGTAAAGAGTGTGGGCATTATGTTCAAATACTCACAGACGGTTTTTGTAGGCAAATGTCAATCTGTTCTTGCACTCGTCTTTTAACATAATGTAATGACTTCTTGGGATGGTAAGGAAACAACAAAGGGCTTTCTGCAAGTAAACATTAAAAAAATAATAGTTGCATACAGTTAATGTAATGGCATCTAAAATTATTCCGGTTTGCCACAAAAAACAGTACAGTACTGAGGAATTTAAAAACCTAAAGGAGCTTCAGGGAACCGAAAAAGAGAATGATTAGGAATAGTAATAATTTTAAACATTATTTCTTGGATTATTTTTAACACAAGGAACATAACAGCATAACAACATAACATAACATAACAACATAACAATATCCAACAAGTACCATATAAGTTCTGGGACTTTGACATTAGTGAGTCAGAGCTTCTAGAAAATCACATGGAGAGGTAAACAAATAAATCTTCCAGGACAGAAGAGCAATACAAAGGGTATAAGGTAGAGATTTATGAAACACAGGTGATCATTTTGAGAGACATAATAAACAATGTGGAAGACTATTGAAGGCTAGAAACAAGCAAATGTGATTCCTATATCCGAGAACAGTAACAGAGTTAACTAACCATAAGTTCAGTATAACTTAGAAAAGGGAAATATTATCCACTTGTATATTAATAAATTCAGAATTACTGCCTTGTTGCCCTTGAAGAAATCTTTTTTTTCCACTAGTTCATAGTTACTTTGGTTTAGTTAGACAACTGAAGTAGCATAATTGACTTATGAAAAGCAGACTGTAAACGGTCGATAAGTACACTAAATTTGTCCTTATAGAATTCTATATTTGTTACATTATCGTTTAAGACCATACATGAATATTTTCTGCCTTTATGAATCGAAGTAAAGTGTAGGATATCTGTCCAAGTTAATTGCATACCTCCCCCATTACAACCATACAAAATATATTGTTTGACACTTGTACTGATCTAAGGTGTACATATTCTGAGTTCAAATCAGCAAAATCTATTCCTATGATTCAGTGGAATCAATTTAATTTCCACCAATGTAAAGTGGGTGTGAAGAGCAGTGAATTAATTTGTTTTTGATTGCCTTGAAGTCTCAAATGAAGCAGCTCAGGCAAAAGTTTCATATCATTTGCGCATAAGCCATAATAATAACTATCCAAAGTAACATTCCTAATAAAGATAAATTGTGACTTAGTACTTGTGAAAAAAAACAAGTTATGTCTGCACAGTCTTTACAAAATGGTCAGAGCTATTCTAACATCACCAAAAAATTCAAGCGTTAATCCCTTGTCTACTGATGAATGAATGCAATTGTGTTTTAAGTGAGATTCTATGCCAAATTTAAACGTAGTAGAATAAGCAAGAAAAACAATAGACTTATTTCCCTATCAAATCAAATATACTGCCAAATAAATCATCTGAAACTAAAAGCACTATAACTAAAAAGAACCTTCCATAAGGCTAACTATGAGCAACCCACAGATTAAATTATGTGTCAAATATAAATCTCACCTTTAAGATGGATACTGTTCTGTAAGAAAGAAAACCAAGGGTTTCCTTCCGTCTCTGGAGGAGTTACCAGATCATCATCTTCATCTTTTAAATACTGTGAACATATTTATATAAAAACTATGTCAAGTTAAATGTCAATTTAACACATCAATACTGTACTTTTTGGGGAGGGGAAAAAGAAGTGAATATTTAAGATTTTTTGATTTTTAGTAATTATTCATCATATGAATATGCGCAATTGGCTGCTGAGTTTCCCCCACCAAATGTACAGACAATTCACTTTACAGTATATTCTATGAAGTGCTTTGAGACATCTCGAAGAGTTAATAAGGCGCTATTTCAAATGCAAGGATTATTATCATAGGCCAGTTACAAATCAGAACACAAAGAGCTATCCTTACATCACCAAAAAATTCAAGCGTTAATTCCTTGTCTACTGATGAACGATTGCAATTGTGTTTTAAATGAGATTCTGTGCCAGATTTAAACGTTGTACAATAAGCAAGGAAAGCTATAGACTTATTTCCCTATGTTTAATCAAGTATACTGCCAAATAAATCATCTGAAACTAAAAGCACTTTGTGTTCACATGGAAATGAAAACCAGTAAATATAATTATTGACAGTGCAAAGAAATCCGTAAACAAATTGAAAAATTAAACAGTATACCTGGCCGACTCTCTCCACGTTAAAGTACTGCCCCTTTTGATCATAAAGTTCTGGTGCCTGCAAGGAATAACCAAAATGAAAAGGAAAATAGATGGAAACAACTAAAATTCAATACATTTACCTCCTACGTCTTGGTAAAATATTTTAAATCAACTACAGTATGTACACCTTTCATTTAAATAGCTCTTTTGTCCACATAAAAAAATTCCCTCTCTTCACATAAAATTATGAAACAAAATCAATACCCCAATTGCTGTAATATATCCAAACAATTTCAAATGCACTTTTATCATCCAGAAATGTGGCAAGAAAGGTAAAAGTTCATTCACGAGGCTGAGCTTTGTACTGCTAACCCTGGCAATATGCTAATTCCAAAGCTATGCATCACATTACATGAGAATATCGTTGAACATGTTATACCACGACAGACAAAAACAAAGACATACAAAAAGATTTGCCTAAGTATGAAGACAACAGCCAAGACTTGCTAACATTACAAAGGGTCCAGTTAAACATAAAGTCTTATGTACAATGAAGTAACATCGCATGCCAGAATGGCATGGTTTAAGAGTACAAATTTCCTAAAGTGTTTTTAGTTTGATTCCTTTGCATTCCCATGACTGCAATCTACACGTGCAATTGACAACTGAATAAGTGGAGTCCTGTAACTCAGTGGTTAGAGCACTCGCCTTGCAAGCGAAACACCTGGGTTCAATTCCAGGCAGGGCGAAACCTTGGGCAAGTTTCCTTACTCCACACGCCTAATAATAATCCCTCCAAAACAAAACAATAATAAATTGGTCATTTTCAATCCACAACTGTTTTTGGGACACTGCTGTGCGCAATTGGCTGCTGCGTTTCGCCCACAAATATTCGGTCAATTCACTTTACAGTCTATTCTGTGAAGCACTTTAGAGACGTCGAGAAGACGTGAAAAGCGCTATATCAAATGCAAGGATTATTATTATTATTAGTGAATCATAATGAAAAACTTACCTCTTTAAAATGCTCAGATAGGAAGTCAGCAACAAAAGCCACGTCTCTGTGTGTCATCTGTGTGTTTTAGGAAAAAAAGCCATGGGTTGATGTGTATAATAGGCATTCCAGGTTCGATCCATTTAAACAACTACCACTTTGGCTGCTAATTCATTTTGCATTTTTAAATCCATGATTTTGATTAACTACAATTAACCCAATTGAGTCACAATGACACTCAATCCTGAATCAAAACATCTGCATTCTAGAGAAGTAAGATTATGGGTAAGATTCACCAGTAGCATCTCTTTGACAACTGATTTCAGTCGGTTTCAGATTTATTTTGAGCAAGTTCCAGGTATTTAGATTTACTGACACATCAAATTACAAATTATTAAAACTAATATGCCTATTCCAAGTCTTTGCTGACCTCTCGATGGTGGGATTGAGTGCACTGAGCCACGTCAGTCTTGAGTGGAGTGGAATCAGAATCAGCTCAAATCAATTGCCTGCCAGGACCGACTTTGTTTGTAGAAGAACAACAACTTGCACTTATATAGCGCCCTTCACGCAGGGTAGGGTCTCAGAGCGCTTTGGTACAGAGTGGTACAGAGTGTGGTAGGCAGAAACAACTATTTATTTACCTGGATGCTGGATCTTTAACCTTTGGAGCAAGACATGGTAGGTACAACCAAAATTTTTAAGCACATTCTTCGTGCCATGTTTTGATCATGGCTGTCAAGAGCTGGTAGGCACTAGTGCAATTCTAGCGTTGCTCAAATTCTGTATGAGCAGATATTATCGAATGCATGACCTCTGGTCATCTTTCCTCCCCTGTATTCCAGGAAACTGCTGATGACACCTGTCAGGCTCATCGGCAGGAGATGGAAGGGCAGACCCATCACTGGGTCAATCCAATTTACAATATATCCTGTGAAGCGCTTTGAATATATCATTGTGGAAGTCTCAACAATGTAATAAGCCCCTACATCAACTACAAGGATTATTATATTATTACCTAACTGGTGTTACAAACTATATAAAGTGAGCAATTTATATTTACCTTATTGAGTTCTGGCAAAACGTGATCATCAGACATCCTCAACATTGCTGAAAAATAAATGTTATTACTTGATCTTTTTAGGGATAATATCAACATACAAGAAAAACAATGGATGAGATGAGTTTCTTTACCTGCGTAGAGCCATCGAAAAAAAGCTTTGAAGTTTTTCATACTATTGTCTATAACTCTGAAAAAAAGGAAGCCTTGTTAAATAGCAAAGGTTATAATTAGCTATTTTAATTGCTATATTACAGGTTACATTAAAATTACTCTAATTTTAAAACACGGTTCATCTATAAATGCAGTCACTATACTTTACAGTAAATTCTATGAAACACTTGACAGTGAAAGGCATTATACCAAATGTAAAGATTATTTATTTCCAACATCATTGTAACTTAATATCAACCATTATTTCTTGGCTTCATATCAATAGCTTCTGTAAATAAATCAAAATCTCTTGAAATCAGTATACATTCAGTACTGTCAGAGAAATGTGTTTGAAACTCTTCTGTTATTCTTGGGTTGACTAAACGTATTGCTAGAATCTGTCCAACTAAAATTGATTATTTCTTGTTGAAATTAACAAACATCTGAAATGCTAATTAAAAAATGAGCTAACAGCTTGCCAGGCAGCAATATCTACAGCAAACTATGCGGTTTCAGCTGGTTAAACTCCAGCAGTACCCCAACACACACTCTGGGGTCCCCAAGCCTTGGCTCTTGCCAACCTGAACCTAATACTTTCCGGAATTAGGTAAACAGGATGAGTCCCTCCAGGGAGAGAGTGGCACTCCATTCCAACAATCTATCACTGGGATTTCCACGTGTAGGTGGGATGCATGGAAATCTCAGCTTGGGTAGGATACTCTTAAACATGGTGATGGGTTTCCACATGTGTCAGACACCGACCGGGCTGACCAAATAATAATACTTAAAAGTAAATTACTCGGTTACATTGTGTGTCATGAGCATAGTGGCAATTTCACACACACACTAGGTACAGTTGTTTTAGGGTGGGATCTAGGGAAGAAAAAGGATGTTGAATAATGAACTTTCAGATTAGCAGCTCACTGATAACTGAGATTTCACTCAAAATTATTTTTGTACTTACTGTAAGAGTTCATTTGCTTTTAGTATAAATCCTCCCACAGCATTTATGGCATCTTGGAAAGAAAAATGGATTAAGTAAAACACTCAAAAAATTAAATAGCAAAACAATTTGGGGATTAAAATTATACCTGGGACAGATTTAATCCATTAATATAGCATTTCAGAGTGTGCAGAATTTGGGAAAATGTTCACTTCGTGGCTAACTGTGGAACATTGCTGTGTACAAAGCGGCAGCTGTATTCATTCATTCACTACATTTTACAGTAAAATCAGGAAGCTCTTTTAAGGCTGACAACAATGTCATAAGGCGCTATATTATATACAAGGATTATTATAATTCAGTTTTAACTTTGAATTTTTTTTGTCGTTCTTAAAAGAGCTTATAAAAATTGGCTTCAAAATTAAAGACTGTATTTAAGAAAATGACACATTCACAATGCTCTGAATTGTTGCATAAATAGAGTGAATCTAAACCCAGGTGGAATTTCTACCTAGTTATTTTGGTAGAGTCGATTATTGGAGCACAAATATGTTACATCAAGGAAGCACAGGGCACAAGGATTATAACGTTGGTTGCTTAAATAATATCACTATTAAATTGAGTGGTGGGAACTATAGTTAAAACAGCAAGTAACCCAGGCTCTACTTTGTGGTCATAATTACACGATATAACACAAATGTTCACAATGTACCACTGACAGAAAAGTAAAATTCAATAGCATTGGTTAAATCCTAGCTTTTGTGTTCGACAAGCAAACTATTATTAAAAATAATGAATGGTAAAAATAGTATAATTCTACAATTTTTAAAAAAAGGTTTACAATGAGACGCAATAATGTAAAAGTAAAGACTCCCATGATTATTCAATACTTCATCAGAATGTTTACTGGCAAATAAAAAAGTCCTTTCTGAAAAAAAATCACAAACATTGAATATCTAAAGATTTAAAAAGCTTAAAGCAACAGTACCTTCTATTGCTGATACATCCAATCCTAAAGGTTGGTATTTCTGTTTCCACATTGCCATTCCTTTTAACTCGCTTAAATGATACAGAAGAGCTTCTGAGCCACTGTAAAATAAAATACTGAAACAAATGAAATACTCGCAGGAATATGTGCAAAACAGAAAGAGAGAGAACAAAAAAGGCTGAAATCAGTTCCATGAGTCATCAAGTCTCTATAATCCAAAGACAAACATATACTACAATAGGCAAACAAATGGTGCACTAATTTTCTAATATTTTACCTCACCTAGAATCTTTCAACAACTTCAATTTTGCATATTGGGTTGACTTATTCCAGGGATGTTAATCAAACGTTCTGTGGATCTGACCCCACCCATGTGACAAGTAGAACAAAAATACCTGCTGACCCAAGGTTGAAATTGAAGAGAAAAAAATGACAGAAAGAGAGAGAAAAGGTGGCTCCACTGGCTCCCCATCCCCCAGAGAATTAAATTCAAGATCTTTGTCCTCACTTTCAAGGCCATCCATGGCCTCGCCCCCTCCTACCTCTCTGACCTGCTGACTCCCTACCAACCTGCCCGCTCCTTCCATTTAGTGGGCTCCGGTCTGCTCCATGTGTCCCGCCCGACACTCCCTACCATCGGTGGCCGGGCTTTCAGCCTCTCTGCCCCCACACTCTGGAACTCCATCCCACACTTCCTCGCCTCGCTTCCTCCCTCGCATCCTTCAAAGACGGTCTCAAGACCCTCCTCTTCAATTGTGCCTTCACTCGCCCTCCCACCTCTGCCTTCCCTCACCCCTACACCACCCCTCCCCCATGCTCGGGTCCCGACAACTGACTGTTCAGCGTTTTGGGACGTCCTCCCGACATGAAAGGCGCTCTATAAATGTTATTTTGTTGTTGTCTGAGAAATAGTGTCAGACAGAGAGAGAGGAAGAGCAGAGTATTACAGTGATAGTGAACAACTTTTACTCAGCAAGGTGGCCAATTTCTAGTTTGCATGCCACCCAATTATCTGCATGTTTGCTTGTCTGCAGTGTGTCCGCTGCAGATAATCAGAATGATGTGGACTGTAGGCTGATGGTACCTGGCAGCCCAGGAATAACTTAGTTGTTTGGGTCTATAAACTCAAAACCTGTTTATAAGGAAGCACGCAGAAAGGCTCCCACATTGCCAGCTACTGCTGTCACTTCCTGTATGTTGCAAAGTGATGTTAGCAGCGATTCCAGTGACACCAGGAGTGGTCATTTTCAGAAAATGTTTCAGCAGTGGACAATCTTTACAGAAAGCCAATCTATCTGGCCCTGTAATTCATGCTTCTCTGCTCTAGGCCCTTAAAGCTAAATTGAGTTTGACGCTCCATTAAGACATTCAATGTACATATTTTTAGGAAACCATTGCTTCTTCCAACATAATATCTCAATTACTGGAGAGAGCATCGATTTGTATTTAACAAGCTCATTAATATAAGTCACACCACCCAAAGATAGTTGCAAACATTAGTTTGACTCAAACCACATGAAATGACGTGCAACCTTCTGCCACATGTGCCTCTTTCAGTTAAAAATATTATTTTGTGGGCTTAATTGATCCCTGGACTATACGTGTATGTCACTATTCTATTAGACATGATGAATAGTTACCCATGTTTAATAGTTAGCTTTTTTGCATTGTTACTGTGAACTGGTACTTTCTGTGGAATGCCTCATTTTTTTCCTGTTCACTCCTGGGGGATAATTGTTAAGTGCCAATTTGCTAAATATATCAAGTGGACATGGTATTTTCTGTTCCATTCCAGAATGATTTATTTATTTTCTTATTGGTGCCCATTTTAACAGGTATAATATTCAGCCATCTTTTAGGACTGACACACATATTTTCTTTTTGTACAGATTGCCAAAAGAAGTCATTCAAAATATTTTCTTGAGAAACTATTCTCAGACGTTAAACTCTAGATCAACCCATATACCACATGTCACGTAGCATTATAATCAAGAGATTAATCTTACCAAATCACATCATAAACACATTCAGTTCCACTGGTCTATTTTAAATAAAAAGTGACCATTACTCACCTTTGTAAATGACTAATGACCAGTTTCTGAATAGTGGAATAGGACGATTCTATGGACTGGCCCAGTTTCTTTAGACCCTGTCAATTGTGAACAAACAAAATGTCTTTAATCAACACTGCAAACATTTAGAGATCACTATTTAGGAATTACAGCAAAGAAATGAAACTGTTGTCACTGCTATTTGTATTGATATACTCAAAATCAGTAGAAGATTCTCTTGAGAGCATTTCAGCACATTCTATATTGATATATTTTGACTTACCTTAACTGTTAACTGGTTCATCAACAAAGACTGGAGCTCTGGACTGTAAAAAGAAACACAGTGGTTACAACAGGCAAATACTGATTACCTGCCCAGATCTTTGTACTGTGTTACTTCATATCAATACAATCTGCTCAATTGCATCTAGATAATTCAATTTCACAATGGAAGCTCATCGGTACTTTTGCAATGGTCTCTTCTAGGTCCTTTTTAGTATAAGTATAATATGCTTCAATCACATGTATGGAGACTGTAGACACTGAGTTAATTCATGAAGACACCAACTTGCTGACGTAAACATACTTTAATGAACCAAACCTCCATGTAGAGAAATAATGAAACATTTATCCAATCACATGCTTCATCATGATTCTGTTCCTTGTGCATCCAAGTACAACATTAATGTGACTAACAATCAAATTACACTGAACATTTAGTTTTACCTCATTATGAATGTATAACATCCTTGAAGTAATTTAGCTGGCCACACGTACCTTGCTTTACCCCACATTAGTAGTTGCATGAATTCTTCTTGCACTGAAGTTTTTGTATTTTTTTCCTAAAATAAAGATGATAAAATTTAAAATTATATATTTTCCATTTGCAACACACAATTTAATACCAGTGATAATTGTTTTCCTCCTGGGAAAAAAATCCTCAATTCTCAACTCTTTTTAATGGAATTGGTGTGTACGACATGATTACAAAGCAAACCAAATAAAATGTTCAACTACAGTAGAATGCTGTATCCACATGCTGAATACCTGTGTAAGTAAAGTCAGGCTGCAATGTCTGAAACTATGTTCAAATTTGTGCACATGAGGTATCCAGGATAGCAATTTAATGGAGTGACATGAACTGGCGAGTCAAAGTGGAAAGATTCTACTAAAGGACAAGATAAGACAGACAGGTACACAGAGAAAGTTAGAGAAGCACAAACACTCACACACACATACAAACCCAGAGATCCATTATCTTCATGATTTCATATCCATAATGGGACCAGTCTATATTAGTGAGGATGTAGGACTCTCTAATGAATTAATGCCCAAGCATTTCAAATCTTAGTAATAGGGAGAATGCTGGGCATGAGCAAGGCTATTGAAAACAATTAGGTTGACTATAATGAAGGTTAACAATTTCTTCTTCATAAGAATATAACAAAGCAACCAACAAAATAGAGAGGATTTGATGTTAAAGTCTGTCTTAAGGACTAATATATCATCAAGGATGTTACATGTTCCATAAAGATTAAATGACATGGCTGTGACAGCAAGAGGAGTCTAGAACAACAGTCCGTGAGGAATTCACATCTTGGGTGGATGAAATTTCTTGCAGTGCTTTATAATATTTTAAAGATTGAGATCTTATGGTAATACATGAATTAATTATGTCATTATCTAAAGTTTCATTGCTATATGAAATGAACAACTGGAGTGTTGTAGCTCAGTGAGTTAGAGTACTCGCTTTGCAAGCAAGACACCTGGGTTCGATTCCCGGCAGGGTGAAACCTTGGGCAAGTTTCCTTACTCCACACGCCTAATAATAATCCCTCAAGAAAAAAAAACAGTAATAAATTGGTTACTTCAATCCACGACTGTTTGTGGGACACTGCTGTGTGCAATTGGTTGCCGCATTTCGCCCACAATTATCCAGTGAATTCACTTTACAGTGAAGCGCTTTGAGACGTCTAGAAGACGTGAAAAGCGCTATATCAAATGCAAGGATTGTTATTATTATTAACTGTCCAGATGTTGACAGATTGTTCCAATTGGTTTAGTGTACCAGGTTTATACACACACACCAGAGAAATAAAGGTTGGATTTTCAAGAAATTAAATAATCTCAAGAAAATAGAAATATGAGAATTTTAAATGACATCCAAATGTCAAATACATTATGAAGGTCTATTTGGAGATCCTATATCTAACTGATGATTACTAAAATCGCTAGTATGCAACATTTTTAATTATAAAGTTATGATTCTCAAAAAGACCATAAGTATAAGTAAGTTAAAAGTACAAAACTAAGATCCCATCACAGTGCTGTATGTTAAGATATAATTTAACAGACATTTTGCCAGCTCTCTTGCACAAATCTCAATGACAGAGTTGTTTAATAGAATTTTAGCTTAGAAGGGATGATTAAAAGTAAGATTTATCACTAAACAAATGGAGCTCGGTTTGAGTTCAAGGTGAAACAAAATGTAAATACAATTGGACTTCTGCAAGGCCAAGACTTTTTGGAAGCATTACGGCCCTTTCAGTAACTAAAGCACCTGTTGACCTTTCCTAAAAAACATTTTGCCATAATTAAAGACTGTTCTTGGACAGTGAACTCAACAGGTGAGTCAAAGTTAGAAGCTTAGGAATTCACAACTGCAATAAAAATGGAATATGTAATCATGCGTGTTAGTTAATGGGTAGACTTCAAGATCCTCACTCTCGTGTTCATATCCATCCACTCACTGCTACCTCCCTACCTCTCCGACCTCCTCACTCCCCAATCCAGCACTCGGTGCCTCCGCTCGACTGGCACCAGCCTCCTGCTCATCCTTCGCACCCTCCGCCCCACCATCAGAGGTCGAGTTTTCGGCCTCTGGAACTCTGGATCGCTCTCCCTTAATCCTTTGCCCCCGCCTTGCCCCCTCTCTCCCCTCTTGGCCGCCTTGCCTCCCCTCTCCCCTCTTTCAACTCCTGCCTGAAAACCTTCCTCTTCGACTGTGCTTACGGTCACCTCCCCCACTCCCCCCGGCTTGGAGTCAGGCTTTGCCACTGTTCAGTGCTCAGTTCAAATACAATACATTCTGTTGCTTGATAGATCGGTATTGTATTTATTTAGTTTTTTTTAAAAGGTATAAACATGCCTATATTACATGGTCATTTTGTATCATGTAATATAGGCATGTTTATGCCTTTTAAAATGTATATAGCTCTCATGTCAGGAGAACATCTCAAAGCGCTTAACAATGTTGGATAGGCACTAGAGAGGGGGAGGCTGCTGAGTGGGGTGTGGAGAGGAAAGATGTGGTCGAAGAGGCATGATTTGAAACATGTTTTGAAAGAGAGGGAAAGGGCAAAAGCGGACAAATGTTCATCAGAATGTGGATAAGGGAAATTAGTTAAGTTGAGTGAATTTAGGAATTATTCTCTTTTTCTTTGCCCAACCAGGTGTCTGACGCATGCAGAAACCCATCACCGTGCTTAAGAGTATCCAAACCAAACTGAGATTTCCATGCATCCCACCTACATATGAAAACCCAGGTCCTGCCAATGAGCCCAGGCTGTCTGTGCTGTCATCAGCAGTGCCCTAGAATACTGTGGACCATCCTGGCTCAGGAACCGGACTACTGAGACCACCGAGGGCTGGCTTGATTCTGACATTCCATTGCCAGGCATGTCACCTTGGAGCCAGTTCAGCTCCAAAGAGAGATCATTTACTCCCCACCAAGGAGGATAGTCACTAGTTGGTTGCTCGACATCTGACAAGCGTGGGTTCGGCTATCACTAGGTGGATAGTAGGTAACAAGAACTCCCTGCGAGTTTTCCGGTAGGCGACACATCTCAGCATGAAATAGGTGAGAGCATTGCCACCATCTTCCTGTCCGCAGTTCTTAGCCAGCATCTCACAAGCACTAACAGGGTATCTTTGAATTAATTTCACATACTGCATAAAGCTCACAAGCAGAAAATGGGTCCTCTTGTCATATCATTTTACAACAAGTGGACCCAACCACAAAACTAGTAAAGCTTGAAGTGCATTACCTCAATTAGTTGTTTTACACCCAAGACCATAAAATGACCATGTAATATAGGTATGATTATGCCTTTTAAAAAAAACTAAATAAATGCAGTACCTATCTATCAAGTAACAGAACAATTGTACGCAATTATCGTGCATGGGACAGCCAAAGTGACTACATAAAATTTATTGCAATCTTTGCCCCCGGAAAAGCAATCGGCCGATCGACTAACAGATGGGTTCCTTCTTACTGCAAGGTGAACAGAGCAGTGTGCTGTAAGGAAACTTGCCTAAGATTTTACCCTGCCCAGTAATTGAACCCGGGACCTCTCGCTTGCGAGGTGAGTGCTCTAACCAATACGTTACAAGACTCCACAAAAATACATTTACCCAGAATATATTTGCAATCAGCACCAACCTGTACAAACGTAGTCAGTCTTAGATCCATCTGCATTAAAATATCCTCCCATGCTTCACACATACAAGCCAAAGACAGCTTTTGGTACTGCGAATAAAACAAAATGTATCAATATGAGCAATTTTCACCATAATAAAATGGTATACTGATAATGTCCAATATCATTGAAATTCTATCCCAATATCCTTTGCCTGACTGCTTCTCTTCTCAACTTCAAAATCTTTCTAAACCATGTCTCTCTGATCACACCTTTGATCAACATCCTCATTTGTCAAACACTTAAAGAGACATGCCTTCACCTGAAGGGCACCACATAAATGTGTTATTCTCAATTAAACTGCTGCTACAGTTAATCTTATGGAGTGACAAGGACTTAATTGTTCTATAAACCCTGCATTTACATTTGTTTCTTGGAACAAGATGGGTGATCTAGCCCAGGAACCATACCAAATTCCATCCGTTCCCCCAATAACCAGCTCTCTATGGTGTGATTTGACATTGATAAAACAGACTCTCTGTTGAGATGAACTACAGGCACAAAGCAGGCATAAAGAGTTTCAGTACAGCACAGGTCCATTTAGAGCCAGGGTGTACCACGGACCCACAACAGTACAGCAGCGGGGTCCATGGTACAGTGCTGACTGGTTGGCTTCCTGTGCATAGAGGCCTCCTGGTGACTTGTAATTTCCCAGCAATTGCTGGAAATGCTCTCGAGAGTGTTTTCAGCTTCCTACACACAGGAAGTTACAACAGCAGCGACCTAACGATCCGGAATTGCTGACTGGTGGCCATTTTTATAGTACACTCCGTTCTAACACGATGTCTAATTTGTAGCCCACAAAGCACCATTTTAAAACAGGGTGCAACTGGGTGCCAGCGCCTTGGGACATCCTCCCAACGTGAAAGGCGCTATACTAATGTAATTTTGTATTGTATTTCTTTAGCATTTACTGCAACTTGGCTTGAAAGATTATTTTGGCAGATACTTCAGCCATTCACAGTTTTAGTAAACAGATCAAAGTTTTGACTTGTTTCAAGTGTGACATCAAGTTTTCTGGCAGCTCCTTGAGATAATAATCTTTCAGTGAATCCAGCAGAGCAACTGCTACTTAATTCATCAATTAAGTTGTTTGCTAAATAGAATCATATTTCCCAGCAAACAAAACATTTTTTTTAACAAAGATAAATTATTTTCATTTCTTAATACAAAAAATTAGATATCAATTTTTGAATATGTTTTGCACTCGAGACACTTTTAACTCACGGTGCAAATACAGTGCTTGCTAACATTTACCACAATACCTGGAGAAGTGTTGAAATATGAGTAAATTTTCGTGCCATTCGTGTTACTTCAGGTAAACAATTTGACAGCAAAGCAGTGTCCAACTGTGTAAGGCAAACAATTAAGTTATCATACAAAGAAACAGGACATTTGGTTTCACTTTTACAATTTGGGTTACGCACTTTTTTAATTCTGCAGAATATTCCTGATTGTGACAATGTGCATTTAACGACAGGTGGAATAAGGATGGATATTGACCCTAAAATTGTATTGGAACATTGAACAGCATTGTTGAATCTAAAGCAAAGCTCTAGAAACACTCATTAATTGGACATCTTCATTATTCTGGCACTGTAGGTGTAACATCCAGTCATTGCAAGATTATCATTAACATTCGACAATCTGTACATTAGAACAATTATATATGGTCAAGGCAGCCAGTTAAATACACATTTTCAACTAACATGAGAAATCTTACCTGAAAATAGGTGATGGTTGGCTCAGTTTCTGTGGAAAGTTGAATTTTTGTGATTACGCACAAAGATTTCAGGTCACTGGAAAAGCAGAGATCCAGACAGCAGCCTGCAACCTGGAAAATTGTAGACACCACATGATCTTTCCATTCAAAAAACAAGATATAACTGTTCTCTGAAAGAAAATTTAACCTGTTACGTGTCCATTTCGAATAGAACCATTTTCCCAATGAAGCCAAGACCTTGGAGGAAATAGCTGGTTAATGTAGTGAGCTGCTGCAATATTAAGTGTGGACATATTTTAATTACCTCACTTTAAAGTTAATCCAGACGTTGTATCATAATATATTTGGGCAACAAGATTTCTACAATAAACATATGCACAATAACTATCATTACCTGGGTCACTGTTGCAATCTTGTACATTCCATAGGCATATAATTCAATGAAACCAGAATCCCCCCCTAGAACAAGGGCATTCAGCCTGCCAGGAAGAAAACAGAAAACATTAAAATTAAATCCCGCTCTTATTATGGCATGAATAAGGTTATTTTGTATGTTTGTAGCAAATTTTAGGCATTGTTTCATCTAAAAAAAAGTCAGAGGAAATTGATTAAAAATATTTTGATTACATTCTGCTAGTCCAATCTAGGACTATCCTACCCACTTTGTCTTGCAGGATTATCAGGAGCTGAGTGAGAAGAATCCCTGCCACCAGTGATCAGTCCCACTGATGTGCGAGGTAGCTGTGCTGACGTAAGCGGTGCTCTGTAGTACTGTGGACTCGTCTGGCTCAGGAACTGGACCAACACACAGGGCTGGCTCGATTCTGACCTTCCATCGCTAAGCATGTCACATTGGAACTACTTCAGTTACACGGAGACCCCACTTAGCTCCCCACAAAGGAAATCATATTTGCTGAGTGAGGAAGAAAGGAAGCTTATACAGTACCTTTTATCACCTAAAAGCTTTGTGATCTCATCTGACTTTTCTTCACTAAACAAGAAAAAAAGGACGAATTGTCATTTAGTCAATTAACTCTGATTTTTAAACACTCTGAAGACTTATTGGATTCTGAACGTACCTGAAAATCTTTGCAGAAGTACTGTAACTGAGACAAAGGGAAAAAATTAAGATGCACATGAAAAACACCATAAAGCATCTCAATTCAAGTTTTATTAATATTTAACATATCACAATTATAATAATTACTTAAAATAATATAAACAATGGGAGAGGATGTTAATATGAATTTCAATTTGCATGATAAATAGGTTACAGGTGAATTAGAAGCAGCATCATACATATAGTGATAGCCATTTTATTAATTCTAATCCAGTTCTATATCACTGAAGCGCAGCAGGGCTGGTCTGTATACCACTGTATACATAGCAACTAGTCCTATAGTCCTATGTGATGTGGCACTGTGATATGATGAGGTGAGGTCATACTCATAACTTTACAAGTTAATTTTAAACATTTATAGATTCAGCAGATCATAGAACTACAAATAAAAAAGACACATTTGTTTTATGACTGAATATGTGACTGGCGGGTAGCTTTAGCTGCTGGGATTAAGAATTTTTTTTAAAAATACTGCCACTAAATGCAAAGAACCTTTCTTAGTTGGAATGAAATATGAACCACTGGCTATTCACAAAATATTTAAAATTAAAATACACCTGAGGCATTAAGCCAGATCATGACATTGAACACAAAAATTCATTCACAGTAACTGATGTATTTGACTTGTGAGATTTACTCCACTAATAAACAAGATCATAATGGTTATAAGTTGCAACAGCTCCAGTGAATTTAGAACTCATTTGATTCCCATTTTTTAAATTTAGTTTATACAATGTTTTTAATTTAGTTCATACAATGGGACACTGAATAATCATACATTTTAATAAGAATACTACTATGATTTTAGAAGTCTCAACTTTTTTTCACTTTACAAGCCAACTTCCCACTTTTTAAATTTTAACTTTATTTCTTCTTTGAAGTTTTGTTTAAATAATGTTTCTTTTTCTTATTTAATATTTAAATGCTAAACATTTTTTTCCTCCGAGTTGCCAAGTTCTTATCAATGTTGGAGCCAGGTACATTGGATCATTAGCAAAATATGGTCTCTTGATTACCCTTTGTAATGGCTTTCAGCAAACTGTCGAGCCCCAAAAAGGCCATAAAATTGAACTCTGAGCTGATTATATCATTAGGAGATCCAAGTTAAACTTATGACAGTTTTTGTGTCAACATCAGATGCCCCAATAGATGAAGGAGATAACCTTGAAGGCACACCACAATTAATTCACCTGATGTTTAGTTAACTGTGGATTACCAAGACTAAGAAAAAATGGTAGCTGCACACAAAGCTACTAAGAATTGAATATTAAACAGAAAATTTGGATACCTTTCAGCAACACCTTAGACTATTGAAGGTCTGCCTGGTTTTCCAGACTGTGGTTCCTCAATGCAAATCCCACATACAACAACAAAATTACATTTAAAGAGCGCCTTTCACGTCGGGAGGACATCCCAAAGCGCTGAACAGTCAGGTGTTGGGGCTCGAGCATAGGGGAGGGATGGTGTAGGTGTGAAGGAAGGCAGAGAGGTGGGAGGGATACCAAAGGCACGGTCGAAGGGAAGGGTCTTGAGACCGGCCTTGAAGGAGGCAAGGGAGGAAGCAAGGTGAAGAGACTGTGGGATGGAGTCCGAGTGTGGAGGCAAAAAGGCTGAAAGCCTGGCCGCCGATGGTAGGGTGGGTCGGACCGGAGACCTAGAGCAGGCCGGTGCCCGCTGAATGGAGGGAGCGGGCAGGTTGGTAGGGAGTCACAGGTCAGAGAGGTAGGAGGGGGCAAGGCCATCCGACAAGGATTTTCAACTCAATCTTCTGGGGGATGGGGAGCCAGTGGAGTTGGGTGAGGGTGGGAGTGATGGGGTCACGGAGCCTGGTGGGTGACAGTACACAAGCTGCAGAGTTTTGGATGATCTGCAGCTTGTGAAGGGAAGAGTTGGGAAGGCCAATGAGGAGGGAGTTAATCGAGCCTTGAGGTGACGAATGCATGGGTGAGGGTTTCGGCAGCCTGAGGGGTGAGGCAGTGGCGGAGTCTGGCAATGTTGTGGAAGTGGTGGTAGGCAGTACCGGTCATGGCGCGGATGTGGGGGAGAAAAGAAAGTTCAGGGTCAAACAAGATACCCAGGTTCCTGACTGGCTTAGTGAGGTTGAGTGTGCAGCCGTGGAGGCTGATACTGCCAGTGCGGAGGTGCGGAGACGCTGGTGTGAGCCAATCAGGAGAGCCTTGGTCTTGCTGATGTTGAGTTGGAGAAAGTTGGGCCTCGTCCAGGACTTGATGTCGGACAGGCAGGACACCAGTAGTCCTGGAGTTCAGGGTGGAGGCAGAGAGGTAGAGTTGGGTGTCATCCACATACATGTAGAAATTTACCCCATGTCTGCGGATGATGCCACCAAGGGGGAGCATGTAGAGAGGGTGAAGAGCAGGGGCCCGAGGACAGAGCCCTGAGGAATGCCGCACAAGATGGTGCGGGGGCTGAAGGAGAAGCCGTTTGCTGAGACGAAGTGGAGGCGGTGTGAAAGTTAGGACCTGAAGCAGTCAAGGACACAACTTTGAAGGTTGAGGTGGGAGGAGAGGTAGTGGAGGAGGATGAGTGGTCCACGTTGTCAAAGGCAGCGGAGAGGTCGAGGTGGACGAGGAGGTAGAGGGAGCCCTGGTCACTCATGGTCAGGATGTCATTTGTGACCGGGACCAGAGCAGTTTCCGTGCTGTGGGCAGCACAGAAACTCGATTGGAGGGGTTCATGGAGGGAGTGAGGGGAGAGGAAAGAACGAAGCTGGGCAGCAACGGCTCTCTCAAGTTCCTTGGATAGGAAGGGGAGATTTGAGATGGGCCGGTAGCAAGATAGCTGTGATACTTTGCTTGCAACCTTTTGGACTCCTATAATCCTTCAACATAATCATCATCAACTTCAAAGGACAAGGGAAAGGAGGACCTTCTGGTCCCAAATGCAAGAACAGGATGTTGGTTACCAATATCAGCTGCTTTATTCTCTGCTGATATTTATATCTTTGAAAGAGAATTATTATTCAGGTAACAGAAATGCAAAAAATGTCAAAAATAAAGTAATAAGTAATAATAATAATAATTCTTGCATTTGATCTAGCGCCTCATCACGTCGTTGAGACATCTCAAAGCACTTCACAGACAGCCAACTGCACACAGCAGTGTCCCATAAACACAAATAATTTGATTTAGTGACCAAATAATTATTTTTTTTTGGAGGGATTATTACCCCGGAAAAGCAATCCACCAACTGGGCTAATAAAAAAAGGCAAGTTAATTTCTGCATCTATCAATTTCTGGCCCTCGATTGCAATATAGAATCCTGACCTATACCTTAGTCTAAACTTGTAGCATTTCAAGATCACAGGAGTTAGAAAATTCTTAAATTAATCTTAATTTGGAGATCCTAAAAAAAACCTAAAGAAAACTAGATTATGCACACTTTGAATACTAAGAAAATAGAATAAATTCAGATCCAGAGGTAATTCTCCCCCAGATTTATTTACATGCCATGTTTACCTCAATAAATTTACCTCACACTTCAAGTTTCATCAATTTTCAACCATATTTTACTGGACTTACCTTTTTGGCAGTGCAGGTAATTTAGGCAAGAAAAGGCTTCCTTCTTCATCCACTGAATTAAATGATGAGGTTGCACTGAAAATTTGTAAAAACAGTATTAAAAACATTTTGCTTTATCGAGTACTGCATGTCCATTTTCGCCTCTTTACAGTGCGATTCTTTCAGGCATCTGTACTCTCTCCCACTATCTCTGACGGCTTGTTCGCAAATTCTCAATATTACTCTGCTCTGCAAACACCAGTGTCTCAAATTCAATCCACCCAACCCCAGAATTCCTATTAGCCATTCTGCCCTTGCTCTCTGGAACTCCACAGCAACACAGGAGCAGGCCATTCAATCGTGGCTGATCTGTAACTCAACTCAAATTACCCGCCCTTGCCCCATATCTCTTGAAACCCTTCCATAAAATTATCAGTCCCAGAATCCCTCCACTTAGCCCCCTCTCTTCCACCCTTCAACCCATTTTTTTTTACTGTGCATCTGGTCATATGCATATGTCACAAGGTTGGGATGCAAGTCTCATTTTGGAATTTTCTCTTCATATTCTCGGATGACACTCCAATACAGTGTTGAGGGACTGTTGCATCGTTGGAGGTAATGTTAAACCGAGATCCTGTCTGCCTGTTAAAGTGTACATCAATGATCCTGTGGCACTATTCAGAAACAGTAAAAGGAGTTTCTCCTGAAGTCCTGGGAAATAAACACCCAGAACAAACTGGTTATTCACTTCATGGCTGTTTCTTTCACACATTATTGTAAATGCAGCAGGTATGACATAGACGATTATGTTATAACAATACTTCTCCGTACCAACAATGGTAACTATCAGGCACATTGTTTTAATACCAACAATGAAAACATTAAGTGAAAATGCATGTGCATTTTTTTTTAAATACAGTTGGGCTAACCACTGGCCAATTCGCTGCATAACAATAGCACATCTGCAAAGGACCTTAAAAATGTACAGAATTAATTAATATCTTTGAGATCCATCTGAATAATAACCCGAGACTATGTCTCATGTCCATCAATCAACTTCTTCAAATTTCCCCCTAAATGTGCTACTACAAACTGCCTTCATCACCCCAATCAGTAATCTACTTCACAAGTGCAACTCTCGCTGTGTCTTTTGATCATCAGCCTGTGTCATTGTTGCTTATTATTTTGACCATGTAAATATACTATTAAGGTTCAATTCATCTATTAGATACCATTTGTATAATGAGGGTGATTCATCCAATAAATTGGAATGGAAGGGGTTGGGGAAGAGAGAAAATAACCCACTGATTCGCTTATGTTTTAACTCACATAAAATTTTTTACAACTGTAAATATTAGAGTGAACACAACGGTTATAAATCCTGCATTTCAGTGTACGGTTACCTTTGCTGATCTGTCACCTCGGTCCAGTGCATACAAGTCACAACATTTTCCAATGTAAAAAAATGCAGAATTTCTGCTTTTTCTACATCACACAGTACAATTCGTCGAGTATCTGCAAGACTAAAGGCCAAAACTGTTGGGGGGCAGAAAAAAAACAAATTATTACAATATGTTTTTATTATATAGTTTATACAATTTTTACTGTATACAATTTAAGAACCTTTGATTGGTAGGTCGTAGAAACTTTGAATTTTTACTCTACCTTTTCCATCAGGCCTCCACGCTAATGAGGTTACTTCTTTCCCTGTGTTTTCATTAGGAGCCAAACTCCACACACGCTGAAAGTGGGCAAGTCGGTGAAGCAAAACCTAAAAATTAAATAACATTTTCTTATCGTATTCCATTCTGGTATAAATAGTGGATGGCCCAGTTCTACAACTGACCCAACAATATTCACTTTATTTCTAATCAATTCTATGCTGTGTTTTGTGACAATTTTGTTTTGCATGTAAGGCATTATATAAATGCAAGTTATTATTGGTATTAATAATAAACCAAAATAGATCCATTACCTCTCCAGCTTTGTTAGCAAGTGCAATAAGGTCCCGTTTAGGGGACCACACCATACAAAGTATTTCATTGGGCAACTGTTTCTCCCCAACCTGTCGAAAAGCTGGCATAATGGCGATTCTGTAAATAAGGGAAAACAGCAACAGTTAGCATTAGGCCCTAAGATTGAACACCAACACAGAGCTATCAACCTTGGTTCAATGTCAAGAATGACACTCAGAATCAGGAAGAACAATGCACATGAAAAACTCCTTTACACAAATTGTCACAAATATGAGAGATGTGCTGGTTGTGCTGCAGAGGGTTAATGTAATGCTTGCCTTAATACTGGAGTTCCAAAAATGTCAATGGCTTGATACTTGTGTGTAAACATGTTCCAGACTTTCAAGAGCTAATTTGCAAACATTCTTTAAACCATTAATAATTAAAGGATGTTTTAACATACAATGCTAATGTTTTGCCTGCAAAAATATAATCACTGTGAATTCTGTGAAGCATTTTGAGATGTCCTCCTGATGTCAAATGCGAGGATTATTAAATGTTTGCTGGTTTGGAAAGTCTACATGATCAGGCTGGTGAACCTAGACTGTTATCCACCAGAGAGACGAAGGGCTTTGCTTCTCAGGGCCAGAGTTTGGCACTCTCTCTCTCTCAGGTCCATTGTGTTCGCGTCTGACTCTCACTCTCGTTCACAGTGACTCTGTTGCTGTCTCTCTCTCTCTCTCTTTGTCTTTCTCTCTGTCTGACTCAGTCTTAGTGTATGAGTGTCTCACTCTCTGTGCTTCTCTTTGCTTCTGTCACATCTGTTTGTGTCTCTCACTCTGTCTCAAGTCTGGATGTGTCTCTCTGTATATTTCTATGTGTGTCTCTCTCTGAGTTTCACTCAGTTTGTGTCTGTGTGGCTCTCGCTCGCTGTATATGTCTGAGTTTCACTCAGTTTCTGTGTCAGTGTTTCTCTCTATTTTATACACAGTCTGTGTTTCTGTGTCTGTCTGTGTGTACCTCTCTGTCTCATTCACATTCTGTGTGTATATACAATATATGTATATTAGTGTGGGTACAGTATATGTATATAATCTGCTCTGTGTCTCACTCACAGTCTGTGTGTGTGTGTATACAGCATACTAGTGTGTGTATGTCTGTCTATATACAGTATATATTAGTGTGTGTACAGTATATGTACATAATCTAGTCTGTGTCTAGGTACAGTATAGATTGCAGAGAGCAGAGCAGAGAGCCCAGCAGTATGAGGAGGGAACTGAGGTGGAACAGAGTGAGAATTCTGCTAAGGAATTTGGTGAGAGTGGGAATTCTTCAGCAAGAGAGATACCAGAGAGCAAGAGAGGTACCAGAGAGCAAGAGAGGTACCAGAGAGCAAGAGAGAACGCTTTCATTCAGAAGAGTGGGAAATCTTTCTTGAAGTAGAGGCGACCTTACATGTAAGCAGGCAAATAAGTCAACCATAGGCCAGATGTTGGGGATTTAAAAGTCAGCTGACCAGTCGAAACTATGTGAAGTGGAACAGAGCGCGAATTCTGCTAAGGAATTTGGTGAGAGTGAGAATTCGGTGCAGAGTGAGAATGAGGTATAAATTATAATTATAAAATATATAAGTTATATTAAAATAATATAAAACATGTCTGGGAATATGGCAGGGCAGCTGAGACTGGTTGCAGGCACAATGTGTGCCATGTGGGAACTCCAGGATCCTTTGAGTGCCCTGGACAGACACGTGTGAAGGAAGTGCCTCCAGCTGCTCGAGCTTGAACTCAAGAGTGTGTGTGGATGTGTGTGTGGATATATGTATGTAAGTATGTACAGTGTGTGTATGTAAGTACAGTGTATGTCTGTATAGTGTATGTGTGTGTGTGTACAGTGTGTGTATGTATTTACAGTGTGTACACATTTACAGTGTGTATGTATTTACAGTGTGCATGTACAGTCTGTGTACCTATGTACAGTACAGTGGGTGTGTATGTACAGTGTGTATATGTATGTAGTGTGTGTGTATGTAGTGTATGTATGTACAGTGTGTATGTACAGTGTGTGTGTATATATGTACCGTGTGTGTATCTACAGTGTGTATGTATGCACAATGTCTGTGTATGTACAGTGTGTGTGGGTATGTACAGTGTGTATGTATGTACAGTATGTATGTATGTACAGTATGTATGTATGTACAGTGTGTGTACCTATGTACAGTGGGTGTGTATGTACAGTGTGTATATGTATGTAGTGTGTGTGTATGTAGTGTATGTACAGTGTGTGTGTATATATGTACCGTGTGTGTATCTACAGTGTGTATGTATGCACAATGTCTGTGTATGTACAGTGTGTATGTATGTACAGTGTGTATGTATGTATAGTATGTGTGCATGTATGATTAGTGTGTGTGTGTGTATGTACAGTGTGTGTACATACAGTGTGTGTGTATGTACGTACAGTGTGTGTATGTATGTATATATGTGTATGTAGTGTGTGTGTATCTATGTACAATGTGTGTGTGTAGTGTGTGTATGAATGTACAGTGTATGTGTGTACAGTGTATGTGTGTACAGTATGTGTATGTGCACAGTGTGTGTGTTTGTGTGTAGTGTGTGTGTACAGTGTGTGCATGTACAGGGTATGTGTGTACAGGGTATGCGTGTACACGGTGTGTGTGTGTAATGTGCCTGTATCCAGTGTCTGTGTGTGCAGTGTGCACAGTGTGTGTACAGTGTGTGTGTGTAATGTGCCTGTATCCAGTGTCTGTGTGTGCAGTGTGCACAGGGTGTGTACAATGTGTGTGCAGTGTGTGTATCCAGTGTCTGTGTGTGAACAATGTATACAGTGCCTGTGTGCCTGTATCTAGTATGTGTGTGTGTACAGTGTGTACAGTGCCTGCGTGTGTGTATCTAGTGTATGTGTGTGCGCAGTGTGTACTGTGCCTGTATCTAGTGTCAGTGTTTGTAGTGTGTGTGTGTGTACAGTGTCTGTATGTGTACAGTTTATGTGTGTGTACAGTGCCTGTGTGCCTGTATCTAGTGTCAGTGTATGTACAGTGTGTGCGTGTACAGTGTATGTGTGTGTACAGTGTGTATGTATAGTGTGTGTATCTACAGTGTGTGTATCTACAGTGTGTATGTATGTACAGTGTCTGTGTGCGTGTATGGTGTGTAAGTGTACAGCGTGTATGTACAGTACCTGTGCGTGTGTACAGTGTGTGTACAGTGTATGTACAGTGGGTGTACAATGTGTACTGTGCCTGTATCTAGTATATGTGTGTGTACAGTGAGTGTGTGTAGTATGTGTAGTGTGTGTATAGTGTGTGTGTACAGTGTGTAGTGTGTGTGCAGTGTGTGTGTGCAGTGTGTGTGTGTGTAGGGTGTGCAGTGTGTGTGTAGGGTGTGCAGTGTGTGTGTACAGTGTGTGCAGTGTGTGTGTGTGTGTAGGGTGTGCAGTGTGTGTGTGTACAGTGTGTGTGTGTGTGTGTGTGCAGTGTGCGTGTGTAGTGTGTGTACAGTGTGTACAGTGTGTGCAGTGTGTGTGTGCAGTGTGTGTGTAGGGTGTGCAGTGTGTGTGTACAGTGTGTGTACAGTGTGTGTGTGCAGTGTGTGTGTGTACAGTGTGTGTAGGGTGTACAGTGTGTACAGTGTGCAGTGTGTGTGTGTGTACAGTGTGCAGTGTGTGTGTGAGTGCAGTGTGCAGTGTGTGTACAGTGTGTGTGTGTGTACACAGTGCTCCTCACTCCCTCCTTCACTCCCTCACTCACAGTTGGTCTCTGGGTCAGGAGCCGCCATGCTGAATACGAGCTGCGAATCGGACCAATCACAGAGCAGGCATTGTGACGTCGCTCCAACAACCAGCCAATGGCAGCGAGAGAGTGCCCCTCGTCGCGCGTGCGCTGTGTGACCCCTTGCTGGGGTGGGGGGAGGGGGAGGGGACTGTGTGCAGTGTCCTGGTTCACAACAACAACAACAACAACAACATCACATGCATTAGCAAATCAAACAAATACAAGTAGACTGAGAATTTACGCCTTGAATTCGGATTGTTGCTGAAATTTATTCAATACCCTTTCCCTTAAATGAATGCAAATAACTTAATATAACATAAATTCAATATTGTATCTAAGCCAAACCGTCTTCGGTTCACGGGCGTCCCGCCACCGGCGGCCGCACCTTCAGCCACTACGGCCTGAAACGCTGGAACACCCTCCCTCTCTCCCTCCGCCATGCCCCTTCCTTCCCCTCCATCTTCAGGTCGCACCTGAAGACCTTCCTCTTCAACGGTGACGAGAGTCACCTCCCCCCCCTCCCTCCGGCTCGGCGTCGTGCTCCGTCACTGTCAAGCGCTCTGGGACGCTGCCCTGCGTGGGGTCGCTATATAAATGCAAGGTGTCGTCACACTTAAGAACCCTTATTTTTGGAAATAAGAGGGGTAAAAAGATTATACGATAAAAGGTTAGCGGGTAACGTTAAAGGGAATCCTAATTTGTTTTACAAACCTATCAAGAAAAAAAGGTGAGTCAAAGGTAGGGTGGGGCCAATTAAGGACCAAGGGGGAAATCTTATTGTGGAGGCAGAGGGCATGGCTGACGTACAGAATGAGTACTTTGCATCTATCTTCACAAAAGAAGTGGATGCACCAAATGCCGCAGTATCAGAGGAGAGGGTAGAGGAAATGGATAGGATGAGTATAAACGGAGAGGAAGTACTGAAAAGGTTGACTGCGCTGAAGGTAGACAAGTCGCCCGGTCCGGACGGGATGCAGCCAAGGTTACTATGGGAGGCATGGGTTCAAATAGCGGAGGCTTTGGCTACAATTTTTCAATCTTCGTTGGACACAGGAGTGGTACCAGAGAACTGCAGTCGAGGGAGCAGGTGGTTGACTTCATGGAGGTTACCGTGTTGAAGACAGAGGAGGGGTTGACAGGTTTAAAATGATAGCACATCAGGATTTATTTTGGTTACACTACAGCAGGAGTACATTCAACTATTAGCAACTATTAACTAGCAGTAAAAAAAAGTCCTGTAATTGAAAGGCAGTTTGATGTATCTGGGTCCTTGGTATCTGAAATATAGAGACTTATTTTCAAATCATTCCATGCTATCACAGCTTAGCTTCATCTGCTGTCACACTGCACCAAAGATGTGATTTTTAAAATATCTATTTTTTAAAAAAAGACACAATTGTTTTCTTCCCATCTTCCATGAATGACTGAAATGAATTTTGGACGTTAATGTTATCACTCTTGTAGTGTGTTTGACTAAAACATAAAAATTATAAACAAAAATATTAAAATCAGAATTTGTCCCGAAAACACCTTAACCCTGCCAAGAACTTCTCTGCCAAAGGCTCCTTTATTCTGTGTTATAACTCTTAAAATATTGGCACCGGAATCACAATAGAACAATTTATGACTACTGTATTACTCATTTTTCCAGTTGTAATCCAGTTGGCAAGTTCATGTGTCACTGTTGTCTGGTCTATTTATCTCTGTCAAATTACCACATTTGCCTCTTTCTTGGTTGCTACAAATTTCAACTGCCCCCAGTGCTGCTGACCAAACAAGACAAAAATTTGCTGAAGTTCAGCTGAAGGCAGTTTAAGCTCAACCTGGACTGAACATAAGAGCATAAGAATTAGGAGCAGGAGTAGGCCATTCGGCCCCTCGAGCCTGTGCCCCGCTATTCGATAAGATCATGGCTGATCTTCTGACCTAACTCTAATTACCTGCCCTATCCCCATAACCCCTAATCCCTCTGTTTTTTTAAAAATCTATCAGTCTCAGCCTTGAAGATGTTCAAGGACTGAGCATCTACAGCCTTCTGGGGTCGTGACTTCCATAAATTCACTGCCCTCTGAGTGAAGAAATGTTTCCTCAACTCTGTTCTAAAAGGCTGACCCTTAATTTTAAGACTGTGACCTCTGGTTATAGATTCTCCTACCAGGGGAAACAGACCCTCAGTGTCTACTTTATCAGCCCTTTAAGAATCTTATATGTTTCAATAAGATCTCCCCTAATTCTTCTGTACTCTGGAGAATACAGCCCTAGTTTATTCAGCCTATCCTCATAGGTCAGTCCCCTCATCCCAGATCCCTTTCCCCACTTGACACACTTTGCTCATCTCCCTGGTTAATCTGCTCTCCCACTTTTATCGGCCCTAATTTTAATTGTGATGGATTACATGTGATTGAATTTACCCCCCCCACCCCCCCCCGCCCTTAGTAGTTTAAAGCCCTGTCTACCTCCCTATTTATTCGTGTTACCAGGACATTTGTCCCAGCCCTGTTTAGGTGGAGTCCATTCCTTTGGAATAGCTCCTGTCTCCCCCAATACTGGTGTCAGTGGCCTATAAAGTGAAACCCCTGCCCTCCGCACCATTCTTTTAGCCAGGTATAAACATGTCACTTTAGAGCTAATTCCCCGGTTTGGTACAAACTATTACACATTAACTATCTGGAGACCAGTATAGAGAGGGTACAAAGATCAGAAATGATTTGGTCTATGATTCAGATTGAAAAGAAGTGCTGGCTGATCTTGTTCAAAGTTCTAGGTTAAAATGCATACACGTTTCCCAGTAAAATGTTCAGCCTCAAATTTGTATTTATTTTCTCCATAGTTTCGTCATTTTTTCTATGCCAGAACCCTTTACTTCTCTTTATTTAATTTTCTGTTTCTATTATCAATATCCATCTTATTTATCTCTGATTCTTAGATTCATCCTCTGATTTTTCTCTCCTTTGCTTTTATAAATCATTTTGTCTGTCTTTTAAACCTCATGAAGGTGTTTAATAAGTTTAATCCCTCTATCACCCATAAAACTCAAACAACAATAGACTGTCTGCAATAGAACAATAACAGTGTGCATTTATATAATACCCCTCACACAGGGAAGCATCCCAAAACGCTTGACAGTGGTGCAGCATGACTCTGAGCCGGGGGGAGGTGACCCTAGGCACCGTCGAATAGCAAGGTCTTCAGGTGCGACCTGTCGAATAGGAATGGGGAAGGAATGGGCAAGGCAGAGGGATAGAGGGAGAGCGTTCCAGAGTTTCAGGGCATAGTGGCTGAAAGCATGACCTACAAAGACGGAACGGAGGGCACGGGGGACATGCAGAAGGCTGGAGCCAGTCGAGCGGAGGCAGTGGGGTTTTGGTTGGGGGCTAAGCAGGTCGGAGAGGTAGGGAGATGCCTGGGCATGAAGGGATTTGAAAATGAGTGTGAGGATCTTGAAATAAAGAGGAGGGTGTTAAGAAAACAAAATATTTTTAAAAAAAATTAAATATCCACTTAGGTGAAATATGTCAGGTATCTTTGGAACTGCTACCAGCATTGGTTATTACCTTTAGAAGATTAAGGGAGAAAAGCAGGAGGAATATTAAAAATGTATAATATTCAAAAATATTTGAAATACAGCAACTTGCATTTCTGTAGTGCATTTTTCATAGAAGAGTGTTTTGAAGTGCTTAATAATGATGGTGTCGGGTATTGAAGCAAGGGAGAGCGGAAAATAATAATAATAATAATAATCCTTGCATTTGATATAGCGCTTTTCATGTCATCTAGACGTCTCAAAGCTCTTCACAGAATATATCGTAAAATGAATTGACCATATATTTGTGGGTGAAATGCGGCAGCCAATTGTGCACAGCAGTGTCCCACAAACAGTCGTGGATTGAAAATGACCAATTTATTATTGTTTTGGAGGAATTATTATTTGGCATGTGGAGTAAGGAAACTTGCCCAAGGTTTCGCCCTGCCTTGTGTGGTGCACATCCACAGATAAGAAGAATATCCCAAAATAATCAAAGGCATGGTCAAAGAGGTAGCTTTTTATATAATAATAATCCTTTCATTTGATATAGCGCCTTATCATGTTTTCAAGACACCTCAAAGCGCTTCACAGAATATACTGTTAATTGTATATTTTATATGTATATATATGTATATAGACTGTATATTTTGTGGGTGAAACATGGCAGTCAATTGCGCACAGCAATGTCCGACAAACGGTCATGGATTGTGTGGCCAAATTTTTTTTAAGGAATTATTACCCCCGAAAAAGGGATCCGCCAATTGACTAACAATCGGGTTCCTACTTACTGCCAGGTAAAATTTTAGGCTGGATTTAAAGACAGACGGAGATGGGCGAGATGGAGGGGAAGAGGGACCTAATTCCAGAGGTCAATAGTTCAATGAGAAAAGGGGGAAGGAAACAGTAACTGTGAAATCTTTCATAAAACCAGCTTGGAGTCTCATGTGGTGACAGTAAACAGGTTGCCAGTTCATCCTGTTTAACCATTCTCCAAATGTCAAGCTCAGGGTAGGGTGATTCAGTCTAATGAACCTCCTGAACTCATGGCATGTGCGTGCAGCTGAAAGTGAAGATAAGACTAAATGGAGGCATTAGCCCATTCATCACACATCTAGAATCTGCTGAAGGTAGGTAAGCTAACCCGAGAATTTAAACTTTAATGAAAATTGTTCCGTTATTGGGTATCTCTTGAGGAAATAATCACAAGATAAAATGTATACTCAAATGCCTCAAAATTAATAAATTACTAAGGAGGCTACAGAAAATAGTTCAGACCTGAGCATATAAATTCAAAATGCCTTTTGACCTTAAAACAATGCCAAGCTGCCTCACAATAAGAAACTCTGTAAAGTGTTACACAACAGTGTCATAAACCAGCAAACTGTAAACCACACAATAAATTACTGCTGATAAAATTACTTCATAATAAAAATGCTCTGCAATACATTAACTCATGAAAACTCAGGACTTTGTTATTTTCTGCCAATTGGTAGCATGTTACAGTATGATTAATATTGTGAGGATGTCATTAGTTGTTAGTTGATTGACAGATCGCTGTTCCAGGGGTAATAATCCCTTCAAATTTTTTTTAAAAAACAATAATAATTTGGTCATTCAATGCATGACTGTTTGTGGGACACTGTTGTGCACAATTGGCTGCTGCGTTTCACCCACAAAACACAGCCCATTCACTTTACAGTACATTCTGTGAAGCTCTTTGAGACATCTCAAAGACTTGATAAAGCACTGAATGAAATGCAAGGATTTACTATATATTATTACTTGGTTCAGAAGATCGGTTTGGATAAAGAAGGATGTTCAACCCATTTAATCTCATTTTACCATCTTCTCAATGCAGCATCAAATTGTTTCTTAATGAATCCAGTGTCCTATTGGCCTCTACCATCGGTAATCCACTTCAGCTTTTGATTATCTTCTGTATAAATAAATAAACAAACAAACAAACAAACAAATAAATAAATATTCGCCCACAGAATATCCCCTTCATGTTTGCTAAAGCATTTCTCTTCCACTATATCTTTGGTCAACATCTATAAAAGTATAGAGTATTTCCCTGCTGGGTATTCCCCACTGCTTATGCATTTGGCAAGTATTCTGAAATGGTCCTTAATGTGAAAGGTATTGTTTTTCTAGCTGCATATTGGAAACCCCTTTATATTAGCAATATTGATTCTCTAATGTACAATATTCTGTTCTGCTATATTTGCTATTTACCAAACCTTTATCTACTGTTAACAAACAATGCTCAACAGACAACTGAGGAGACTTTCAACCTGAGTGTACTCTACATAGCATTTCTGAACATACAGAATTCTTAAATACAGCCGTAATTTTGAGCCCGATTTTCCAAAGCTTTTTTTGATAATTGTAGAAGACTGACTAAAGTTAAGACTGACTGAAATGTTATAGAAATTGAATAAATCTAGACTCAGGTGAGATTTCTCCCCACTCACTCTGTAACCTTTTGACCAGATACAGTGGCTGAGCCAATAAATAGCAGAACAATATTTATGACTACCTCCATCTGCTGGGTTAAATATAATTACATAACAAACACTAGTTTTGGAAAGACAAAATATTGCTGGATAGATACAGAAAACCCTGTTATAATATGCTTTGTTAGAATGTTTAGCATGATTGGACTGTTGACTTTTACATTTACTTACCATTAAATGGCACAATGCCAAGTCTGGCTCCAACTATGCTTAAAAACACCATGCAGGGATGTGGGAAGCAAAAATGGCATCAAGTCCATCCTACATAGCATCAAGCTGTTTTTTTTAGATGAGTCCATGTCTTAGCCTCAACCACCATTCCTGATAGCTTGTTCCTGTCATTAATTACCCTCTGTGTGAAGAAATACTTCCTGGTATCTGTCCTGAATTCCCCTTTACAACCCTAAAACGATGCTCTCTTGTTCTGCTGCCTTATCATATCTAACAGTAGGCATTTCTCTAAGTAAATAATTATATTTCACCCATATTATTGTATGTGCATAAATATAAACTGAATCCCACACAATGAACAATGAGTGATTTTCCATCTTGCCCCTTAAAGCATCAGAAGATCACCAGAACATTCCTTTCAAACATGACAACAGGATCATAATTATAAACTCACATCATATACTTTAATATTGTACATTATATGGTGAATAGACATATTCTAAACCTCAGTAGGTGAAGGGCTTTCTTGCAACCCTTGGAGAACACAGGCTCCTCTATAGAAGTTCTCGTAGTGGTTAACACGATGACCTCACAAGCGAGAGGACCTAAGTAAAACAAGTTTCCTTACCCCACACGCCTCGTTTACCTAGCAGTAAGTAGGAATCTGGTTGTTATTCGATTGACGGATTACTTTCTGGTTATAATTACTCCCCCCACAAAAAATAATTTGGTTACTCAATCCATGATTGTTTGTGGGACACTGCTGTGTGTAATTGGCTGCCTCGCTTCACCAACAAAATACAGAGTCAATCCACTTTACAATGTATTCTGTGAAGAGTTTTGAGACGTCTCAATGACCTGATAAGGCACTATATCAAATGCAAGGATTATAAGGATTGTTATAAATTTAATGGTTGTTATACTCTGAATAGTATACCAAAACATGCAGTTTCTTCCAGAACACAGACACATTTGGGATTAACATGAAGACCACAAGTCTTTTAAACATCAAATCCCTTAAAAAAATGAAAAATAATAATAATTAGGTCACTCAATCCACAACTCTTTGTGGGACACTGCTGTGTGATATTGGCTTCCGTGTTTTGCCCATAAAGTATGCAGTCAATTCACTTTACATTATATTCTGGGAAATGCTTTCAGACGTCTTGAAGACATAATAAGGTGCTATATCAAATGCAACAATTATTATTATTATGATCTCATGTCAGTGTCTTGGTAAGTAACTGTGTTACCCCGAATGTTAGATAATGGAATACATACTTGCAAGCAACTTGATAACTAAAGTACAAATATCTAATCCTTACATTGGTTTTACCTCATAATGCATTTCAAAGGACAACAGACAATAAATAGAACATTGATCATTTGGCATTGAAACATAAGTTAATTTTATACCAAGACAAAATAAAATAAATCACTTTTGTTTTTGAAATCTATATTATAATTATTATCACAACAATAAACCATTTTAATATCTTCCTTTGAACTTGTATATTTGTGCCTTATATATTTTTGACAAATAACTATGTGGCAAGACAGATTATTAATGGTATCCTGCTAGTAACTCTCCCGGTCCAAAGGAAAAATATATCAATTTATTGACTGTTTCTAGTTCTTAAGGAGTTAAGTAAAGTATATTATAACAGGGAAAGTGTTATGGAAATTGATTTTTCCAGTGTATTTAAGGTCAGAGACTGAAGCCAAATTTTTAGCAAAATCCAATATGCAGGTGAAAAATGAATCAATGGGAATTTCCAAACTTGGAAAAAATTAAACCAAAAATTGTCAGCATTGATTTCAAACCTTAACCTTTGGTACAGAACCAAAGGTTCTAGAAATTAATTATTTTCAAGTTACATATATTTAAATTCTCTTAGTTGTTCCCAGTTGTTACATAAGCTTTAGGTAAAAGAAAATTAAGCTTTAAAGATCTCTATGTGTATGTCTTTACAACTAACTGTGTTGATACTAGTGTATACTAGTGTATGCTTAATTGTCCTTGACCTGCGTGAGTCAATCATTTTCTATCATCCTTCACCCGAGAGCTCTAGTAGCAATAGTTGCTCTGAGAGTTGATCCTTATTTTTTTTTTAACATGGCCTTGGCCCTTTTTTTTCCTTTTGCTATTGCAGATTTTATAGATTTATTGCCACTGTTGAAGAGATAAAAATGACAGGAGTAGTTGTTGGAAAATTGTTACGAGGATTCCTCATATTCTGACTCTGTTGATGTACCAAATCAAGGTAACCAACATAGCCTGCCTAATTTCTGATGCTTAGACTTGTATTTGTTTCCAATGAAGACAAAGTGCTGAAATAATAACAATAATGTGCATTTATATAGTGCCCTTCAGACAGGGTAGCATATCCGAGGCTAAACAATAAATAGACAAGTTTACAGAAATCAATTCAATCTCTGGTTATCACAATGCAGGTACAATTGTGCTTAACATTTATCCTGAGGGACAATATCAACAACACCTTGTATTTATATAGCGCCCTTCATGAAAGGAAGCGTCTTGGAGCTATTGAAATTAGTAAGATCATTCTGTAGTTCTTGATCTCACTGGGGTCATCATTCTTGTGGATAGAAACCACAATTGCACTCTGAAACATTGACAGGGTGCATGTCTCAGAGAGAATCCTGGTGACCAGTGCTTGGAGGGCAGCTCAAGGCGAGTTGCAGCTTGTGGGCTTGATAAGATCCTCACTGTTTTCCATTGCCCGCCTCAGAGCAACTTGTAATTTAGCATTAATGCCTTCCTCACTTATTACCTTGCCATTAGTGAGACTCTACAGTGCAGAGGCCACCTCCTCCAATGGATTGAGTTGTTAAAACTTTCAAGCTGTTCCATACCTCTTGCCAGCGCTTCCATCTTCCATGCAGATGGATCTCTGCTCCAGCCTGTGGGTCAGATGGAAACTCCGCATAATGTTCCCTTGATACCCAAAAGATACCCTCATGGGTTTGTTGTTGAACACCGTACTTGTCCAAACTGGCATGAGCCCAGAGGAACCCCTCCAGCCATGACCAACAACTGACATCAGCCAACGGAAGAAAGGTTTGGAATCGTTCTTCTGCAGTTGCACCCCTTTTTGAATAAATATAAATTCCTCTTTTTGAAGTGATGCAACGCATTGATCCCACTTCATTTCTCTAATAATTTCTCTTCCTGGCTTTGTGCTGTGCCTCATCATATATTACCTTTGCTGCAGTTTAAGCTGACTCTGAGATAGCTTCCAAAACCTATTTAAAGGCCCTCTGCTTTCGCCTAATAGCTTCCCTTCCCTTTGTGATTCCCTTGACCGAGTTCGGCTTCAGTGATGAGTGCCTTGCAGGCTGTAGCTTTAGTTTTCTTACAATCTCAGCTTCAGGAGCAAGAATATCCGAGTCGTCGAGTCCACATTGTCAGCTCTCGCACAGCTGATTCATGGTCAACATTACCCCATGGCACCATACCTTGGCATGATCACTCACAGTATAAGGCACATTTCCAACCTCGGTGTCTCAGGGTTAGCATCCTACCATGGAAGTTCAAGTACTACCCTCGTGTCAGGGACAGTGACTGGCCAGTGGTTAACGTTTTCCCAGCAACGCAGAACAATACAATTGGAGGGTATAGGACGTACTAAGACACTCACCGCCACATGACCATTGCTGTTCCATTCTGCATTCCAAGCCGTGCCATGTTATTGGCGAACCTCGGAATGGAAGCAGAGCTTCACCTTTGAAGTTTTTGCTCCAGGTTTTGCTCCACCTTTGAAGTTCAGGTTCTGACATATTTGAATCTCCTAGAAGGAGCAATGGACAGGTAGAAAATGGTGATACGACACAACACTGTCTCACACACACCCTTGAACTGCCACATAACCCCTTGGATTGCTGATATACAACACAACAGCACAAACGTACTAGCAGTAGAAAGAGTCTCTGAAATAATTTCATAAATTGAAAACATTGCTAAATTAATATTTTTAAAGATGCACCTGGGATCACCATCAAATTGTTTTTTAATCTCTCAAAACAGAGCTCTTTTGTATACTGTACTGACGAACAGGAATTCTTAAATATGGAAGATTCTTTGAACTCAGGATCCAGATGAAAATCTTCAAAACATATATTTTCATACAGAATATCCCAAACTATCTCAGGTTGTAAAATCTGATAAAAATATAAACCTTGAAACATCTTTCCAATGGCGTCCAGCCAGGACTATAGGAGTGCATTTCTGGATGTAAATAGAAAAGAAACATATTGTCTCCAAGGACTCCAAGGACTCCAGCGCCTTGGGATGTCCTCCCGACGTGAAAGGCGCTCAATAAATGGAATCTTGTTGTTGTTGTTGATTTTGAGATTGTTCTTTTCACATCCAGGACAGATTTGAAACAGCAAACTAGACCCTAATCTTTGAACCTCATATATAAAAATATATGCTGGCAAATTGCCTGTCTCTGCAACCAAGCATTTAAATGTGGGAGATTTAGACTATGAGTATGATTTCATATTAGGAGCTAGATCTAGTCTGAAAAACAATCAACCTGATTAAACCTAAAGTTACTGAATCACCTAGACATGAATCAGGTGTGGAAGCACATTTTTCAATATATTCCTGTATGCTTCCTCTTGCCAGATCCTTGCCAAACAACAGTAAGATCAACATTAGCTTGGATTTATATAGCTTGTTATATAAATCTTTTCTTTCATGTAAGATACCATATCAGAGCACTTTACAAAGATAAGGTTGGGTGACAAGAAAGGAGAGGACAGAGAGGGGAAGGTGGATATGATTATAAGCAATGTCAACATAGGTTTCAAGGTGCAACTTAACACGGATAGAAAGACAGATAGACAGATAGACAAAGGAAGTTCTGAAGGTTATCACCCACTCACTCTACCACTTCATTGGCAAACGAGCCTTCAGTCACCTTGTCCCCGGTCTCTGGAACTCTCCACCTGCCTCTTTGTGTCCTCCCTCTCTACTTTAAAAATTCTTCTGAAAACCTACTTCTTCAATATTCTTCATTCATCTTCATCTTAACCCCTTATCCACCATCCTGCTGAGCTCCACACTGCTTTAGGAAAGCACTCAAAGACATTTAACTCGATGAAAGATACTATATAAAGGTGACGATTGTTGAAAATGCAGTGCAACATAAGGTGAGAGGGAGGGGGGCAGGTGACCATGAGCACGATCAAAAAGCACGATCTTTAAGCAGGATTTGAAGGTGGGGAGGAAGGGGGCAAGGCGGAGGGGGCAATAGTGTGGAAGTGAGCAAGTGAGTGCATGGATGTGAACGAGAGTAAGCTTTCAATCAAGAAACCGAGGTTTAGGACCAGCAATACAAGATGAAGTGTGCATTTTGTTTAGGTTGATCCTGTCAGCACCTGAGATGAGATGAGGCTGCTCAAACTCTCTGCTATTTTGAAAACCATACAACATATATGTCATGAATCAAGAAATATTCAATCAGAAAACAATCTGAAAACATACAACCGATCAAACATGGACTTATCTAGACTTGTGCGAATGTTCGGGGGCCGCCTTTTGAAGGTTCCATGGGCCACTTCCGGCTCGCGGGCCATAGGTTGGCCACCCATTGGTATACAATTTGACTTCTTAAGCACCTATAGAGTAAAATTGCACATGGGTTTAGATTTATTCCAGTATCGTAGTGTTTCAGAGTATCCAGAATTTGTCAAATTGTTAAATAAACTTTCTATGAGGCTGATTTTCTGTAATTTCTTTTAAGAACTAAAGAAAACAGCTTCAAAGTTTAAATTGAACTCAATAACTTATCAAATTCTGCATACTATGAAATGTTAGTCCAGTAAATTTCAAGCTCTAAATGTCTATTTTTTGCAATAATTTCATTTAGATTGCAGAAAAATGGACAAAACTAACATTAAAATGACAATTAAAAAGTAGGACTGAAAAGTTCCATTCCAGTTTCAATACAAGTTACATTTATCATACTTTTCAGGTCAGTAGGTTGTCTAAAGCACATTCACAGTGCTGGATTGGCACCCAAGCTGGGGGTGGAAGCCGAGGGCATGGGGATGAGAAAATGCGGAGAGAATTGTATGCACCTTGAAAGAGAGAATGACTCGGAGGACACCAGGATGGAATTCCAGAGAGTGGGGCAGAACGTCTGAAAGTTGTCAGATGCTGATGAGGCGGATAGGGCACAGGATATGAAGCAGGCTTCAGTGAAGGGAATGGCTGGGTCAGCAGGATTAAGAGTTCGCAGGGATAAAGTGAGCCAAGACATTCGAGGGAATAAAACATAAGAACGGGGATCTTGAACTTGATCCATTAGGGGTTGGGACACAATGGAACTAAGAAGGATAGGGTAGATGGGCTTCCTGAGCCTGGTTCCTAGGGAGAATATAATAGCTGCCGTGTTCTATAGTGTGTTTCTTGTCACTTTATTTTCATGTTACACTGAAAATGCATAGAAATGCATGTGTCTTTTGTACCCCACTATTGGAATGTGCTGGCAAGTAAATCATCTATTAAATTTCCACTACACATAACACTGTTACAATTTCATTTCTGAAAGTAAATCACTTTGATTGACTGACAAATACTGCTCCACAGTTTTAAAATTTGAATGCAATTTCTGATGTGAGCATAATTACTGGAATGAAAACTTACAGACTGTAAAAGAAAAGTTTAATAAAAGGAAATCTAATAAAATACAGCCTCTGACATATCTTATGTTTATGAATATGTTGGAATTTATTTTGCATTGTATTAAATTTGTTGATGTGGGCTAAGCAATATTCAGCTCAGTGGGCTATGGCCTGCTCCATGTCCTCTGCCCTGCCTGCCCCACCATTGGTGGTCGTGCCTTCAGTCTCTCTGCCCCCACCCTTTGGAACTCCATTCCACATTTTCTTTGCTCGCTCCCTCCCTTGCCTCCTTCAAAGTCTTATCTCTCACACCATCTCCAACTTGTCTCTACCAATGATTTCTCTTCCAGCCCCCGCACAGTCTTGTGTCGTGTTCCACAGGCTCTGTCCTTGGTCCGCTCCTCATCAACCCCCCTTGATGACATCATCCGCAGACATGGGGTCAACTTCCACGTGTATGCTGCTGACATCAAACTCTATCTCTCTGCCTCCACCCTTGAATCCAGGACAACTGTCTGGAATGAGAGCCAATTTTCCACAAGTGAATGTCAGCAAGACCGAGGCCCTCCTGATTGGCTCGCACTAGCGCCTCCCCACCTCAAGCACTGGCAGCAACAGTATCCATGGTTGCACACTCCACCTCACCAAGCCAGTGAGGAACCTGGGCTCCTTGTTCGACCCTCAACTGTCTTTTCTTCCTCATATCCATGCCGTGAACCACTCTGCTTCGCCCAACATTGCCCAACTCCACTGCCTCACTCCTCAGGCCGCCATAACCCTCATACACGCATTTGTTACCTCAAGGCTCAACTACGGAAACTCCTTCCTTGACGGCCTCCTCAGCTCTTCCCTCCACAAGCTGCAGATCATCCAGAACTCTGCAGTCTCCTGCACCAGGCTCCGTGACCCCATCACCCCCAACCTCGCCCGGCTCAACTGGTTCCCCAACCCTCAGAGGATAGAATTGAAAATCCTCGTCCTCACTTTCAAGGCCCTCCATGGCCTTGCACCTTCCCTACCTCTCTGACCTGCTGATCCCCATATTAACCTGTCTGCTCCCTCCGTTCAGCGGGGTCCTGCCTGATCCATGTCTCCTGCCCAACCCACCGTACCATCAGAGGCTGGGCTTTCAGCCTCTCTGTCCCTATTCTTTGGAACTCCATCCCACAATCCCTTCACCTTTCTCCCTCCCTTACCTCCTTCAAGGCACTACTGAAGACCCTCCTTTTCGACCATGTCCTCTCTCTCTCTCTCTCTCTCCTTCCTCATCCCAACCCTGACCCCCCATGCTTGGGTCCTGATCCCTGACTGTTCAGTGCCTTGAGACGTCCTCCTGACATGAAAGATGTAATTTTGTTGTTGTTGTTCAAGGCCTGTCTCAAAATCTTCCTCTTTGACTGCACCTTCAGTCACCCTCCTACCTCTACCCTCCCTGACCTCCATCCCTCCTAATCCCAACCCCTAGCTCAGGTCCAAACCCCTGACTGGGCAGTGCCTTTGAACTCCCTGCTCCTTCCCCTCCCCCCCAAGGATGAAAGGCACTATACAAATGTAATTTGTTGCTGTTATTGTTGGGACATCCTCCACATGAAAGGCGCTATACCAAATGCAATAATTATTATTATTTAACATGGCATAGAATCATACAGCATAGAATGAGACCATACAGCCTATCGAGTCTGCACAAGCTCTCAAAGCAAGCTATCCACTCAATCCCATTGCCTAGCAATCTCAAACAGGATTTTTTAAGAAAGACTTCAAATCACAAATGGGCATTTCTTCTGGTAAGTCCGCAAGAACTCTACTCTGAAAGCAGTTTCCAGAGAAGAAGAATTCATTCACCTCTGTGTGATGTATTTTTAGTTGCTGGAACAAAGTTTTAGATATCCTCAATATCAAATACGTTTTAACTATGAACAATTGTATTTATTATCCTCTACTTGCTATCCTCAGTTCTTTACTGTAACTGACTACTTTGATCTTCAAGGGTTGTTAGCCTCACTTAATTCTGAGTGCAGTTTTAAGACACTTATATTGCTGAGCTTCAATCACCCAGTTTACTAACCCATTCAATAATTTGCAAAATTATGGAGTTATTCTAGTCCCAGATGGAACTACTGCTCTTTTGGTCGGATTGGTAGGATTTGTACCCTTTAATATATTGAATTATTCAATAAGATCTCTTCTGAGCCTTCTCAGGCTCCATAGGCTCTCCTCATTACTCAAGTTGCCCTTTGCTATACCATCTCCTATGCCAAGATGTCGCTGTACCCACATCAATGCCAGACTATAAAACTCCAAAGATAATTACAAACATCTGAATAACAACAACAAAATTACATTTATCTAGCAAAATTATGGAGTTATTCTAGACCCAGATGGAACTACTGCTCTTTTGGTAGGATTGGTAGGATCTGTCTTTTTTTATATAGTACCTTCCTCATCAGAAAGACATCCCAAGGCACTGGACAGTTAAGGATTGGAATCGACAGGGATGGAGGGTAGGGAGGGTGGCCAAAAGCATAATCGAAGAGGAAAGTTTTGAGATGGGCCTTGACGGAGGCAAGGGAATGGGGTGAGGCTGAGGAATTCCAGGATGGAGTTCCAGGGAGTGGGGGCAGAAAAGCTAAAGACCCGACCTCCATTGGGGTAGGCAGGGTGTGGGATATGAAGCAGGCCCGTGCCCCCAAGCGGAGGGAGCGGGCAGATTGGTATGGTGTTAATAGGTCACAGAGATAGGAAGAAGCAAGGCCATGGAAGGCTTTAAAAGTAAGGATGAGGATCTTAAACTTGATCCTTTGGGGGATGGGGAACCAGTGGAGCCGGGCAAGGATGTGGGTGATAGGTTCATGGAACTTGGTACAGGAGAGGACACAAGCTGCAGAGGGAAGAGTTGGTAAATCTGGCATGAAAGGAGTTGGTGTATTCAAGCCTGGACATGATGAATACATGATTGAGGGTCTTAGCAGCCTGAGGGTAGAGGCAGTGGTGGAGGCAGGCAATGTTGCAGAGGTGGGGGAAAGCAGAGCGAATCATGGCACGAATGTACAGTTTAAAGGATAGTTGAACGTTGAACAGGAAGCCAAGGTCGGTGGATACAAAGTGCAGACGATGGGAATGGAAAGATTGAAGCCAGACAAGGACAGAACTATGAAGATGGAGATGAGAAGAGAGATAGTGAAGAAGAACACAGTGGTCGAGAGTATCGAAGGCAGCAGAGAGATCGAGAAGGACGAGAAGACAGAGAGAGCCTGTATTTAATGTTACATGGAATGTTATGGAAACCAATTAATTGCTATTCAATCACCCCCATGTTCAAAAAACCTTCCCTCGGCCAATCCGTGTTCCTTACTCCATACACCTGATAATAATCCCTCTAGAATAAAGAATAATAATAAATTGGTTACTTCAATCCACGACTGTTTGTGGGACACTGCTGTGCACAATTGGCTGCTGCATTTCGTCCACAAATATACAGTCAATTCACTTTACAGTATATTCTGTGAAGTGCTTTGAGACGTCTAGAAGATGTGAAAAGCGCTATATCAAATGCAAGGATTATTATTATTATTATTTCAAATGCGAGGATTATTATTATTATTTGGCCACAGATAAAGAGAATGTTATCTGTAACTTTGACCAGGGCTGAATCTGTGCTGTGGGCAACACAGAAACCAGATTGGAGGGGTTCATAGAGGGAGTGCTGGAAGAGGAAGCAGCGAAGCTGGGAAGCAACAACTTGTTCTAGGACCTTAGAAAGAGAAGGGATGGTAATTAGAGAACAAGGATTGGTCGAGGGAAGGTTTTCTGAGGGTGGGGGCGATGAAATAGCAATTAATTGGTTTACATAACATTCTGTGTAATATTAAATAAATTAGAGATAAATAGCAATTAACTGGTTTCATAATAAATAAAAAATACTGCACATGTACTCAATCTACATTTGAAAATGAAAAACAGATTAACAATTTGGATGGGATTCCTAATGAATGTTAAGGCTGGCGAAGCCCTTCTAAGTGTATTGCTGACATGAATTCATGTTGTCAAACAGAGGGGGCAAGATGAAAAGAATTGCATTGGTAGAGCTAAACGTTGTAAGGGGTAAATATATAATAACCCATTATATAGCTAGTCCGTCTTATAATAACTTCTTGTATCAAAAATAGGTGCAGCTGGAGAGATCCCATAATCCCTCTGCCTCACCCCCTCTCTTGCCTCGTTCAAGTACCATCTGAAGACCTTCCTCTTCAATCATGCCTTCAGCCATCCTCCCACCCCCACCCCACCTGCTCTCCTCCCCTTCTGACCCCAACTCCCAGCTCGGGTCCAAACGCGATTTTCCAGCGCCCTGGGACGCCTTTCCTAAATGAAGCGTGCTATACAAGAATCATGTGTTGTTGTTGTTGTGAAGCATTGTATATCAGGATTAAAAAAGGTCGTAAATATATAAAATTTTTATTAGTATTAGCTTGGGTTTCTCAAGTCTTATAGTCTCACCTGGACCATGCCTCATGTTCTACCCACTTCATGTATGATAACATCTTGGAGTGTTTCACAATGCTGGAGATTGGACACCGAGCAAGGAGAAGGGAGGCTGTGGTAAGGTGACCATAGGTGCAGTCAGATTCCAATGGTGCCTAAGTGAGACACGATACAATGGACCACTCAAACTAACATGAAAGATGACGCAGATAAGACCATGCTGGTCAAGACTTGAGAATGCCTGATTAATATGCTTGCTGTACTTTTCTATATTAGGTATCGGGCTCCTCTCTTTGTGATTTGAAATGGTTTGAAATAGTAAAAGTGAAATCCTATCAGGTGCCACCCTTTTTATTGACAGCTGCTATCATTACTTGCTTTTTCTTTTTAATTGATTTGAGCAATTTGTTTTTGGGGGTGGGTGACACTTCTGTCTAGAAAATTGAATACACACGACCCAGTCTTATTATTCCTGTTTAACTATTTGTTATTAGTATTTCCTCAGTCTGATGACACCAAGGGAGAAATTAATTCTGCTTACAAGTAACTTGTGTTACAAGTAACAAATATTGCCCTTGGTTAATTATTATATTGTGCCTTAAGTACCTGACTTGTTTTTATATGCCTTCATGTTTGTTCAGTATCAAATTGACTTTTGTGTAACCCGATTAAGATGACAAAGGCTCTTTTGTTGAGCTAAAAACAAACCTTTACAATATGGTATTTTGACCAAAATTAATCCCTTTTATACAACAACAATAAATGATATTTGTATAGCTCTTTCATGTCAAGAGGATGTCCCAAGGCATTGGACAGTCAAGGATCTGCAACCAAGCTGGTAGTTGGGATCAGGAGGGGTGGAGGGCGGGCAGGGTAGAGCTAGGAGGGTGACCGGAGGCACGGTTGAAGAGAAGGGTCTTGAGATGTGCCCTGAAGGAGTCAACGGAGGCAACGAGATGGAGGGACTGTGGGATGGAGTTCCAGAGGTTGGGGGCAGAAAGCCCATCACCAATCGTAGGGCAGGCAAGGCGGGGGACATGAAGCAGGACAGAGTCCGCTGAGCGGACGGAGTGGACAAGTTGGTAGGGGGTTAGGAAGTCACAGAGGTAGGGGGTAGCAAGGCCATGGAGGGCTTTGAAGGTGTGGACCAGGATCTTGAACTCTATCCTTTGAGTGATGGGAAGCCAGTGGAGCGGGCGAGGATAGGGATGATAGGATCACAGAGTCTGGTGCAAGAGAGGACACAGGCTGCAGAGTTCTGGATGATTTGCAGCCTGTGGAGGGAGGAGTTGGGGAGGCCGACAAGCAGGCTGTTTGCATAGTCGAGCCTGGATGTGATGAACTGTGCTTTAATAATCACTGTATTTGAATGGAATATTTCCTATGAGCATAGTCACGTTGACTTTCTGGAACTCTGCTCTGGCACAGGTCACATTGGACAGCAGTTTCTCACATTCTGGCAGGGTACCAGCAGAAGTTACCTATTTATGACTCCATTGCCTTACATTCTGCCTATCTCTTGCATCTTTAGTAATCCAAGCAACACTTTATTGTTCTGCGAGGGATTAATTTCTGGACAGAAATATATTTAATATCTTCGTGGATGTTGACATTCTTAGTGTTCTAATTGAGGTCTATTAAAGTTCAAAAGTACAATAAACTGCATGAAAGTTCATCTGATATCCAGAATATTAACAGTAATTCCTTATACTTCTTGGAGTGTAGCAGTGTTATAAATATTCTTCTACAGTACACATGGTCACTACACTTTACAGTATTCTGGACGTCCTCCCAACATAAAAGGCGCTGTGTCAAATGCAAGGATTATTATTATTTTTACTTGTTCAGCAATCTAGAATCAAAATCAGTGACTAGTTACTGTAAATATGACAGATTATGAAACACTATGTCAGGAGAACACAGAATCTCTCAATTATCCTAAATTAAAAGGTCAGATGTTGCTTGGCTGATTAGAATGCTTTTAATTGATGATTCTGCAACAGGACATTTTACTGGTGAACTAATTTATTATTGCAACATTTGTTCAAGTTACTGGAGCCAGAAGCTTAATATTCTACAGCAAATTCTGTACATTGTTCGGGAATGCTTTTGTCTCATGTTCGAAGGCGTAGGTTTATCTGAATTATTTTACTACACCATTTTCTTTCCAAGTGATCATTACATGGGCCTTTTCTAAGCTGTACATTTGGACACTGTACACTTATGTCACACTGAATTATGGAGCATCAGTGATGTGAAAGCAGGAATTGCTGCTGGCGATTTAGAACCACAGAACCATAGAAATGTAGGGCACAGTAGGAAGAAAGCCATTAATAATAATAATAATAATAATAATAATAATAATAATAATAATAATCCTTGCATTTGATTTAGCACTTTTCACGTCGGGAGGACGTCCCAAAGCGCTTCACAGAACACACTGTAAAGTGAGTTGACTGTATATTTGTGGGCGAACGCGGCAGCCAATTGCGCACAGCAATGTCCCACAAACAGTCATGGATTGAAAATGACCAATTTATTATTGCTTTTTGTTTTGGAGGGATTATTATTAGGCGTGTGGAGTAAGGAAACTTGCCCAAGGTTTCGCCCTGACTGGAATTGAACTCAGGTCTCTCACTTGCAAAGCGAGTGCTCTAACCACTGAGCTACAGGACTCCACAATAAGAAAGTTAGCAAAATCTGTCAGATAGAGTTCCATCTTTCATCCCATTATTTTAGGGAAACCATTTTATTTTTCCCTGACTTTTCATTTCCTTTTTCATAAATATGATGGTGTAGACCCTATGGTAGATGGTCACAGAGAAGCAACAGAAGCAGAAGACATAGTCCCATACTAACTGTCAAGACAGACAGGAGACAGCTGTGTGTGTGTTTGGAGGGGTGGAGGAGATATTCAAGGGGACACACACTGTGGTAGAGTGAGCCTGTCTAGGTTGGCAAACCTGTCTCCCTTTATGAAGGCCCAAAGAGGTGAGATCTTAATTAAATAAGAAAGGCATCTTCCTAAATTATCAGCCCAAATCGGGGCTATTTAGCGGCACTGCATTGAGTCGCAGAGAAAATATGACAGATCAACAATGAGATAGAAGTGTAGACTAGCAAAAGATGGGGGGTATTTTTGTGTGTGTTTTTGTGGCTTTGCGTGTTTCCTGTGGGATGCAAGAAATAGCCAAACACCTGGAGCAGTCATCCTTGAGAATTTTTCCTCGGTCAAGCCAAGGCCTGTTGCAGACAGGTGTATCAGACACACACCAGTTATCTTGGCACTGAGAAGCCTTTATGATTAATCCAGGAGACCACCTAGGAGAGCATTACACAATCTTGTCAGACCTGATCTAGAGCCAAGGAACTATGAGGACAATACAAACCATTGACTTCAAAATGACAATGACTCTTTTCAAAGTCCCATCAGACCATTGGCAGGATAAGCTAATATGCCATTCACTCTTGCACAACAACAACAAAATTACATTTGTAAAGCGCCTTTCAAGTCAGGAGGACATCCCAAGTTGCTGAACAATCAGGGATCAGGACCCGAGCATGGGGGGGCAGGGTTGGGATGAGGGAGGTCAGAAAGGTTGCATTAAATAATAATCCTTGCATTTGATAGGTATATGTGTGCAAGTAATTCATCCCTGCAGTCCGAAGAACCTCCTACCTCTCCGACCTACTATCCCCCTACCTACCTGCCCGTACTCTCAGTTCCTCTGGCTCCGGTCTGCTCCACATCCCCCACCCCAACCGCCCTACCATCGGTGGCCGGGCCTTCAGCCTCTCAGACCCTAGGCTCTGGAACTCTATCCCCCAGTGCCTTCGTCTTGCCTCCTCCCTTTCCTCCTTCAAGGCCGGTCTCAAGACCTTTCTCTTTGACCGTGCCTTCAGCTTCCCTCTCGACTCTCTACCCCCTCCTCGCCCCCTCCCTTCCCTCACCTCACCCTGACCATTTCCCCCCCTCCTCGATTCCTCCCTTCCCTCCCCTCACCCTGACCATTTCCCCCTTGCTCGGGTCCTGACCCAACTGTCCAGTGCTTTGGGACGTCCTCCCGACGTGAAAGGCGCTCTATAAATGGAATCTTGTTGTTGTTGTATCCACCCTGCTCAGTTAGTAGCACTCTCACCTCTGACTCAAGAGGTTGTTGGTTCCAGCCCCACATCGTGACTTGAAAGTCATTAATCTATGCTGTCTCTCCAGTGCAGGTACATTATGGTATGTTCCATCCTTCGAATGAGACTCTAAACCAAGGTCCCATCTGTCTGTCCAAATGGGTGTTAAAGAACCCATGGCACCATCTGAAAAGAAAAGGGAGTTTCTCCCAGGATCCTGGCCAACAATCCCCCAAATGAAATTGATCATGCATTCAATAGATGCTGGGAGGGGGTGCATTTCTCTGTGCAAACTGGCTGCCATGTTTGCCCACACCACTATACAGTATATCCCGTGAAGTGAAGTGCTTTGAGACAAGGTGCTATACCAAATGCAAGGATTATTATTATAGCAAGTCCAGGGCCAGGTTCTTCAGACTGCAGGGATGAATTATTTGCACACATGTAAAATAGTTTCATATTATAATTCCTTTTCATATTGAAACATCTCAAAATGCTTTACGGTAATTATCATCAAATATAGTGATTGTTTTCGTTTGCAAAATAAGTTATTTTGGAACAAAATATAACTCCCTTCTCATTTGCAAATAATGTAATGAGAAATATGCTTTGTCAGTCCACGGGTCATGACATCTTTAACCAATTCATTGAGTCTCAGGCACAACATAGTGCTGCACATGTCTATACCTGAATGATCATCCAGGATATTTTTAGGAGTCCTAAAGCAAACTTTTTTTTTTGCTTTGATCATTTGACCCAGTTATTTTTTATTTTTATTTTTCACAATACAGATGGCTAATTGATCTATATTTTCCAGAGTATGTCCTTTTCTCAATTATGAAATAAAATTTACTTTCCCTCACTTCTCAGGTACAACTCCCATGTTTATGGATTTCCTAAGAATATTAACTTGGTCTCACTAACTTCCTCTTGCATTTCCTTTAAGATCTTAAAGATCAGCTTCTTTTGTCTTGTAAACATCCATTTTGTTCATCTTCTACTGATATGTAAAGAGCGGTATACAGGCAGTTAAATCATTGTTGCATGGAGCTTTTACTGTGGAATGCAATTGGTCAGGCTTGAGCAATGTACAGTGGCATCTTGCAATGAATCCTGCAATATTCTCTCAATTACTGGTAGAGTCAAACAAATCTTTCATTAAATTTTTATTAAAATTGGTACACCAGTGATTTAGATGTTTTACGAGATTGAGTGGACTGGGTACTTGATGATAGAGTGATACCTTTCCTTGTTGAAAATAAATTACTGAATGGATCAAATGATCAAATAGTCTTTTGTCTTATTTATATTTTAACCTCATACAAGAAAGTAAAAACTAAAATTGAACAGAATCAGAAAGGGCTTTGCAGTTTATTCTTTCCCATAAAAAATCAAAATAACTTTTTGAAAGTTAATGAAGATTTCTACGCTTGTTTCAAAAATATGCAGTAAAGACTATCTTTACGACACACCTCTGCCCTTCACAAACTGTAGACTATAAGAACTCTGCAGTTTGTGTCCTTTTCTGTACTAGGCTCTGTTAGCCTATCACCCCATGTCATCAGCTACACTGGCTCCGCATCCCCCAGCAAATTGAGTTCAAGATCCTCATCCTAGCCTTTAGGTCCCTCCATTGTTTTCTCACTTGGTTACCTGGAATCTGCTTAGATGTAGTTTTCAGAGCTGCTGTTGGTCACTACTTACATCCACAGCAAACTTCAAATTGGAATTTTTACAACATGGAATTAAAATAATCCTACAGAAAAGGCACACTAAATTATTGATGAGTCTTAGTCCAGTGTTTCCCACTTTTCTAGGAAGCAAAGCAAATTAAAACTGACATTTTATAATCTACCAATAACTGTTCACATTTAGTTGCATGATTGTAGTGCTCATTTTCTCAATGTACTCAATGTTGAATTCAGTGGTGTGAGTGAGAGATACTGCAATGTTGCAGTGATGTACTGTTCCCACAGGGCCAGTAACATTCTTCATCTTCCCTGGGTTAAAGGATCTGCTGGTATTGCACTTTGGAGCATTTAATGTTAAGTATTTTCTATGTACTTTGATCTGACCCATATGACTCAGTGTACTTGATATAAAGCTAATGATTATTTACAGGAAGACCAACATTATTTCTTTGAAATTTCGATCATTGTCAAACTTGACTAAACAACTGCTTTCAAACAGAATTGAAGCACTGGATTAGTTGAGCAAGTGCACAAATTACTTTTCTTTGTTTGAAGAGTCTAAGGGGAAATTACAGTGAAGATAATATCCCCGATGATATCACATTGACCAAGAACACCATCAATAGTTGCCTCCTGTCTCTCCAATTGGCAGTGATAATTATTGACTGCCTTCAAATTCATCTTTTGTTGTGATATCATTGATGACCATGATGCATTTTTTTCTCCCATAAACAGAATTATTTTTAAATTTAACATCTTGATGATGCTTGTTCCCATGCTAGGCTTGCCATTTTCTCGCTTGTATAAGTGAAGAATTTGGTCACTCCATCCACAACTGTTTGTGGGACATTGCTGTGAGCAACACAGCTGTCCTTCCTTCTCCACATCTGGTCCCTGACCGGGACTGATTTCCTCCATCTCCGTCACGTTACCTGCCTCGGACCATACTTCACAATCAACGCAGCTGAAATTTGTCACCTCCTGCCTTGATTTTTCCAATGTCCTCCTCAGCAGTCTCTCCAGCTCCACTATTCATAAAATTCAAAGTAATTCAAAACTCTGCCGCCCATATCCTCACCAAACTCCACAACCCATCACCCAAGTCCTTGCCAGGCTCTGCTGGCTTCAAATTCCCCTTGCCCATCACCCCCAGGCTCCATTACCTCCCCACACTCACATACAAATCACATGCCAGGGCATCTCCCTACCTCTCTGACGTGATTACACCCCATTCCTCTACCCGACAACTTTGCTCAACTGGTTGCAGTTTCCTGCATGTCCCTTGTCCCCTCCGCCCCATCATCGATGGCTGTGCCTTCAGCCACGATGTCCTGAAAATATAGAACTCAATCTCCGTGATTTGGGATCTGTCCATCTTCAGATTGTACCTGAAGTCCTTCCTCTTCCACAGTGTTTACAGTGTCAAGCTTCACCATTGTCAAGCACTTTGAGATGCTAATCTGCATGAAGGACTCTATAGATATATGCAGGTTGTTGTTGTACTGTTTTAATACTTCAGTCATAACCTTGTATAGGATTTACGGTCAGACCAAAATCTATTTAAAGTTGTGGAACATATACTCCAGTGTTTTAAGTGCTCCGATATGCTGACCCATTTGAAGGGTGCTATATAAATGCAAGTTGTTGTTGTTAAAGGTTTTCACTCCAGTTTATTGAATTGATTACAATAATCCTTAGTGGCAAGTAAGGTGGATTTTTTAGTAAAGGATTCCCATTTTTCAATCAGCTTTTCCCCGAGTTCCCGTCCCCAGTGACCGATTTGCACTTCCAAGTCCTACCGATGAGTCAGGCTGTCATCAGCAGTGTCCTGGAGTACTGGAGTACTGTGGACCTGCCTGGCTCCGGAACTGAACTATCAAACCCGGCACAGAGTTGATTCACTCGATTCTGATATTCTGTTGCCAAATATTTCATCTTGGAGCAAATCTAGAGGATGGTTGTCGCCTGGAGAGAGTCTTAATTGGGCACAATAGACTCTGCTATCAATTCAAAATGATAATTGTGGATCAAATATGTTGCCTATTTCACTTCAAGTAACTGAATCCGTCTTGCGAGGGTTAATGATTCATGTTTATGTTGGTAAATTGTTTAAATACTCTTGATATTCATCTTCTACAGCCCTGTGCAGTTGGCATGAAGGTTTAGGTTACAGTTCAGCCTTTGTTCCAAAGTTACAAATTAACATCTCGGTACAGAGGGATACTGTGCCTGTAGAATTCTATTGCTTTTTCCCGAAAGTTACCATTTAACTTCCAAAAAATAATCATCATAATGTAACCAATGCAACAATATCATTTGATTTAACTTGGAAGGAGTGGAGCACCGTTTGGGAATAGCATCTAACACAGGAATGCGCCATAGTTCTTTTAGGGAGAACATCTAAGTAATTTTATGGCAACAAAAATTTGCATCTGTGTAGTTCCCTTCATGCGGGGTAGTGCTTGGCGTGCTCAACATTAGTGATGCTTGATTCCGAGCCAGAAACTTCAGCTGCGTAGGGTGTGAGGTATGCTTGGAGGTGGGGGCAATGTGACGGAGGTGAAGGAATGTGGTCCTGGTCAGGAGTGGATGTGGGATGGGAAGGACAGCTGAGGATCGAACCTGACACCTAGGTTGCATGTAGATTCTGTGAGTCTGAGAGATAGGCCAGGGAGATTAAGGAGGTCGGAGCTGCAGGTGAGAAGACATTGACGGGAGCCAAAGAGGTCAGAGGAGTGGTTTCTTCTGACGCATTTACAAAGTCCAGGATCAAGCGGTAAGCATGGGGGAGTGAGTTGTGGAATATATACTCCAGCGTTTTAAGTGCTCCAGGATGCGGTTGCAAGGAGGGTGGGCCACCTGTCACTAAGCAATCTGGAGATGGAGGCAGCTTCACAATGGGCACATCTATTTGCCAAAGCCCCTCACATGAGGACGTGGTTTGAGCAGCTGGTGTTGAATAATCCTGGTACACGACATTAGATTTGAATCTCAAGAACATCAAAGGGACTGGAATCCATCTTGATTGGCCTGCAGAGAGGCAAGGGAAGGGATGTGTGCCCGAGCTGCGGACAGGAAGGTGGTGACAATGTTCTCACACATTTCATGCTGAAATGATTTGTCCACCCGGATGCTCACAGGGAGTTCCTGTTACCTTCCAGCCACCTAGTGAGGGCTCAAACCCACACTTGTCGGATATTGAACAACCAACTACAACAACAACAAGATTCCATTTATAAAGCGCCTTTCACGTCAGGAGGACGTCCCAAGGCACTGACTATCCTCTAGTGACTATCCTCCTCGGGAAGGAGTTAAGTGGAGTCTCCTTGGAACTGAACTGGCTCCAAGGTGACTTGTCTAGCAATGGAATGTTGGAATCAAGCCATCCCTCTGTAATGGTCTCGGTAGTCCGGCTCCTGAGCGAGGCAGGTCCACAGTATTCCAGGGTACTGCTGATGAAAGTACAACAACAATAACAAATGACATTTGTATTGCGCCTTTCGTGTCAGGAGGAGTCCCAAGGCGCTGGTACCTTGTATAGCCAGCCTGGCTCATTGGCAGGACCTGGAAAGGCAGAATGTCACGGGGGCAGGGAGTCATCCCACTCAGCTCCTGTTAACACTGCAAACCAAAGCGCTAGGGGGTAGGGTGGTCTTAACTGGACAAGCAGTGGGAAAGCTTGCCAGACAGCAAAATCAATGGCAACCCATGTGGCTTTACCTGGTTAGACTCCAGCAGTACCCCAATGCACACACTGGAGAACCTTGGCACTTGCCAACCTGCACCTAATACTTTACAAAATTGGGTAAGCAGAATGTGTCCCTCCAGGGAGAGACTGTGCATACCATTCCAACAATCTATGTCTGCATTTTCCATGGATAAGGTGGGATACATGGAATTCTCAGCTTGGTTTGGATGCTCTTGAGCATGGTGATGGGTTTCCGCATGTGTCAGAAACCTGAGGATGCTAAGCAAAGAGGCTTGGGATATGTCGCAGGTGCGAGGCAGGAGGAGAAACTGTTTCAGGAGCAAAATGACAATAGTGGATTATGAATGACTGGAAGTTAGAGACTGCACTGTACATTTCCCTGTTGGATCCTTTGGTTGCAAGCATAGCTGCAATGGTATAGCTAGTATACTAATAAAGATGAAATGTCTGTGTTTGTGTGTGTCTGTGTGTCTGGCAATAACGCAGTAACCAATTGACATAGAGACATGATTTATCCCCCCCAAAAAATATGCCCATGACACTCTCCCATGCAAGACCTTTCCGATGAGGTATAGACCATGTCGCCACATCAATCGGTTATTGTGTTCTTGGCAGCCAGACACAAGACATTTTGTCTTTATTAGTATAAGATATATAAGCATAAATATAAGACAGCAAACAGCAGATTTAAAAGGAAATTTCAGAAGACCTTCTTTATGCAGCGGGCGGTGCAAATGTGGAATTTACGTTCACTGTAAATCATTTTTGAAGCAATTCTTTTTTGGTCAGTCAGGTGTCTGACACCAGAAGAAGCCCATCACCATCACCATGAGTTTAACTAACAGTTCCATGCATCTCACCTACATGTGGAAATTCTCATGTATTGAATGGAATATGCGCTTATTGCTGAGAGCATTGAATTCAACAACAACAACAACAACAACAAGATTCCATTTATAGAGCGCCTTTCACGTCGGGAGGACGTCCCAAGGCGCTGTACAGTTGGGTCAGGACCCGAATTCAAGAACCCCACCCTCATTTTTAAATCCCTCCACAATCTTTCCACACCCTACCTCTGTGAAATTCTTAAACCTAACCAAGCCACCAGCTCCCTCCGCTTGTCTGTTTCACACCCCCCACCCTGCCTGCCCCACCATCAGCAGTTGGGCTTTCTGCCCTCACTCTCTGGAACTCCATCCTGGAGTCCCTTCACCTCATCCCCTCCCTCTCCTCCTTCAAGCTCCATCTGAAGAGCTTCATCTTTGACATGCCTTTGGTCATTTTCGTCCCAACCCTACCTCAGTGAGCAATGATCCAGATGGTCCAAAAACAACTGTACATTTATATAGCATCTTATAGTACCCATCAAGAGGATGTCTCAAAGGGCTTCACAGAGATGACTGGGTGTTCAATCTGGGGGTGGCAAGAGCTGAGGAAAATGAGTGTGTGGGGGGTTGGGTGAGGAAGGTAGTGACAAAACCATGGTCAAAAGGAAAAACTTTAAGAAGACATTCTTGGTGACCAAATGTGCAGTTTGAAACTCAATTCAAGGTCAAACTGAGCCTAAAGGTTGCCACATACAAATGAATGCTAGCATATGTGTCTAATTTTTTCACATTGTGAGCCCCAAAGTTGCAACTGTTTTTACTTAAATCTATTATTTTACTGGTTGTCGATTCATTGATTGATCAAAAGGATGAGAGAGAAAGGATCTCAAATTTCTCCATCTCGGATTCATCTTTAATTTTAAAAAACTACTATTACATATGCTGAGTTGGAAAAGCTATTTCCTTTATTTATACACTGGAGATTGGTCTGGAGATTGGTGGTGGGGGTGGGGGGTGGGGGGGATGGGGAGCCTATTCCCAATTTACCAGCAAGAGAGAAATGACAGTTCAATGATTTATTATCGGTGAAGAATGGAAACATCTATTTTATAAAGTTTTTTTTATAGTTAAGTTCTTTCCTGTTACAATCAAAAAACAAAACGATGCACAAAACTTGACCAATCTGCGGCTTTAAAGTCCTAGATTACCTTTTGCAGATGCTTATTGAAATGTATTATAGTTCTTCAATAGTGCTCAAACTTCAGAGCTGGGTATTTTTCAGAGCAGCAGAATGCAGTGGAGGAGCACAAGGTGAAGTTAACCTAACAACGTGAAAGCTGACAATAAGTCAATACATTTGATACTTCAGTGAGCAAACAGATAAGATCATTTTGAGAACATAGCACTCCTATTTGGAGGTTGAGGCACATTCCTGCCGCCCACTGAATAAAAGGACTCCGCCCAAATGTGTCATTACCTGTAAAAATCCACCCATTTAGATATTATTCTAATTTCCAATTACAAATAAGGTTTGAGAAACCTTGATCGGGTAAAGGTTCTTATTTAATAACACCTCTTCTTGATTGGATTAGATCCTTAGGATTGGAGGATTGGAGTCCTATAACTCAGTGGTTAGAGCACTCGCCTTGAAAGCAAGACACCTGGGTTGAATTCCAGGCAGGGCGAAACCTTGGGCAAGTTTCCTTATTAATTACTTACGCCTAATAATAATCCTGCCAAAACAAAAAACAATAATAAAAATTGGTCATTTTCAATCCACGACTGTTTGTGGGACACTGCTGTGCGCAATTGGCTGCCGTGTTTCTCCCACAAATATACGGTCAATTCACTTTACAGTATATTCTGTGGAGCGCTTTGAGACGTCTAGAAGACGTGAAAAGCGCTATATCAAATGCAAGGATTATTATTATTATTATTAAAGCTTTTGAAATAGCTATACCATTCTTCTCAAGATATAAATCACTGGTTTCTAAAAAGAAATGTATCTACCAATAATTCAGAGAATGCATTCCACTTGAAACGAAATAATCCACTTGTCACAACTTTACAATTGGATCATGTGGTAAATATCATCCAGGAAGGGCACTTTCCAATGCAATTGAAATTCTAATTATTCTTTTTTAGAAACACACAGATTTCCTCAATTGGTTCTATTTCAGAGTGTGTCGTGAAGAGTTTTTTTTTAATGGAAAATATCTCCTGATCATTCCAGGGATTGCCTTTTTATCCAGTGTTCTTTAACAGTTACACCTGGACTGTACCAGGGATCGTTAAGGTCATTTATTTATCAGATATTCATCAGGCTTCGTTGTGTAACATGTGATACTTCGTCATATGCTGTTAAGAGAAATCAGAGGAGACTTTGCTCAGTGTCTTGTATATAAATGATGCTGGGAACAGAAAGTGCATCCACACATAGACCCATTGCATCTGTTCCTTTTGCTCCTTCTTCTTCCACTTTGCAGCAGCAAAGAACCAGTTAAGTGCAGTAGAAGACTTGCAGGGGGAGCAAATCAACAGTCAATCTCTTGTTGGAAATCATGTTAGATCTTTGCCGGAGAGCGAGCAACAATTTAGATTTTTAAATGCATACCTTGAAAACGTCTCCTTGCACTTTTTCTCGACTTGTTCCAGAAATTCAGCTCAGAAATTGAACTTCGTCCGTTGTAGCTGCTGTTTGCCCGCAAAGGGAAGGAGGGAGGGAGGGGGGGAGGTGGGAGGTCGCTCCTGCAATTTAAATAGCATTCAAATGCAATTTCTTAAGTACATTTCAGCCGTTACAATGCAGAACTGATGAACGATCCGACCTACCACCCAAAGCCTGGAGCAATGTAGGTTACCAGTGCTCCAGGATAGAAATATCCAATCTGCAATCTGAAGCTGATAGGAATTGGCAGTGTTCTTGTGTGTAAAATAACAGGTTTACTTTCTGATTTTTTTTTTAAAAAACAGCATTATTCATTTTTTTGCAGGTTATGCCACCACGAGCTACATGTGATGTTGCAGAGACCAGTGGGGCTGGGGACAAGTGCCCAGGGGAAGAAGGTCAGTCAAATGCACCAGTGGATCACTGGCTGATCTCTCGTTATTTCACTGGCTGATCTGTTATCTCTGCTTTGCCTGGTGTCTCTCATAACATGTTTGCCCTCGTCTCGATTTTCTTTTTATTTGACAGGGAATAAGTAAAACTAATAAAAATAATCCTTGCATTTAACGCAGCCCCTTGTCTCATTGTTGAGACGTCTCAAAGGGCATCACAGGATATACTGGAAAGTGGATTGATTGTGCATTTGATGATTGGGATTTAACTGTTAAATTGAGTGTTTGCGAACAAGTCAAACAAATGGAATGACTGACTTTTAATCTCTTAGGGAGCAGTGAGAGCTCTGCTGATGACCCAGGTATGCTCGCTGTTTGTTCCACCATGGACCTCATGGAAGAGACAGCAGATGATCCTTGGAATCTCCCCACTCTCGAGAACACGGGCATCAAGTGGTCAGGTATTTATTTGCTGAGCTTCCACCAAATCGTACACCTTACATCCGTCTCGTTAGAATGGCAAAGGGAGAGGCAACTGGGTCTGACCTACTCTTCTTAACTCACTGATGACAGAAATGGATAATAAAGCAAAGGTCCTCACTGTGGTGAAGAATACTGCGAAAATATTATTACTTCTGGGATTTCTCTACTTGTTCGTTTGCTCTCTGGACATCCTGAGCTCGGCGTTCCAGCTTGTCGGAGGTAAGGCATTTGGCTTTGAATAATAATATTTGCATCTCAAAGTGCTTCACAGAATACATTGTAAAGAGGATTGCCTGTGTATTTTGTGGGTGAAACACGGCAGCCAATTGCGTACAGCAACAGTTGTAGATTTTACTCAAACTGCACAAAATTTAATGTGATTTGGGGGAAGCAGGTATGTGGGAGATTGCCTTAGATGGTGGAAATCAAGCAAACTGTGCTCTCTGTTCTGCAGGAAAAGCCGCTGGGGATATCTTTAAAGAGAGTGAGGTGCTAGGAAACCCGGTGGCTGGGCTGGTGATCGGAATCCTGGTTACAGTTCTGGTCCAAAGCTCCAGCACCTCATCTTCTATCATTGTCAGTATGGTGTCATCTGGGTGTAAGTAACAGCAGTGCTAATACTACTAATCCTTGCATTTGATATAGTGCCTTTCATGTCATCGAGATATGTCAAAGTGCTTCACAAGCTAAACTAAAAGTGGATAGACTGTGTATTTTGTGAGCAAAATGATCAGAATAAAACAGTGATTAGTGATCAAAATAAGGCAAACCTTCAACCTTCTTTTGTACATTTTTTAAGGGGGTGACAGGGGGGACGATTATGGTGTTTATTGCTCTCCTAACTTTTTTTTAACATCTTCTGTTGTTTATGTTCAGTATTAGATGTAAAGATGGCCATTCCTGTGATAATGGGAACAAATATCGGGACCTCTGTCACCAACACCATTGTAGCACTGATGCAGGCGGGAGATAGGAATGAATTCAGAAGGTAAATAAAAAATAAAGACCCAGATCTTTGTTCAGTTCTGGCTTCTACATACACTTAACATCTGCAATAACAGTTGGGAACAGACTAAGTACATTTGTTGGAAGGAGCCCAGAGGTTTGACAGGCTACTACCTGTTTGACAGGCTACTGTTCTTTGGTTAAATGAAACCAATCTTCAACAAAATTATGTTTGGGCAAACTAGCTTTTTTAGTGGTGATAGTGGGTGTGAGGGGTGAATGCAGGTGCAGATGGTATTAACAGTTTTATAGATGGATATTACTCAGTTGGAAGCTCACAGGGAGTTCCTGGTACCTGCCCTCACCAAATGAGAGCTCAAACCTGTGCTTGTCAGATGTCAAATGATCAACTAGTGACTATCCTCCTTGGGGAGGAGATAAGTGAGGTCAGGTGAGGTGACATGCTTAGTAATCGAATCAGCCCTCTGTAATCTGGCTTCTGAGCTAGATGAGTCCATAGTCCTCCAGGGCTTTTTCCGTTAGAACTCTGATTCACAGGTTTACTGTACTATATTGGCTATACTGTACCTCCAAGATTTTATCAATAGGATGGTCAACAATCATCAATAGACTGTAACTTGGGGTCTAAAATTAGAAATAAAAATGAATTATCCTGATGTGTATGACATTCTCCCCCACCTTCCTGACTCACACGCACACACACACACACATCCGGGAAGCTGGGTTGCACATTTGACTTCCACCTACTGGCTGACAACTCTTGAGATATTTGTTCAGTAAAAGCCACCATCCAGTCACTGGCAGTTGGAATCAACATTGGAAACAGTGTTCTGTTTCCCACACATCAAGATAAATCATAATCAATAACAGTGCCAACAATTTTATATTTATGTAACTCCTTTCATGTCATAAGGATGTCCCAAGGTGCTGTACCCAAGCAAGTAGGATTTAAATTTAGAAATTCTGAAGGATTTTTAAAATTTAAATCCTAAATTAAACCCACTGCCACCATTCCTTGAATTACTTTAGTCCTGCCTGCCTTTGACTGACATATCTCCTCTGAGACAGTTCAACTTTAGGAAGACCCCTCACCCTCAAGGAGTACTGAAAGAAGTGAGATTTTTAACCATATTATCTATACTAATAAAGACAAAATGTCTGTATGTCTGTCCGCCAATACGTAATAACCGACTGACGTAAAGACATGATTTATACCTCATCGGAAAGGTCTTGCGAGGGGGTGTGTCATGGGTATACTGTTTTGGGGGGGATCTACTATCATTGATGAGCTATGACCTAAACAAGCACATCACACATGTTGGCAGTTTTGCTTAAGGTGTCCACACAGTGTTTATGACATGTTAAATAGTTTGTGAGTGGTATCACTGAAATCTACATTCCATATTGGATTATTTGGTTGCAAGCGTAGCTGCAGCGGGTACAGCTAGTCATATATAATTAGAATTATGAATGTAGATAATGGTGTTTATTTCCTTCCTAGGGCATTTGCAGGTGCGACTGTGCATGATTTCTTTAACTTCCTCTCTGTGCTTATCCTATTACCAATTGAAGCAGCCTCTCATTACCTCTTCCATCTTACGAACATAATTGTGGAAAGCTTTGCACTTGAAAGTGGTGAGGATGCCCCAGCTCTTCTAAAGGTCATAACCGAACCCCTTACAAAGCTTATTATAGAGGTAAGCAAAATTGTGTACATTATTAAACATTCACTACCAAAGTAATTGCATACTTGATAAGAGATCATTAAAGATCTCTTTTGCAGTACTAGATTTTGCTTCAGGGGTAAGTTTTGCGTGTTGTCACAACTTTCACTGTATCATTAACCAGGAAAAGCTACTGTGAAGCAATTAAGTAACATCATTATTCGCCTTATCAGATGTCAAATGACGAATTAGTGATTATGTTCCTTGGGGTGGAGGTAATTGTGGTCTCCTTGGAGCTGTGGCTTCAAGGTGACATGCTTAGTAATGGAATGTTGTAATCGAGTCACCCTCTGGGGCAATCTCTGTAATCTGGTTCCTGAGCCAGGTTGGTCCACAGTACTCCAGGGTTTTATTCCATTGGACCTTTGATTCATAGGTTCAAAGACATGGCTGTACCTCCAAAATAGACAAGCGCAAAATATTTCCAAGTGCTTCACACCGGCAAAGTGTTCTAGGTGGGCAATTATCTAGACTCTAGTTCAAAAAAGCATAGACCAGAGGTGTATTAATTGGTTTGAAGTCAAAGGCGTTTCACAGCACTGGATTAGGTTATTATGCCTTTTCACAAGAGAAGATGAGTCAAATGAAACTTATGTGGTGGCATTTTATACTGTTGTAAATTAATGAGATCAATTTATGTTGTACGATATTTTACAAATAGTTGAAATGGAACTGGCTCCGAATTGCTCTGAGGTTACTGAGGATACAGCCCATTTATTGTGCTGGATGGGATCCAAAACATTGTCAACAATTGTGATTAGGTGTCATTTTGGCTGAGACAGAAGGTTGTTAGGTTCAAGTCCCCTTTTGGGAATTTGAATTCCACAATCTAGGTTGGCACAGAGAGCAGAGAGCCCAGCAGTGTGAGGAGGGAACTGAGTGAAGTGGAACAGAGTGGGAATTCTGTTAAGGAGTTTGGTGAGAGTGGCAATTCTTCAGCAAGAGAGAGATCAGAGAGCAAGAGAGAGATCAGAGAGCAAGAGAGAGATCAGAGAGCAAGAGAGAACTCTTTCATTCAACAGAGAAGTGGGAAATCTATTTTGAGGTAGAGGCAACCTTATATGTAAGCAGGTAAACAAGTCAATTAGCAATGAATCATAGGCCAGGTGATGGGAATTAAAAAATCTCCTGACTAGTTGAAAGTGGGTGCCTTTATTTGAGTCCTATATAAAGGAGAAGACTTGCGAGAGCCCAATATTGAAATGTTATGATGCTAACGGAGACCTGGCTCAAACAAGGGCAGGAATGGGAGCTGAATATTCCTGGCTACAATGTATTCAGGATAGGGAAGGAAGAAAAGGAGGGCGGGCTGGCAATATTAATTAAAGTCACAGTTATGGCCCTGGAAAGGGACGATGTGCTGGAGGGTCCAAAAACAGAATCTATTTGGTTAGAGTTAAGGAGCAAAAAAAAGAGCTGTTACTCTGTTAGGTGTATACTATAGATCACCAAACGTGGGAAGGAGATAGACGAGCAAATCTGTAAACAGATTTCCGAAAGATGCAAAACCAATAGAGTCGTGATAATGTGTGCAGGATAACTTTCTGGATCAGTATGTTTATGTATGAATATGTACTAAAAAGGTTGTCAGCGCTCAAGATAGATAAGTCACCTGGTCCAGATGGGATGCATCCCAGTTACTGAGGGAAGTAAGGGTGGAAATAACGAAGACCCTGGCCACAATCTTTCAATCCTCCTTGGATGGTGCCAGAGGACTGGAAGGTTGCAAATGTTACTCCACTGTACAAAAAGGGGCAGAAGGATAAACTCAGGAATACAGGCCAGTCAGCCTAACGTCAGTAGTGAGAAAACCTCTAGAGACTATAATCCGTGACAAAATAAATTTTCACTTAGAAAAATATGGGTTAATAAAGGACAGTCAACATGGATTTGTTAAAGGCAAATCATGTCTAACAAACCTGATAGAATTTTTTGATGAAGTAATGGAGAGGGTGGATGAAGTTAGTGCAATTGATATAGCTTATATGGATTTTCAAAAGGCATTTTATAGAGTGCCACTCTAAGAGACTTGTAAGCAAAATAAAAGTCCACCGTATTAAAGGGATAGTGACAGCATGGATACAGAACTGGCTGGGAGACAGAAAGCAGGGGGTAATGATGTTTTTTCTAACTAGAGGGAAGTGGGCAGTGGTGTTCCCCAGGGGTCAGTATTGGGGCGACTGCTGTTTTTGAGTAATATCACTGAAATCTACATTCCATATTGAATGCTTTGGTTGGAAGCATAGCTGCAACCGGTACAATTTGTCATATATATCACATATCCAATATGTGATACTAATAATTCCTGCTCTCAAACTACCGCCCCATCTCCAACTTCCCTTTCCTCTTCAAGGTCCTGGAATGAATCGTGCTTTCCAGGTTCGCTCCTTCCTCTCCCACCATTCCCTTCAAAACCCCTCCAATCGGGTTTCTGTGCTGTCCACAGCAAAGAAACAGCCCTGGTCAAAGTGACAAATGACATTTTATCCATCTGCGACCAGGGCTCCCTCTACCTCCTCATTCTCCTTGACCTCTATGTTGCCTTCAATACCATTGACGACTCTATCCTCATCCACCGCCTCTCCTCTCACCTCAACCTTCACGGTTCTGTCCTTGAATGGTTCAGATCGTACCTCTCATACTGCCTCCACTTCATCTCCACAAACGGTTTCTCCTCTCACCCTCGTACCGTCTCATGTGGCATTCCTCAGGACTCTGTCCTTGGTCCCCTCCTCTTCATCATCTATATGCTCCCACTTGGTGACATCATCTGCAGACATGGGGTCAATTTCCACATGTATGTGGATGACACCCAACTGTACCTCTCTGCCTCCACTCTTGACTCCAGAACCACTGCTGTCCTGAATGAGAGCTAACTTTCTTCATTTGAACATCAACAAGACCAAGGGTCTCCTGATTGGCTTCCGTCAGCACCTCCTCACCTCAGGTGCTGACAGCATCACCATCCACTCCACCTTACTAAGCCAGTCCGGAACCTTGGCATCTTGTTTGACCCTCAACTATCCTTTCTACCCCATATCCATGCCACAACCTGCTCTGCCATCCCCCACCTCCGCAACATCGCCCGGCTCCGCCACTGTCTCACACCATAGGCCACTGAAACCCTCATACATGCATTTGTTACATCCAGAACTCTGCAGCCCGTGTCCTCTCCTGCACCAGTCTCCATGACCCTATCACCCACATCCTTGCCCGACTCCACTGGGTTCCCATTACACAGAGGATGCAGTTCAAGCTCCTGGTCCTCACCTTCAAAGCCCTCCATGGCCTTGCTCCCCTCTACCTCTTCGACCTCCTAACCCCCTACCATCCTGCTCGCTCCCTCTGCTCAGTGGCTCTGGCCTGCTTCACATCCCACACTCGCCCGCTCCACCATTGGCGGGCTGGCCTTCTGCCACTCTGCCCCTACCCTCTGGAACTCCATCCCATTCTCCCTCCACTTCGTCCCTCCCTTGCCTCCTTCAAGACCCATCTCAAGACACTCCTCTTCAACCATGCTTTTGATCTCCCTGATTCCCCTCCTGCCCTCCACCCTCCCCAAACCCGACCCCCAGCTCAGGTCCGAAATACTGACTGTCCAGCGCCTTGGGACGCCCTCCTGACGTGAAAGGCGCTTTACAAATAAGACCATAAGATGTAGGAGCAGGAGTAGGCAATTCAGCCCCTCGAGCCTGCCCTGAGATTTAATAAATCATGGCTAATCTTTTAACTTAATTCCATTTTTTTTCAGACTTTGTTGATTTCAGATTTGCAATTCTCTACTCTTGAATTTCACAATCTGATACTCGCAAACGAGAAGTTTAAATGAATGTGGTGGATCTGCTTTGTGATACTGTAAATTAGATCCAATTTTGACTGAAAAAGCACGAAGGCCAGCACATCATAGGCAAAGGGAGGCACAGTATCTTATCCTGTTGTCTTTGATGCTTTTGTCAACAGAGGCTGGAAGAAGATCATCTTGAGATATGGGGATAAACTTCCTAATTATAATGCAGTCCCATCACAGAAGTCCCAGTCATCACAGAGATGTCTAGTTGTGAATGCTGTATTTCAAACTCAATGAAAAAAGTACAGTGCTTCTATTTGGATTGTAAGATTGAAGTGGTAACCAGTGTATTTCATTTCAGCTGGACAAAAGTGTCATAAGTGACATAGCAACAGGAGACCCAGCTGCTGTAAACAAAAGTCTTGTTAAAATTTGGTGTAAGACTGAGACAATCGTGGTAAGTTAACTTATCCTAAGATATAGATGATTGTTTGTTCCCCATCCTATATCTGCATTGTTCTCCATCTCCTTCATGCTCTTCCCATAATTTCTGCTCTTCTGACTCTGCTCTACAACTTCTTCTCACTCCGTCTACCCATCGTTGCTTCAGGGACTATATTATTATTTTATGGAGCTCTTGCCAGATTTTGTTTATGCCTTGCACTTTCTCTCCCTGCTTTTAAAATTCTCTTATAATATTTAGATTAATTATTTTTTAATCTCTTGAATTAATCCCTTAGTTAACACGCTCAGTCCCTTTCCTTTCCTCATCTGTTTGGTCACAGCACTTCATCATTATGAAGTGTTTTGACCCTTTTACTTCTTGAATGGCGCTATATTAAGTACAAGTTGTTATCGTAATGACCTTGAAGCTTGCTCATCTAGTCCAGTTGAATAGCTTTAGTGACATGTCCTGTACACATGTAGAGTAAGGAACATTGGTTTCAATATGGCACCAGGAAATACTCAAAATCCACGAGCAGGATGGGGAAACAGAGAAACAGAGTAAAGTAACAGATGGAAAAGAATAGACAAGAAAGTCACTGACTTCATGTGATGCAGTATATGTTTTATCTTACAGACAGAGAGTAATGTGACTGTGCCCAGTGAAGCCAATTGCACATCACTTGAATGGTGCTGGAGTGATGGCAATACCACTTGGACTCTGAAAAATATAACAGAGACATTGAATCTTGAAAAATGTAAGTTTATGCATAACTGGTACTTAGCAACTTTCATGCAGGATAATGTCTTACAGTGCTTTACAAAGATGATGTAGATCACCGAGTAAGGAGGGTTGGGGATTGGTTTTGAGAATACTAGCTGAAGACATGGTCAAAGAAAGAGATTTTTAAATAAGGAAGAAAGAGAAGGCTCGGCAAAACATTTTGGGAAAGATTTTCAGAGAATGAGGACATCAATGATGGAATGGATGGCATGACAAATGAATCGTCTTGGCTGAGATTACAGATATTGGGTGGGGCAAAACCACTAAGGTGTTTGAGTGTCAGGAGGAAGATGTTGATATGATGAGCAACAGGAAGTCAATGGAGATTGTCTGAGATGGGAGTAATGTGCAGGAGGGAAAGTTCATATGATCTGGTGATTTTGTAGGCTTGACACAGGGAAGTAAATGAGGATAATGTCAAATACCTTGATAATGACTATCTTAGGTCACAAATAAAGAATGTCTTTTCTCAAGAGATACAAAAGAATGCCAGTGACAGATATACATTTTGCATAGGTTAGTGTCTTGAGAAGAGTAGGAGTAAAATGGCTCTTTTACACACAGGGTGAATCAAACAGTCGTGATACCATTACAATGTCAAATATGTCTTAAAATATATTATGATTTTTTTTAGATAATAGGGTAGATATCATGACTTTTTAGTTACCCTGTATATATGGATATAATTAAAATATTGCTAATATTTATGGATTAAAATATAATAGGCCCCAAAAATTAAAATTGTAATTTTATAATTGTCATTTATTTTTTAACATTTAATTCATCTTCACTGTATTTTTTTTAAAAAGTACATTTAAAAACAAGGTGCAATACTGTGTAAGAATGACATGGTGTTTACCAATTATGTTATGAAATATTAAAACTGCAGTGTTAAAGTTTAATGGTGTTACCATATATTATCTTAGCTGCTTTGCCATATTTGGAGCATGAGAATGCTGCATAGTTGTAAGATGATTTTGTTTTCTGTTTCCTTTCCTTTTTTTAGGTACTCATGCATTCACATATGCAAACATATCCGATTTAGGCATTGGCCTCATTCTCCTTGCAGGATCCTTGCTTATCTTGTGCACTTGTTTGATACTTATTGTCAAGCTTCTTAGCTCTATGTTGAAAGGTCAAGTTGCCACAGTTATCAAAAAATTTATCAACACCGGTGAGTGGAAATACAAATTTTATGTCATGAGTGTGAAAATAATTCCTTCAAAAAAAATTGGTCACTTCAATCCACGACTGTTTGTGGGACACTGCTGTGCGCACTTGGCTGCCGCGTTTCGCCCACAAAATATAGTCAATTCACTTTACAGTATATTCTGTGAAGCGCTTTGAGACTTCTCAAGGACATGATAAGGCATTAAGGGATGCTAACCATAATTCTTTTTGGGCTGTTTCCTTATACATCATTTCACCAAGAATTATTACTAGAACAAAGGAAGCCTCTACTTTAATTTCAGGCGGTTAACTTGGAACAGGCTCTAGAGCTACTATCTAGAGCTACCAACAGAGTCAAGAGGTACTGTTTGGAGAAATGGGGGCATGAGCAGGAGAATGGGACTGGATGTTGCTGTTTCCAATTCAAAAACCTTGCTGTAGGAATATGTACGCGCTGTGCAATCTGTTAGGATTCAGTCTGTTTACTATGATGCATAATGTTATTTTGTGATATACTTGTCATTTAACTGTCTTTTAGAAATGTGGACCTGGCAGATTTTGAACAACTAAAAGAAGCTGACTTTACTTTTAAATCATTCTTTTGCAGATCTGAAATACCCATTTGGGTGGTTAATAGGATATTTGGCCATACTGATTGGTGCTGGGATGACTTTCATTGTGCAAAGCAGTTCCATTTTTACCTCAGCCCTTACTCCACTAGTGGGTAAGTTTTAAGGAATGTAGTTCTTTAGTACACGGTATGGTAAATGTTATGCATGGTAAATATTATTTTACTAACACATTAAATTTACATTATAATTTTTCTGACAGGCCTTGGTGTTATAAGTATTGAGCGATTCTATCCTCTTACATTGGGTTCCAACCTCGGTACTACCACCACTGCAATATTAGCAGCTCTCGCCAGTCCAGGAGAAACATTAGCCAACTCTCTGCAGGTTAGCAATGAAATAGGTCCAATGGTTAAATGTCGTGTGTCTTATTTCTTACATATCTCTCAGGTTAAATTATATGTATTTGAGGACAAATGCACTTTTGTGCAAATATGTAGTTTTCATATTTTTCCCCACAAAATACACAGTCAAACCACTTTACAATATATTCTGTGAAGCACTTTGAGACATGATGTGATAAGGGGCTATATCAAATGCAAGGATTATAATGCATAATATAATGCAATATAATACTTGTAGGGCAACTTAGAAGGTTATGCTAGAAAGCTTAGTTGAGGAAGGGCAGGAGGAGGCTCATGTGGAGCATAAACACCGGCATAAACCATAGAATGATCTGTTTCTGTGCTGTATATTCTATTGTCTTCCTATTGCAAAGTATTATTCAGTTAGGACCAATATACTATTACTACCAATTTAAAGTGGAAGATACTTTTGTTCTCCTCTTAAATGACTTGATGCCGTGATGGTAGGATGGTGTGTCTTGTGGAAATATGAGATGAGAATGGACCAAATTAATTTTGTGATCTTGTTATCTTACTTCTCCTCTGGCTCAAGATGTGAAATGGTCTTACAGTTTGCTCCAGCACTTCACTTAAATAACCATGCTTCACAAGAGGATAATTAGGAATTGGTGGGTTGGTTGGCTATTGGGACTATCAGAGTTTGAGTGCGATTGTATTTTCATGCAGTGTCTATGTAAGCCAACTGTGAAATAACCAAATAAAGATCAACGTTTGTAATATAGAACAAGAGAGAAAGAAGGGGAGGTTGAATAGTATAGTACACTGGCCAATATCTGACCCCAAGAATGGTGCTGAACTAACCTGTGCTACTGTAGGTATTAACCTAAACATATTGCTAATTGTGCCACACAAAAAAAAATATTATAAAATAAAATCAAAATTATAATTTTAAAATCACTATAAAAATCATATTTAAAAATCAATCCCACGTTGGAATTCTGTGGCATATTGGTTAGAGCAAGTGAGAGGACCTGGGTTTGAATCCCTGGCAGGACGAAACCTGAGGCAAGTTTCCTTACTCCACACTCTGTTTACCTAGTGGTAAGTAGGAACCTGGTTGTTAGTCAATTGGCAGGTTGCTTTTCCAGGAGTAATAATCCCTTCAAAAAAAATATAAAAAATAATAATTTGGTCACTCGATCCACGCGTGTTTGTGGGACACTGCTGCGCGCAATTGGCTGCCGCATTTTGTCCATAAATTTCGTCCATAATGTGATTGTCAATTCACATTACAGCGTATTCTGTGAAGCATTTTGAGAGGATTATTATTATTATTATAATGTTAGAATGCAACGATTATTATTATTATTATAAGAAGCTCTGTATAAATGAAATCTTGTTGTGGTTGTATGCTATTGATATAATTGATATAATTTTTTTTTATTTTGTAGATTGCTCTGTGCCATTTCTTTTTCAATATCTCTGGAATTCTCATTTGGTACCCGATACCATTCACACGTATACCAATCCGTCTTGCTAAAGGATTGGGAACCTACACTGCCAATTACAGATGGTTTGCAGTTATCTACCTTATTATTTGCTTTTTTTTGCTTCCACTGCTGGTGTTTGGGTTATCAGTTGCTGGTTGGCAAGTTCTGGTTGGAGTGGGCATTCCTGTCATATTGCTAATAATCATTGTAATTATCGTCAACATTATGCAATCAAAATGCCCAAGATTTTTGCCAAAGTTTTTGCGAACCTGGAAGTTTCTTCCCATTTGGCTGCGTTCGTTGGAACCCTGGGACCGAGTAATGCAACGTTTTACAGACATTTTTTGCTGTTGCTGCAAGAAAAAGTGCTCTAACAAGATGAACAAAAAGGAAAAAGGAATCAAATCTTTTGAGGTTCATGAGAATCCAGTATTCTTAGATGCTAAACAGAATGATGTGAAGGCATCTGCAGTTATAGAAAATGAAACACATGATCACACAACAAAAATGTAGAAACGGAACTAAGCAAACACCTAAAGTATACTTTGCAAAATAGAACAATTGTTTTATGGGATTAACCGTTATCAGCACCTATCACTTCTGATACTCTCAATGGATTGGCAAAAATCTATGTAAAAGTGATTCCTTCACCAATTTATATTGTTTTGGATTGTTGTTCTCTGTATTAGTCACTTATCCTTCTGCCCTTTCACTGATCTACCAACCCAAATATCATGATCTTTTATCTTAACAAAACATGTGTATACATGAACCAAAATATTACTGCTATCAATAGCACATTAATACTGGCACATTAGGATATATTAAGATTGGAAGATTTAATATTGATCAACAATGAAAAATGTTCCAAAAACAAATATGTAATTGGATTACCATGGTTAGTTTGCACTAACCTAACCTTGTGACTTGAAATATTTAGCGAGGTAGGCCTGTAGGATTCCAACGAAACAGCAGATTTTACATTGTACAATAAGTACTAGTTGAAACACATAAATTGTTTTAATTTGCTCAACTATGTGAATCTTAATCATAGATGTCCTATTTGAAAATTACTCTGATAGTTGTCACAAGTCAGTTTTTCTGTTGTTTCCTAGTTTATTTGTGTTTTATGGGTATTCAGACGTCAATTCATAGTGAGGTAACAATAAGATTAAATTCCAAATTATAATTCATTGTGCACAATTACCTCTTAATGATACGGAATTGAACTGTGGGACAGAACAACATTAAAGCGTAAAATGGGTGCACTAGGGAAAAATACAATACTTCCCAACAAAGGGGTGCTTCACAACCTTTGGGACTGATTGGAAAAAGCGACGTCATGATTCTTGAGGGTGAAAAATTCCTAGTGTAGTGCTGACCAGCTCAGCACCCCTCTGTGTAAGACACATTGGTTATAAATTCTTGAGTAAGATGCTCATGTACCATGGATTCTGTGCATTATTTCTACCTGAGGTCAAGTTTCAACAATATTTATATGTATGTCGGTTCTGTTAGAATGGTGCTATCATGATAACTGCAATTGGCTAACAAATGTCTTGTGACATGCGCCTCACTCATATTCTGCTGTCAGGTCACAAAGATCTCAGAATTTTAGTTGGTATGATGATATGTGACAATCATCCTGTGAATTGTAGCAGGAGTGTTTGAATGGCTGAAACTATTCTATCACAATGTCAACCAGTATTTGAACCATTGGAAGTGAGTATTCTGACAGTGCAGTACAAGTATTGAGTTGAACATGCATTTATAATGTCATTTTAAGTTGATATTGTATAGAGACACAATGATAACATCTAACGATATCAGTTCTTTCAGCTTTATTGGTAGAGAATTAGATTCCCTAACTCAGAGGCTTGCAAGTTTAAATCCAATTTTTTTTTTGGAGGGGGGGTTAACGAAGAGGTTCCATGTGGTGGCATTTTGTGAGTGCTTACTGCAATTTTCAGTTACCTGTACATGTTATCAAAGAGCCCTTCACGTGCTGCCACATGGAACATAGAACTTTTGTGCTGCCGCCATAGGTAGAGGTTCAGCAATTCGCAGCCAGATTGCTGGAGGCTATGCACAAGCACTATCCCAGGGCACGGTCCCCGCTCCTCACTATTTCTACTTTTGCAGGATGGTCATAGAAAGGATAATAATGACACCCTGTGTCTGTGACCCATTCTATTCCATGCTCCATAGAAGCAAAGCTTAAAATGGGAAAGAAATAAATAGATAGATATCTAAAAAGGGATATGAGGAATTTGAAGGAGGTATGAGGAATACAGGAAACATAGGAAAACAAGAATAGAGGGAGACAATTCAGCCCCTCGAGTCTTTTCCAGATTACAGGGTAAATGGGACCAAATGGATTGCTCTTTTAGAGTAGCAGCAGTGACACCATGTGCCAAAAGGCCTTCTTCTATGCTGTAAATTTCTGTGGTTCTAAATCCACTAAAATACATCAGTGCCCTGAGATGTCTTTCCGATGCGAAGGGCGCTACACAAGTGTAATTTGTTGTTGTTGTAAAAAAAGAAATTAGATTTACTATGAAAGGGATTAAAATGTAAGAGACTGGAATATAATTCACTGAAATTTCATCTTTGACATGTTAATATACTTTTTTAGCAGAATTTATAATGTATGTATTGAATGAGTAATTGCCTAAATATGCAGAGCCATATTAATTCGAATTATGAACTTTGGTCTATATTTTGTGAAAGTTGTTTTTCTATTGTTTTCTAAATTTTCAATGACTTCTAAAGACTGTGGTGATATTAAAATATACATTTCATATATTACAAAAAATGTTTTTTACTTACTTGCAATATTCAAATCATACATACTTTAACTGTTAACATGCATAAGATATTCAAAGTTATTTTCAGATTTAGTGAACAATTTGTAAACATCAAAATTAAAACCCTCCAGTTTCCAAAGTTCTTACAATCAGAACTAAGCTGGTTAGAAATGAGATCATAAAACATTTCTTCACACGAAGGTTTACGAGATGTGGAATGCATTGCTCCAGAAGCCCATTGTTTCAGAGTTGATTGGAATTTTTAAAAGGCAGAGCGACAGGTAAATACTTGAGAGTTAGGTATTCGGGGATATGGAGAAAAGATGGAAATCCCATTAAAAGATCTACCATCATTTAATAGAACAGGCTTGATATCCAGAATCGCATGGTCTTGTTCCTGTTTGACTACAATGTTTTCCCCAAATGTTGCCAATTCCCACTTCCTCTCAAATAAACCTGGTTATTCATTTAATTGCTGTTTGCAGGACATTACCATGTGCACATTCGCTGTTGAGTTCGCCTACAAATACACGCTTACTACACTTCACAGTAACACCCTGGGAAGAGCCATTAAGATGTCTTGGTGATGTGATAAGGCACTATACCAAATGCAAAGATTTATTTATTTATTATCTCTCATGCATTCAGTTATCCTGTACACATCCTCTGCATTTTTGGTTTTGGTTTTCCACATGAAGTAACATCCAAAGAAATCATGCAGTTTGATGCCTAAATAACCGAGGGTGGTAGTAATTCATCTCTGTCATGCTAAATCCAGCTCCTTTCCCCTGGTTGAACTGAGCATGACAAATCCTTGGAGTCCGTAAACTGCTTGTACAATTTTCCTGTTGTGAATTGAATTATTGCACAACAAATCTGCAGTAATTACAGCACAAAACTCCTGTAATTTCCTCCTATTAATGTCACAGCATGCCTTTAAGCACCAGGTTTACTTCACAAATCCACAATAGAATGATGAAGCTCTTTCCCAAACTCTAGTATTAATCCCCCACCCACTCCTCACCACCATCTTCTCTCAGTTACTGATGAAGATGCTTTTAAAACAAATACATTGAAGTAAATTGCCGACTAATATAACAAACACTTGTACAACTGCCTTATTTGGGGTATCTTCCAGACTCATCACAAAAAAGCTTCCTCTCTCCCCCAACTCTCCCATTTGTTTCCTCCTTTGGTCACACATTATCAGAGAAAGCAGGTCTACCTAGCCTTGAGTACATTTCCTGGTAACCCGTTTCAACTGTTAATTATCCTCTGGGTAAAGAAATACTTCCTGGTCTCTATCCTAAAACTGTCCTCTGCTATCCTGAACCTGTGTTCTTGTTCTGTTGCCCTAGTATTTCTGAAAGTATTGTTCTGAATTTACATTTTCAATCCCATTTAAAATCTTATATTCCTTCATATTGTTCCCTCTTGAGATGTCTCTTTTCCAGCCAGAAGAACCCTAACTTATCTAATCATTGCTCTTGGTTGATTCCTTGAATACTGAGGATCATCCTCATTGTTTTACTCTGTACCACCTCTAGAGTCTAGACAGCCCTCTCATGGTGACCAGAACTGTATGCAATATTCTAGGTGCAACCTAATCACAGCACTGTAAAACTTGAGCATGTCTTCAGAGATCTGAACTTGAGACCCATTCACCAAACAGAAGTGCAATTCCTCATAGCTGAAGCACATCAAGCAGATTATCCAGTGTTGTGGTGAGCAAAGCCCAGCTGATGTTTTCTTCTCAGGCGGTTCCCTTGGAAGAGAGAGTTAGTTTGTGCCAACCATGTGAATGCTTGGTGACTTTCAGTGATATTCCTGTGACCTAACCTCATTGTGTGAGTTTGCAAAACATCAAAGGCAATAAATGAAAAAAAGAATGGAGGAGAAGTACACATCGTTAGGTTCAACCGAATGACACAACTGAATTACCCCCGAGCACCTAGATTAACAATCCTGTGGATTAATCTGACATGATTGCACGTCTGATCATTGGACTTTGCTGGGTGTATATGATCGCAAAATGTTATTAATTTGAAAGGGATTAGCTGTAAAATGCTTTGAGATATTTCAACATGATAAGGTGCTATAAAAATAGACATTATTTCGAACGTTCAGCACTCTTGAATTGACACACATGCCAATTAGATAAGGGGAAAGTAAGGTAAAAATGGTTAAACGTTGACCTTTGTCCTACTTTGTATGGCAAAATAAGATTAGTGATCCACCTATGTTTCTAAGTAGAAATGTTCCTATACACATGTAAAAGGTATCAGATAATTTAGTCTCATTAATCCTACTATTTAATTTTATAGCCACATTGAGGGACAGAGTTGAATGTTTCAAATGTAGCTCATCAACAACATTTTGGAGAAGAATATTGCACAGTAAAAAGGATCTCCTTATATGGGCCCTCTGCAGGGAATGTGATCTTGGGACTCATTTATCTGCATCATGCAAAAAGAAACCTTAATGCAGGATAGTAGAGGTTTCTTAGGCTAAAAGAACACAATGATGACTTCTCACCAAGGATTAGTCTAAATAAATCCATGATTTGGTTTGCTACATATTCCAATAATACATTAACATATTTTAACTTGGTAGTTTAGCACTGAGCTAGACACGTCGCACTTATGCAATCCTTAATGATAAGAGATGGAAAGGACATCACTGGAATAACAGCTTATAATTTTGTTATTTATTATAGTAATTTATTATAATTTATTATTATTATAATAATATAATTTATTGTTAGTCAGAATAATTGAAGACTATAGGAACAATATAATTGGAAAACAGTGTTGAATATTGAGGAAAATCTTTTTAAACCAAAGATATTATTGGGAAAATGGAGAACAAACTCAAGGGATTCTATAAATGTCTATCAAAATGAAAGGGTATTCTGAATTGGAAGCATTGCAAATCTTGTGCAACTGAAGAATTTATTGTGGTCATCCAGATGTCTGGGACATACGTGGAAATCCATCACCCTGCTTAGGAGTATCTAAACCAATTTGAGGATTCCATAAAAGGCAAAGTACTGCAGATCCTGGAAATTTGATATAAACACAGAAGTCGCTGGGAACACACAGCAGATCAGGCAGATTCCATGGAGAGAGGAAAATGAGTTAATGTTTTTTCTGACAAAAGGTCATCGATCTGAAACGTTAACTCATTTCTTTGCCGGACAGCGATATCAATGGCAAGCTATGTGGTTTTAGTTGGTTAGACTCCAGTAGTACCCCAATGCACACTCTGGGGTCCCCAAGCCTTGGCTCTTCCCAACCTGTGTCTAATACTTTCCGGAATTATGTAAACAAGATGTGTCCCTCCAGGGAGAGAGTGTGCATTCCATTCCAACAATCCATCTCCGGGATTTCTACGTGTATTTAATAATAACAATCTTTGCATTTGATATAGCACCTTATCAAGTCTTCAAGACATCTCAATGTGTTTCACAGAATATATTGTATATTGACTGTATATTCTGTGGGCAAAACGCGGCAGCCAATTGTGCACAGCAGTGGCCCACAAACAGTCGTGGATTGAGTGACCAAATTATTATTATTTTATTTTTAAAGTTTCAGCGCCTTGGGACGTCCTCCCGACGTGAAAGGCGCTCAATAAATGGAATCTTGTTGTTGTTGTTGTTGTAAAGTTTATTTTGAAGGGATTATTACCCCTGGAAAAGCAATCCGCCAATCAACTAACAACCAGGTTCCTATTTCCTGCTAGATAAACAGAGGCGTGTGGAGTAAGGAAACTTGCCCAACATTTCGTGCTGTGGGAATCAAATCCAGGTCCTCTCGCTTGCGAGGCAAGTGCTCTAACCACTACTCCACAGGACTTCACATAGGTGTAGGTGGGATGCATGGAAATATAAGCTTGGTTTGGATACTCTTAAGCATAGTGACGGGTTTCCGCACGTGTCAGATACCCGGCTGATCCCCGCGCACAAAAATATATAGTGCCCTTCATGCAGACTAGCATCAACCAAAGTGTAATAAAATTACAATAATTTTTTTGGCTCGAGTGTAACATTCCAAAAGATCTGAAGAACAAAAGAAGCAATTCTCCTCCATATAAACATGTTTAATTTAAATGGTCTTTGTTCTGTTCATCCGTGCAAAATGCTCTAATGTAGCGTCTGCTGGTTTGTAATTACAATAACCTTTTTTTTAATAATTGGATGACTGCCAATAACAAATTACTCTAATTTTACAGATTTATTTTAAATGCATTCAAGGATTTTCAAAAGCATATACTAATCAGGGAAAAGAGAAATCTGTTCATCTTTAATCAGGAAATATTTAGTAGATATCAGGAATGGATTCATTATTGAATGGATTCATAATTACTGTAATCGCTTATTAAATGTCAGCATTTGTGACCAACTTCATCTTGGAGTTTATTGAGATCAGAGTTAAACTCATTAAACCAGGAAAAGAAAATTTCAATCCAATGTAGCGCCGAAGAAAGCAGGAAGCAAAGCAATAGTTCATTTGAACATTTATCCTAAAATATAGCCCGGACTGTTTACTAGCCTCCTAGCTACACATGTTTAACATTTCCATGACTGTATTTTCCTTAGATCTATTACCTTTCTGTCCGTAACTGTAAATTACATCCATTCAACACAATCTGAAAGGAATAGTATGAAAACACCATGTTCACAATTAAAACTCTGAAACAGAGATTCCATTCAAAGTCCCATATTTTGGTTTCAACACAAAAATTTCCTGTGAAATTTAAAAGCCAGCTTTTCCAAAGTTCTCAAAAGAATTTTCCAAAAATCTTCACAACATTAAATTATTGGGCAATTGTCTTAAGGTTAAGACTATGAGGACATAAGGGCATCAGGACTCCAATTCTGAACTTATTCTGAGCCTAGAAGAAAATGTTGTACATAAATAATCATCTGGGCCAAGAAGTCTGAAAGGATTTGTGAAGATCAAATATATAATTATTTGCTTAGTACATTAGTGACATCTGGTGGCAGACTAACCATATTGCACCAATGTTTACAATACACATGGGTGTAGGACACACCATATGTGTCATGCTAACCTATCCAGGATCAGAGTAGCAAAGGGCAATATGAGACCAGACACCAGAAAGCATTTCTGTATCCAGAGGGTAATTAACAATTGGAACAAGTTATCTGTAAGGTTGATGGAGGAGCCTGGATTTGTTTAATTTGTTTAACAGCTTGATGCTGTAATAGGATGGCAAGGTGGGTATTGTGGAAGGATGAGATCAGATAGGCCAAAGGCTTTTCTTCATCTGACCCGCTCCTGTGATCGTGTGAGACCACAGCTCTGATCCATGGCAGTCTCAGAATGCTAATGCCAGAAATATGACTTTCAAGAATTAAATTCAATGTCCTCCTGACATAAAATGTAATTTTGTATTGTATTCTCTGCTGTAAAATTGAGTTGAAATACCTCTCAAATGTAGCTCTCAGCTTTTCACCCTGAAATAACATTATTAAAGCTCAATTGATAAAATCAATCACTGTGAATATTGGTTGATGTGAGAGCATGTTTTTAAAACTAACAGGATTAAAGCCTGGCCACATTGGGAGTTATTCTGTTCTGTAAACTTAATGGTGTGAGAGACAGATTATTCTCTTGTGTTCCTTAAATGTTAGGAATGTGTCTCTACATTGGCATAAACTACAAAACCTGAATTTTTAAATTCTGAAATTTGATGTTACACCTGTCCCATTATGCTGTTTTTACTTTTAATACTGTATTGCACTTATAACATGAACAAATGTACCAAACAGAGGAGAATAATGCTTTGCACAACCAAGTAATTGGATCACACAGAACAGAATAGTTCCACTCTGGCTTCTGTACCCACAACTATTTTCAGAATGAGAATCAATCATAAAATACTCCAAACTGTTTATATTTTGTGAACAATCCATATTCACATTTTAATTTGGAACTAAACAATAATCATGGTTTGAGGCAAATATGATTAAAATGTTGAAGATTTACACATTAGAGATTACCTTTTTAAAGACCCTTGGTATCCTTTTATTTACTTTTTTACTGTCACACAATGATAGTTTCATTGCATCAAAACTAAAAATTTCACATGACTGAGACATTGCTTCAATGGCATTCAAATATATTAAATATTTTCCCCTTGTGCTCATAACTTTTAATGGTTAGGTCCATTGACACATGTGTACTATCACTGATGAGTAGAACATTCATGAATAGAAAACCCCAAAGAATGTCTTATTCAATTGTATTTTTTTAAAAATTATTGGTGGATCAGTCTATATATGATAATGTTACTCAACAATTCCTGTCTCACTCAGTTCCACATCTTCTGCTGCAGTGGAAGATAATGATGCTTCTTCTAGATTGGAGGCATCAGATTCAGTCATTCCATTAGATGAATTCATGACTGGATACTGTTCATTTACATTTGTAGAGGGGATGATTGCTGAAACCAGAGAGAAACCAAACAGTTTGTTTAAAATAGGTTAAGTTTAATAGATAAGATTTACACATTAAAAAAGAGAGGTTTTGAAAATAGCAGACAAGTTACAGAAAACAAGAGTGGGAAGAATTCTGCTCCTGTGTCCTGCAGACCCGCCTGGCTCAGCAACTACTGAGACCATCACAGAGGGTCAACTCAATTCTGACATTCTGTGTCCAAGAAAGTTACTGTGAAGCCAGCAGTCGTAAACCCTACTTACCTCCCCACCCCACCCTCCCCACCCACCGCCGAGAAAAGACCCTAGTTGGTCATTTGACATCTGACAAGTGCAAGTTTGAGCCCTCACTAGGTGAATAGCAGTTACCAGCAACTCCCTGCAAGCTTATTGGCGACCAGTACAATTCAGCACAAAATATTTGAGAGCATTGCCACCATCCAGTAGCCTATAGCTCGGACAAACATCCCTCACCACTGAGCGATAGTTCCACCAGTTTGAGGTGTGGAGCTTCAGCAGCAGCTGCTCAACTCTCTGCATATAAGTCAGGCTGGAGAGCAAGCTCAGGATATATGAACTTATGCTCATCAACCGAGACTTCAGTAGCACCATCCAGCACCTGTTGTGCCAAGCTTCAGAGTTTCCTCAACATCTGCAGTGGGAAAGGAAACATGATAACTGAGTGGGAAAACTTTGGGGTGAAACATAGAGATACAGCACAAAAAGAGGCCGTTGAGTCCATCAAATCTATGCTTGTGCTAGTTCCAACACTGCAGTGATTTGCTCTGTACCTAGTTCCCTGTTTTTTCTCCATAACTCTGAATAAATTAAGGGTATTTTTCTCACAGAATTTCTTAATAAGGAGCTCCACTCAAAAAAGTAATCCCACCAGAGTTCTGACTAATCAAAGTGAAGCATTCCTGTTTTTCTTATTAAAAAATCAGGTAAAAGAATGAACAATTATTAAAATCACGTATCCATTGATTGAGGAAATAAATATACCAGGAATCTCACTGTCACTCTATCCATTGTAGTAGTCACAGCCACTTGCTTTTTTTTGGGGTTAGCCGGGTGTCTGACACATGCAAAAGCTCATCACCATGCTGAGAAAAGCCAAACCAAACTTAAGGCCTTCAAGGCCCTGTCCTTGAGTGGTTTAGGTTGTACCTCTCCCACCGTCTTCACTTTGTTTCCACGAACGGCTTTTCCTCCAGTCCCCGCACTGTCTCGTGCGGTGTCCCTCAGGGCTCTGTCCTTCGTCCACTCCTCTTCACCCTCTATATGCTCCCCCTTTGGTGACATCATCCGCAGACATGGAGTTAACTTCCACATGTATGCGGATGACACACAACTCTACCTTTCCTCCTCTACCCTCAACTCCACGACCACCGATGTCCTGACAGCTGCCTGTCCGACATCGAGTCCTGGACGAGAGACAACTTTCTTCAGCTCAACGTGCGTAAAACTGAGGCCCTCCTGATTGGCTCACGTCAGCGCCTCCGCACCTCAGGGCTGACAGCATCAGCATCCAAGGCTGCACTCTCCACCTCTCAAAGCCAGTCAGGCACCTCGGCGTTTTGTTCGACCCTGAGCTGTCCTTTCTCCCTCACATCCGCACCACAACTGGCACCGCCTTCCATCACCTCCAGAATATCGCCAGACTACAGCATTACCTCACCCCTCACGCTGCTCAAACTCTGGTCCACGCCTTTATCACCTCAAGGCTGGACTATGGGAACTCTCTCCTCGCCGGCCTTCCCGGCACCTCCCTCCACAAGCTGCAGGTCATTCAGAACTCTGCAGCTCGTGTACTGTCCCGCACCAGGCTTCGCGGCCACATCACTCCCACCCTCGCTCGCCTCCACTGGCTCCCCATCCCCCAGAGGATCGAATTCAAGATCCTCATCCTCACCTACAAGGCCATTCACGGCCTTGCTCCCTCCTACCTCTCCGACCTACTATCCCCCTACCTACCTGCCCGTACCCTCCGTTCCTCTGGCTCCGGTCTGCTCCACATCCCCCGTCCCAATCGCCCTACCATCGGTGGTCGGGCCTTCAGCCTCTCAGCCCCGAGGCTCTGGAACTCTATCCCCCAGTGCCTTCGCCGCCTCCTCCCTTTCCTCCTTCAAGGCCGGTCTCAAGACCTTTCTCTTTGAACGTGCCTTCAGCTCCCCTCTCGACCCTCTACCCCCTCCTCGCTCCCTCCCTTCCCTCCCCTCACCCTGACCATTTCCCCCCTCCTCGCTCCCTCCCTTCTACCCTCACCCTGACCATTTCCCCCTGCTCGGGTCCTGACCCAACTGTACAGCGCCTTGGGACGTCCTCCCGACGTGAAAAGCGCTCTATAAATGGAATCTTGTTGTTGTTGTTGTTGTTAAAGAGTTCCATGTATCCCACCTACATATGGAAATTCCAGAGATATTTATTGGAAAGGAATGTGCACTCCCTCGCTTGAGGGATACACCCTGTTTACCTAATTCTAAAGAGTATTAGGTGCAGGTTGGCAAGAGCCAAGGCTTGGAGACACCAGAGTGTGCATTGGGGTACTGATGGAATCTAACCAACTAAAATCATATAGCTTGCCAATGAAAGCACTGCCTGGCAAGTTTCCCGTTGCTTGCCTGCCAAGGACCACCCATTAGGGCTTTGGCTCACAGGGTTAATAGGAGCTGAGTGGGAAGATTCCCTGTCCCCAGTGTTTTGCTCTGTGAGCTCTGTACAGACCGATTCAACAAATTAATTTTCAGTATTGTCTTCAAACTATTTGGCTGTCACGCATTTCATACGTTTTAATAGTTAACAGTTCAGAACACACTCAAGAATGAATGTAATAATTACCTGTAGAAACCCAGAAGTGTTTTACTGCGAACAGTAGCAGGGTTGATAAGACCACTGAGCCTGTAGTGAAAAACTGGGGGAAAAAAACACCACTTAAGGACTCGAGGATTGAGAAACAGTTCAGTAAGTTACAAAATCTATTTTGATGCACTGAAATACATCCACTATAGATATGAACATGCAGAAATACGTTTTATGATCATTTGGAAACTAAAAAGTTGGGCTGGCTACATGCGACTTTACTTAAAACAAAACTCAGCTGACTAAACTAGACTCAAACACAGTGACTAATTCCAAACCTCAGAGCTCATCAGTAACAAAGCTACGTTCATCACTTTGTTGGATGCAAGGTTACAAGTGTGCAACATTTCATATTATATAGTAGAGATCAAGGATATTAAAGGGCATAGCACAGGGACAGTGAGAAAGTCTTTGGCAACAGAAGCCTGACACGATGAGATGAATTGTGACAATCTGGATTATCATACACAAAATGATACTCTTTCTCTCCCTCGCCAATGTTTGGCAAAAATGTTACAAAAATGGTACTCTTCAAAATGATTTGTGAAACTGTGGGGCATGATTGGAATATATTTTCAGTGTTGAACTGTACTAATGATGGCAGTATCGATCACTGACTCTTATACAGTGGTTTACATACCAAAGCAGCACAAGAAAAACCCGTCCATATTGATTTCAGATGAAGACGAAGCAGAGCTAAAGAGCACGGGACAAGGGCTTCTTCAATGTTAACATTTATGCACCTAGGATTATGGAGAGAAAACTGGTTATTACATATATTAACCACTTCACGCTGGAATGCAAAAATTGTTGTGCTGTTCACATCTTTCAAATTCAGTACAAAATTGGCTGCCTTTCAGTTACTGGTCACAGAGGAATTTGCAAACAATCCCTGCAATGTAGCTCTCCCAAGGCTTAGCCAGTTTATTCATTGACTTATTGATCCATGTAGGCTGGCAAGGTCTGATGTGTGTGGATGTCAAGTGAGGATAGCATTGAGCTCACCTTGTGGGTGAATAGCCTGCCACACTCGTGATCAAGACTCACCACAAGGATAATGGCCAATTGATCAAAGTACTGGAGGCTTCCCAGTGTAATAATACTCAGAAGGTTAAAAGATTCAAACTCCTGTGGAGAAGCTGATATGCTTCCTCAGAAAGACCCTTTGCCTCTGCAAACGTCCCCTCCCCCAATATAGTTAGACATGGTACTCAAGGTAGCAACCTTGAGGGTTATGGTCAATCAAAGACACTATCCATCTGTTGAGATGTTAAACTGAGATCTTGTCTGTCTGTTCAAGAAGACGTTAAAGATCTCTTACGAACATTTGAACACTCACTTAAGATTCAAACTCAAGAGGTTTCTAGTCTTCGAGCTGAGTTACCTGGGTTACCCTTACTGTCACTTGCATGTGTTGGGTGTAAAACTAGAAGGTAATGCACATAAAAATAATGTCAGCTAGTAATCCTGACAAAATACACAGTCACTACACATTACAGTAAATACTTTGAAATATCCTACTGATGTAAAAGATGCTGTATCAAAGGCAAGGATTATTTATTATTTAAACGTTTTCTAAACCCAAAATCTCACTTGTTTGACAAAGCCCAGACAGTCATTTCTTTCACTTGTTTGATAATGTACTAATGTAGGGAGCTTCCCCAAGTGTCCCAGGCAGGCTTTATTGTGTCCGAATTGGCTACTGTATTTGCCCACAAAGCACACCATTACTGCACTTCACAGTATGTCCTGTGAAACACTTTAAAACCTCTTTCTGACATGAATGTGCTATACCAAATGTAAGGACTATTATAACGTGATATAATTGTGAATTGGTATGAGCTGACTAAGATGCTCAAGTGAGACCACCATGTATGTGCAAGTAATATTACTATATTTTAAAAATGATTCTATAACTATTTTATCGATAGGGTCTAATTTATTGTATTTCCCAATTGTTTCAAATGATCAGGAATTTAAATGAAACCTCCAAAACTGAAGAAACGTCACTCTAATCCCTGAGAATCAGCATTCCTGCACCATCTTTTTCTGGAACAGAATTCCTTCGGGTTGATGGAAATTCCAAGAGGGTTCTTAAGAACGACCACAAATTGGACCATAACTAAAATTAGAATGACGGCACCTACCTCTCATACAGCTGCAACAGGACTGAAACGCTATTTGACTGATTTTCTATGTCAAAATCAAGTAGCTCTAAAATTTCCGGAGGTAATTGGATACCCTCCTCTACGAGTGTTCCCAAGTTAAAATATGCCTGGTGAAAGACAAATGGGAGAAGTTATTTGTAAAACTCAATGACACATACGAGGTTGCAAATTATTTCTAAGTCAGAATGTATGTGATACTCACTTGCGAGTAATTCTGTAAAGCGGCACGGCTGTACATCTTAACTGATTGAGTCATATCCTTCGTCTGTTGTTTGTGACCATAATAGTAATAATCGCCCATTTTTACCAAGGCTGAAACATACGGATAATCAACAAATGGTTTAGTGTGCAGTAAATCATGACCTGCTGGAATTAAGGATTTCACGTCGGTCTTGAATAATGCACGTACCATAGGGGTATGGATTCTCCTGGAAGGCGGATAAATTATAATACTTCCATGCGCAATCAACAGCGATATGGCTGCTTGTGAGTTCCTGTTTGAAAAAAAATAGATTTGATTTTAATGTGGAATAAAAAGCACCTGGAATATTCAACATGACCTGTTCAAATACTAGTGCTGAGTGCTGCTACTTACTGGGTTTTCTTCGCAGAAGTACGCAATGTTAGTTTGCGATGATTCAATTCCAGTCTCTGCAGTCATGAGGAAATACAACAATGCTTCATTCCTGAGGTAGACACAAGTACAGTTTTTGAAAAATATTGTCCAACAATAAACTTCAGCATAATTGTATTTGTACTAAATGGTACTAACATTTGAATATATTTAGTGAACATTATTTAACAGCTGGAAGGACAAATACACATGTATGTAAAACTCAGAGTCAGAAAAAATAGTAGATCAAGAGAAAGTGTGGGAAGGGTATGGAACGATGGATATTCTGGAAGGGTAAGGTCAAATGAGCTGAATAGTTTTCCTCATCTGAAACTTTCTTGTCAGAGAGAAAGATAGCGAGATGGCACAAGAGACAGAGAGAAAGAGGGGGTGGGGGTAGAGGGAATCACAGACTCAGAAAGTGTGAAGGGAAAGACAGACAAGCAAATAACAACAAAATTACATTTGAAAAGGGCCTTTCACATCGGGAGGACATCCCAAGGTGCTGAACAATCAGTGTTTCGGACCCGAGCTGGGGGTCAGGATCAGGGAGGGTGGGGGCAAAGGGGGGAAGGAGAGTGACCAAAAGCATGGTCGAAGAAGAAGGTCATGAGATGGGTCTTGAAGGAGGCAAGGGAGGGGCGAAGCAGAGGGACTGCGGGTTGGAGTTCCAGAGGGTAGGGGCAGAATGGCTGAAGGCTTGCCCACTAATGGTGGGGCGGGCGAGGTGGGGAACATAAAGCAGGCCGGGGCCCACTGTGCGGAGGGTGCAGGCAGGTTGGTAGGGGGTTAGGAGGTCGCAGAGGTAGAGGGGAGCAAGGCCATGGAGGGCTTTGTAAGTGAGGACTAAGATCTTGAACTGTATCCTCTGTGTGATGGGAAGCCAGTGGAGTCACGTGAGGATGGGGGTGATAGGGTCACGGAGTTTGGTGCGGGAGAGGACATGGGCTGCAGAGTTCTGGATGATCTATAGCCTGTGTAGGGAGGAGTTGGGGAGGCCGACAAGCAGCGAGTTTGCATAATGCATGTATGAGGGTCTCGGCAGCCTGCAACGTGAGACAGTGGCGGAGCCGTGCAATGTTGCGGAGGTGGGGAAGGGTGGAGTGGGTCATAGCACAGATGTGAGATATAAAGGACAGTTGAGGGTCAAACAGGACGCCGAGGTTCCATATTGGCTCTGTGAGGTGTAGAGTGCATCCATGGAGGGAGATGCTGTCAGGGCCCAAGGTGTGGAGGCGCTGACAGGAGTCAAGCAGGAGGGCCTCAGTCTTGTTGACATTCAACTGCAGGAAGTTAGCTCTCCTGCAGGACTTGATGTCCGACAGGCAGTCTGTGAGGACAGCAGTAGTCCTGGAATCAAGGGTGGAGGCAGAGAGGTAGAGTTGGGTAAACAGAGATAAACAGACAGAAAATGAGAATAGGAAACAAAGTAGTCATTTTGCAAAACCAGGTAAATCCACAGTAATCCAAGGGAATATAATCCTTTCATTTGATACAGCACCTTTCAACAACAACCAAATTACATTTGTATAGCGCCTTTCACATTGGGAGGAAGTTCCACGGCACTGGACAGTCAGAGTTTCGGACCCAAGCTGGGGGAAAACAGGGTGATCGAAAGCACGGTCAAAGAGGAGGGTCTTGAGATGGGTCTTGAAGGAAGTTGGAGGATAACTCAAAGTACTTCACAGGAATTTACAGTGAAGTGTTGTGACTATAATCTACCATCAATCAATAACTTTTTGATTATTGACCAGACTGACTGGCTCATCAATGAATCTTGGAAGGTGTAAATGTGTCCTCAAATGCTCAACTCAAAAGTCCTATTGGGTCGGGCAGTTCCAGTCGGACAAATACCATTGTTTACCAGTACTTCATATCAGTAAACTGTGTGGTTACCATTTACTTTATTTTTTAAAAAAAAATCAGAGTCTTGGGACAAAAGAATCATAGACTTTAACCTTACCAGGATTTTTGAATGTAGGCATTAATAGCTTTTCTCATGGCATAACCCAAAAAACCATTTTGTTCAGCAACATATTTGGCCCAACTGTATATGAAAGACAAAAATATCTGTTAATATCAGTATATAAATTAAAACATATATATATATAATATACACACACATATAATCTGTTATCAATTTAGCAGTTTGTAACTAAAACTACATGTTCTGCATAAAATCAGAATTGTTATATCTTACAGAACCGCTTGTCTGGGGTTGTATGGAATGGATTGCAAACTTCCTGTACTCCAGTAAGATGAGCAATGAATTGCACTTTCAATGTGTCCATAAAATCCAGCTTCATAGTAATAATGAAATGCTTCAATCTAGAAATAAAAGGGCATAAAACAAAACAATATATCTCAAGGAACAAGATTCATGTGCAGTAACAATCCAGGTCATAAGATTACAAATCCTAACTGCAAAGCAGGAGCAATTTAGTGAAAGGCAAGAAATTGTGTTATAGCTGGTAACGCAACCTAGTTCATTTGTCGAATATATGCAGATAACTTTTTGATTCATGATTTGCGGTTAAGGAGGTTTAGATTTGTAGAGTTCAGTTATAGATCTTGTGCTGTACGGATGTTTAATAAATGCTGGGAGCTCAGCTGCGATATAGTAAGATTTGCCAAGCTTTGTGGCCAAGTGATGTGACTAAGGGATTTAAAGCATTCAGGGAGATCTTCATTAATCAGGCAATGTGAGTTAGGGAATAGCAGATAGATTTTTATATGAATAAATCCAGTTTTTATACAGACAAAAACATTAATCGCTATGTGATCTTGTTTCTAAAGCAAATTAACAATTGTAGCTGTGAGAGTAATTGAGTTGATGGGGTACAGTAAGGGTCAATGGGCTAAATGGCCAACTGATTTACCCTATTGTACGCTTATCACAACAAATTGAGGTTTTCAAAATAATAAAGGGATTTGATAGGGTAGATTTCCTCTGGTGGGTGAATCCAAAACCATTCATAATCTTAAAATTAGAGCCAGACCATTTAGGAGTGAAATTAGGAGGCAGGTTTTCACCCAGAGGGTAGCGGAAATCTGGAACTCTCTCCTCCAAAAGGTTGTGGATGCTGGATCCATTCACATTTTCAAGACTGGGGTGGATAGATATTTGTTAGGTACACGTATCAAGAGATACGGGGTTATGGCAGGTAATTGAACTTGAGGTACAGATCAGCCTTGATCTTATAGAATGGCGGAACAGGCTTAAGGGGCTGAATGGCCTACTCCTGTGTCTATGTTTCTATGTTTTAGTAGTTCTATGTAGTAGTTTTTTTTTAAACAAATTCAGTATCCTGGCCTCAACGAACCTTCCTGGTAACCTGCCCCAGTTATTATTTACTTGGAAGCTTGTTAGCACAATGATAAAACTTCCCTCCCTTCTTGAATAGTCATAAGAGATCTTTAATGTCTTCCTGAATAGGTAAACAAGACCTTGGTTCAATGAAGGATAGCATCTCTGACCTTGCAACTCTCCTCCAGAATTGTACTGGAGTGTTGGCTTAGACCATGAGCCGATGTGGGGCTTGACATACACTTTCTTTTCGTAATGGCAGGCAAGACACTAGCCTTCAAATATCTTAAAGAGATTTACCTCATTTTTTTCAGGCATTCCTGGGTACAATCCAGCTCCATACACTACGCCAAGATTGTGCAAAGCATCCAGATTTCCCATTTTCATTGCTTCTTCCCAATACGATACAGCTCTCACATAATCCTTCTCAAACGTTTCATAGTACCATCCCAAACCATTAATTGCTTCATGTGATCCCTGTTTCAATAACAAATTAAATGAACACTTGTTCCTCTGAGAACAATATTCTCAGATTACGACACTCGCCCAATGGGATTTGAACATAGACCTTCCCCCTTCAGATAATTAGACCAAAATTGCAGTATAAACTTCGTGGAGAATAAAAACACCAGCATGGATTGGTTAGACCAAGCGGTCTGTGAGCGTGCCGTAATTCTTTGTAAATTGCAGTACATGATGTGATACTTCACTTCAAAACTCTGGAACTCTCTGCCTCAAACCCTCTACCTTGTTCCCTCCTTTGCCTGTCTTTACATCTGAAGATGTTCCTCTTTGACCTTGCCTACGACCTCTCTCTCCAGCTGGGCATCAAGCTCTGTCAGTGTTAAGTGTTCTGAGACATTACCTCGCGTGAAGGGTGCTATAAAAATGCAAGTTGTTGTGGTGTGTCAGAGCTGGTTTTGGGAGGCTACATTGTTGGGAACAGTGTTTTGAACTTGTTCACTGACTGCAAAAGGAAACAAATATCCAATCCCAAATATCTCACGGTTCTGCTTTCGAAACCTAAGATTCACAGACTTAAATAGAAAAGCTACTGACATACAATATTGCATAAATATTCCTACCTTGGATGCTGCTTTTTTCAGTAGTTTTAAGGCTAATTTGGTATTTTTTTCCACTCCTCGGCCCTAAAAAAGAGATTTAAAGAACCCGGATTTAATTTGGTTTTATACATTTAATGTCATTCATAGAAATACACAAAAGGGTCATAGTTATAGTATTCCTAAATACATTCCATTCCTTAAATGAGGAATAAGATTAAAATATGCTAAGATTGAAATACTTATCCTCCACCTTCTGAGTGTAGCAGCACCCAAAACGGACCAACTTATTTTTGTGGCTCAGGTATCAGGCAAACTGTGGCAATTTGTTTGCCCAGGTTTGTAATGTGTATCATGTAGTACTTAATAATAATAATCCTTGCATTTGATATAGCGCTTTTCACGTCTTCTAGACGTCTCAAAGCTTTTCACAGAATATACTGTAAAGTGAATTGATTGTATATTTGTGGGTGAAACACGGCAGCCAAATTGTGCACAGCAGTGTCCCACAAACAGTCGTGGATTGACTGGCCAAATTATTATTGTTTTTTGATCTTTGCTTGAGGGACTATTATCAGGCGTTCGGAGTAAGGAAAGTTGCCCAAATTTCGCCCTGCTAGTAATTTAACCCAGGTCTCTCACTTGTGAGGCAAGTGCTCTAACCACTGAGCTACACGACTCCTAATAAGAAACAATCTTGGATTCCCGTTGACCAAGGAGGCTGATTTGAACCCTGCGAACAAACTTTCAGATGGCATTTTACAGGGTATTGATTGCAGGTGGATTCCTGCAGCTCAGTGGTTCGAGCACTCAGTTTGCAAGGCAAGAGACCTGAGTTCAATTCCCGGCAGGGCGAAACCTTGAGCAAGTTTCCTTACTCCACACAGAGCCTAATAATAATCCCTCCAAAACCCAAAACAATAATAAATTGGTCATTTTCAATCCATGACTGTTTGTGGGACATTGCTGTGCTCAATTGGCTGCCGCGTTCGCCCACAAATATACAGTCAATTCACTTTACAGTGTGTTCTGTGAAGTGCTTTGGGACGTCCTCCCGACGTGAAAAGCGCTATATCAAATGCAAGGATTATTATTATTATTATTTAAGTGTTTATGCTATAAGGTGGCAATGAAAGGCTGTAATTTAATAGATTCACAACATCAAACCTGGCCGCAAGGGAACTTCAAGGATAAGCCCATCACTAGTTTTGTAGGTCTCATTTGCCACAGTTGTTTTAAGAACATTGGAAATAGCATTCTTGCACTTCCTAGGTAACTAAATAGATAAGTACACAGTATTCATCTCTGCAAACAGACCAATTCTAGCCTAAGTCGATAAATGTGTGAACAGCCCCTTACTATAACGCTAGCACAAACGATCTTGAACAACTACGGAAAAGACAATCTGATACAACATGCAACACAAACACAGTTATTAACTTACGTAACCACACAAGCAGCTAACCTCCTCACAATGATGGAAGAGGTTAAAATCAAGGAAAGCAATGTTTGCAGGTAGGTGTCGTGTTAAATTATGCTAGTGCTAACAGCCACTAGGTGGCAGTGCAGCCCCCCCATGTGTAGGTGGGATACATGGAATTTGCAGTTTGGTTTGGATACCCTTAAGCATGGTGATGGGTTTCTGCATGTGTCAGACACCAGCCTGGCCCTTCCCAAAAAGTTGAGTGCAGGAAATGTACCAGTTTCCAATAATAAACAGTGCCTCATTCCTAGAGGTCTTATTGTCCAGTAAATAAAATTCAAAAACATATTACATTGACTTTTGTTGTGTTTTCAAGCCGTAACACACACGTTTTGTCTTGTTTGAAAACGAATGAAGATCATTTTGCATGTTTTATTATTACGTTTAGAAACCGGAATAAACCTTAAAGTGTTAGTGCAACAATTTGGATGTGAAAATGCAATGTTATTGTTGCTCTAAATGTTATAAATGCAAAAATGGTACAACAGATAAGTTTATAGAAGTTATTATCTACCCTACTCTGGTACACATTCCAAATATAACAATAATCCTAACATATGATTATGTGCCTTTCAAGTCAGGAGGAGTCTCAAAGCACTTAATAGAATATACTGTAAAGTGTAGCGAATGTGTATTTAATAGGCAAAATATCATTACTGAAACCTTCTTAAAAAAGCAGTTTACATGTTTTAAACTAACAATGATATTCCTTATAATCGTCTTTTCTTCTTTATACATAAAAGAAAAGATCCGTCATACAGTATTTCTGTTCAGTTTAATCTTGTGCTTTTTCTTTATTTTGTATTTATTTTCATTATACTTTCCTCTTGTTCTTTGTGACTTTAAAAGCCAAAAAATCATTGTTACTTGTATTTTATATAAGAAAAAAAACTTTAATATAAAAAGACTGTCATTTAGTGGTGCAACAAGCTTGTGTTCAACTTTAGGATGGGGCTGCCACTCCTATTCCAGATTCCTCCCATACAATCATATGAGAAGGTGCTGATTATAGTCAAAGCACTTTCCTAATGTTCAAAGTAAATCATTACATGACATCATTACATTGTTCCTCCCTTACAATATAACCTTACAACACTTGCGAACTTGTCTCTGGTTGCCCATCAGTAGGACATAACCATGTGATGTGACTGCCTCCAGTGGAACAAATACTTGAAATAGAGGTAAAGAATAAAGCCGAAAAATAAAACAAATTGGATTTAACTTAGAAAGACGGTACCCTACCTTAAATAAAATAAGTGCATACTCATACATTGATAAAGGGTCTCCAGTCTCCAACGCACTTTTAGAATACCATTCTGCCGCTGCTTTAATGTCACGCATAACACCCTGTTGTCCCCAGTAAAGCATTTGAGCAAGTTTTTTCTGCAAAATAAATTATAAGAATTTTGTTAGGCGTCTAGAATTGAAAGTGGCAAACACAAAGCAAAGTGAACTGTTACTGCAAAGCACAATTAGGATCATTAGCTGAATTCCACGGTGCTTTGATGCTGTTTATAATGGGTTGGCATTTGCTGTTAAAAGTAATCTTTATAATAATAATCCTTGCATTTGATATAATGCCTCTCATGTTGGGAAGATGTCTCAAAGCACTTCCCAGGATTTTACTGTATAGTGCAGTTACTGTTTACAGCAAACTCCTGGCTTACCAGACTCCAGGTATCTGGAATTGAAGCCTAGCCAAACCTGGCCGGAAACCCAAAAATGTTTTAAAACTTTTCCTTGTGCCGAAGCGGTTAGACTCCTAACTCTCCCAGCTCATGTCAACACCATGAGCAGGCTCACTGTGCTTGCTGGCTTTCCCTGTGGCTAGGGATATTACTTTAATTCAGATTGTTTGGAGATAGCTGATTCACTACCTTCTGCTCACGGGATTCAAACATTTTCAAAAAATGGCAGTAAGTACCAGTAACGACATTGTAATTACACTTAGCCAGAAAATTCCAGCTCACCGGATTAGATCCCCCCCCCCCCCCCTCTCCCCCCCCCCCCCCCCATCAGTCCGGCTGTTTTTGGATTTAAGTCTATTTCTAGGAGAATGTGGCACGCAATTTGCACGAGCTCTTCCCTGCAAACATCCATGTAGTGAATGAAAAGTTTTAACTGGGAAGCTGGCTGAGGTAGAAGGACAAATTCTATTCTCTTTTCAAATAGTACATGGGATCTTTAAGGTCCAGGCAAACAGGCAGGAGGGGCTCCAGTTTACCGTTTCATCCAAAGCCGGCACCTCCCAAGAATGCAGAGCTCCCACAGCACTGTACTGCACTGTCAACCTCATTGTCCCAATCTGGTGAGCTGACCCCCATACTGAGCAATTCAACATGTGGTACAACAAGCCCACACTGCTCTTTTGACTCCAATAGTGGCTTAATACATGCAGTGGTGAATGATGGGGTTTGACATTTTAAAGTAATGGCAGGAAATAAATGTTGTGATCTCACACAATCCAGATTATTTTAGACAGACAAAGTCCAGCTTCAATCCACGACTGTTTGTGGGACGCTGCTGTGCGCAATTGGCTGCCACGGTTTGCCCACAAAATATACAGTCAATTAAATTTACATTATATTCTGTGAAGCGCTTTGAGACGTCTCGAAGATGTGATAAGGCGCTTTATCAAATGGAAGGATTATTATTATTAAGTACTGCATGATACACATTACATACCTGAGCAAACAAATTGCCATGGTTTGCCTGATACCTGAGCCACAAAAATAAGTCATGGTTTTCTTTTGTTTGGATCTCCAAAACCAAATTATCCATTAGTCTTACAGGTTCTACCAGAGCCTAGGAAACAAAAGAACATTTTCATATTCAATAGAATTAAGTAAATTATTGTAAGGCTTTTAGACAGGCATAAACAAAGAGCATCTTGACACAAGAATTATTATTACTGTATTTCTAGTTACAATATAGATTTTCGTGCTAAATTAATAGCTGTCAATTATATTTTGTTCTGAATATATACTGATCGTGCTACAGAAATGATCAATGTTTATATTTTATTTTGACACATTTTGACAAACCATTTTGACACATGGTTTGCACACCACCAATGCAACATAACACAATTACCCCATCAGTGTTGGCACATCATTGCTGCAGGATCACAGTTTTTAGAAACCCTCGACTCTGAAAAAGGATCTGTTATGCATCATGTATAAATAAATTTATAGGCGCCTTTAAATAGGTAATTAACTTTCAATGAAGGCTTTCAGAATCACCTGTAATCTTTTTCATTGGCTTTAATTTGCATACAGGGAAACCTTGTTGGAGCCCAATGTCTTAGCGGCCACTCTCTAAGCAAAGTGCGAAAAAATGGTTGACATAATCCAGGTTGTCAGGTCATCTCTGATGTAACTTCTTGCGCTTTTCACACATGTTTGCTATACGAAGGAAGGGTTGCCAAGGTTATGCTGCGCATGGCCACTATCCACAGGAAGCGATGCTGTTGGAAGTGATACCAGTGGGGCTTCCTGTGGAGGGTGCAGAAAGTGCACCCAAGTGCAGCAGCCAAGTGTGCCATGCCTCTGGTTAGCACACATCCACAGGAGACTTGTACTATTAGTGACCCAGCGCTTTATCAAAGGGCTCAGTTATGGAGTTAGTGTAACTAACACTGTAATTAAGAGCACTTGTATTTCACACTGTATACATGCATTCACACAAGGTGCATAATGAGTCCTGTCCAGCAAGAATTTCCAGCAGTTCAAAATTAGACAGATGACTTGTAATGCAGCTCATATTAAGCTCATAGTAATCTGTTTGTTCCTACCTGTTCTCCTTCAAGTGCCTGCCGATCCTGAACAGTCATTTTTGCGACGCTTATGTAATAACCGAATGACATATCGTAGTCCAGAAAGTAACCATCTATACCTTGGTAATGCTTGTATCCAAGGTGCATTAAGGCAAGTCTATCATTCCCTTGTGCAGCAACCATACTGTACAACAAGCTCTGTTAAAGAACAAATAAGAATGCATTTTATTAAAGAAAATGAACAATTGGGGAACTGGAATCATAATGTAATGGATGCACCTCCCCACCCAACACAATCTCTGGCTCGGTTGGCGTGCTATGTGGAATAAGGTTAATCAGTTTATCAAGGCACGTTTCTAAGTTGAAGTGTTTTGGGCTAAAATCTTGCTAGTTAGTGACTGGCTTACTGATTGGGGACATGCACCTTCCATTTCTGAGCTAGGTGACAATGTGGAATTCAATAAGAATAAGAAATAATAATCCTTGCATTTGATTTAGCACCTTATCACATTGGTGAGATGTCTCAAAGCGCTTCACAGAATATACTGGAAAATGTAGCGACTGTGCATTTTGTAGGCAAAACTTAGCAGCCAATTGTGCACAGCCATGTCCCACAAACAGTCGTGGATTGAGTGATCAAGTTTTGCAAGTTTTTGAATTTAGACATTTTTAATTTGTGAAACTGAAAGTGCAGAATTCACTGATGATCATATCCCTGAACACTGGCAAAGGTTGTTTTGTGGCCAACATTTTATTTTTTCAAATTAAATGCCATGTTCATTTGCAAAATACAATCACAACATTTTACAGCAAATCCTGTGAAGGACTTTGAGATGTTTTCCTGACAAGAAAGGCCCTATATCAAATGTAAGAATTATTATTATTGGCTGTTGGCTAAACACCGGGAGAAACTCCCTTCTAATTTTGACTACAGCCAAGGTACTTTTAAGGCCCACCTGGACAGGGAGCCATGACCTCAGTTTAACGTCTCATTTGAAGGCCGGCACCTCCAACAATACAGCACCCCCCAGAGCTGTATTGAAGCATCAGGCTGGACAATACGACTTCAAAGTCACAATATGGGGCTTGAACCCCCAACGTTCTCTCTCAGAGGCCTGAGTGCTACCAACTGTGGTAGCACTGTGGTAGTAGTGGAGTCCTGTAGCTCAGTGGTTAGAGCACTCGCTTTGCAAGTGAGAGACCTGAGTTCAATTCCAGGCAGAGCGAAACCTTAGGCAAGTTTCCTTACTCCACACAGAGCCTAATAATAATCCCTCCAAAACCAAAAACAATAATAAATTGGTCATTTTCAATCTACGACTGTTTGTGGGACATTGCTGTGCGCAATTGGCTGCCGCGTTCGCCCACAAATATACAGTCAATTCACTTTGGGACGTCCTCCCGACGTGAAAAGCGCTATATCAAATGCAAGGATTATTATTATTATTATAACTGAGCCAGGCTGATACTTACCGAGTTTTTACTTAAACGAGGCAAAGCAAGATGAAACAATCAGCCTCATTTTGATGAACAAGTTACCTGTAAGGGTTGTATGTCAACACCAAGTCCAGCTTCAAAAAGAATTCCCAGGAAGTAAGCTGCTCTGTAATAGCCGCAACAACTAGCTTCCACAAAGGAAGGAATCAAGTGGCTGATCTGCTGAAGGCCTCCTGGACGAGTTAAAGTATCTAATGCCTTGTGGAAAAGTATCTCACCAACTTTAATAACTGGATACAGTGATGAGGTCAAGCCTAAAAAAATAATAAATATTTCAAGAATGCTGCAGACTGTAAATAAATTAAACATTTGACTCCCAAATTACTTGTGTTCGCAACAAATATTCACACAACGATATGTGCAACAACAACAACAACAACAAGATTCCATTTATAAAGCGCCTTTCACGTCAGGAGGACGTCCCAAGGCGCTGCACAGTTGGGTCATGACCCGAGCAGGGGGGAAATGGTCAGGGTGAGGGGAGGGAAGGGAGGGAGCGAGGAGGGGGGAAATGGTCAGGGTGAGGGGAGGGAAGGGAGGGAGCGAGGAGGGGGAAGAGAGTCGAGAGGGGAGCTGAAGGCTCGGTCAAAGAGAAAGGTTTTGAGACCGGCCTTGAAGGAGGAAAGGGAGGAAGCGGCGAAGGCACTGGGGGATGGAGTTCCAGAGCCTCGGGGCTGAGAGGCTGAAGGCCCGACCACCGATGGTAGGGCGGTTGGGGCGGGGGACGTGGAGCAGACCAGAGCCAGCATCACCTTATCAAGGAATATGGCTTATCAGGTGATACATGTAGTTCTCAGAAAAGTACAAAATAAGGAAAAACTGTAAAATGCTACATAAACCAAAGCAGGATGCGACACAACCAATGGTGTGTAGGATGCAACCTAACTAATGGTTGTAGATTATGACTTCTGTTTGTGAAAAAAATACAAACGGTGAATGAATATCTGATGTGATTTAAAGCAAGAAGTAAGGTTACAATTGTATAAATACTTTATAGCCGGAGTAGAGTTAAGGATGGAAGGATGGAATCGTCAATGGCATGTGGCTCAGCGAGATTCTTTCCAGAGAGGAAGACAGAAAATAAAGGAAAGTGAAACGACAGTGAGAGCTACAAAGCAAAAATAGGTGCCCATTTCAATTGTTTTTAGGAACAATGGCTTGTTAAAGTGCTTCAGAGGAAAGTGGTGTTGGAAACAAAAATAACATTGCTTAAATTATTATTTTAGTTCAGTTACAAATGCTTATGCAATTGTTAGTCGGTATTGGAATAATGTGTAGACTGTACTGATCAGAGTTTGCTAAATTGTAGAGTTGATTTTTAAGCATGACTTATGTTACCGGGTAGTTGGCAAAACTTTAGATAAAATGTTATATAAGTGTTAATGTGTTAAATTGGTTCACAGCGGCAGCTCTCTTGTTAGCTTATAATATGACATTACTACACTGTTTTAATTCAAGTCAGCTCATGGGCACTGTACTCAAGTACAGTCCCAGCTTGTTTAAACCAGCCTGAAAACAGCCCTCAGGTGGGTGAGGACGTGAAGATTTCCACAGATTATCCTGAGGTTTTTAAAAAAGACAATTATAAAAGAAGCTATACATTGTTCAGTCAGAATTGGTCATCTGAGTGTTCGGTTTGAGTTAGTGAGAGAGTATTAAGTTTTTCTCTCCTCCAGCAAGGCAGAACTTCTATCCGAAATTTCCCAACTCAAGCCACTCGCACTCGACCTCGACTATGTTAAGGTACCAGCAATTCTGGCAACATCAGTAAAGAAAAAGCAAAAGAGAAGAACAGAAGAACTGCAATGCTTTGAGAAAACAGCTCCAACACAACTGATAGATTCAACTTTGGTTCTTTCTTTCGACGGCCACTATTGTCAGCTCAAGAGAGCATTTGCGCTACTCCTGGCCAATACCTTCCAGGCTCAACACAGTCCTTAATTCTGCTACTGGTTGTACGACTGGATGTACCTTTGAACAAACCCAAGCAAGAGATGCTCACCAACTGCTTGTAAATTTATTGACTTTGATATTGATTTTAATATAGTAACAACAGTAACATTGCTGTACGTGAGCATAACAGTAAAACATGTTTATTGTAACTTTGTAGTAACTATGTTGTTGAACTAATGCAATTTTCCTGCCCCATTAAGTAAACAAGCTTTAAAATAAGATACAACAAGGTTACATTTGTATAGCACCTTTCAGGTCGGGAGGATGTCCCAAGGTGCTGGACAGTGTACAGCATTTCAGAACCAGCACTGGGGTCAGCGGGGAGAGGGGAGGGGAAGTGGCTGACCAATGGCACGGTCGAAGAGGAGGGTTTTGAGGTGGAACTTGAAGGAGGCTAAGGAGGGGGCGAGGCGGAGTGATTGGGGGATGGAGTTCCAGAGGTTGGGGGCAGAGTGGCTGAAGGCTCTCCCACTAATGGTGAGGCAGGTGGTTCGGGGGACATGGAGCAGGCCGGAGCCGGCTGAGCGGAGGGAGCGGGCGAGTTAGGAGGTCACAGAGATAGAGTTGGGCGAGACCATTGAGGGCTTTGTAGGTGAGGACCAGGATTTTGAACTGGATCCTCTGAAGGACTCCAATGCAGTCGGGCGAGAATGGGGGAGATGGGGTCACAGAGTTTGGTGCGGGAGAGGACACGGGCTGCAGAGTTCTGGATTATCTGCAGCCTGTGGAGGGAGGAGTTGGGAAGGCTGACAAGCAGGGAGTTTGAATAGTCGAGCCTGGAGGTGATGAAGGCACGAACAAGTGTTTCAGCGGCCTGAGGGGTGAGGTAGTGGCAGAGTCGGGTGATGTTACGGAGGTGAGGGAAGGCAGAGCAGATCATGGCTTGGATGTGGGGAAGAACAGATAATTGAGGGTCGAGCAAGACACCTAGGTTCCTGACTGGCTTGGTGACATTGGCAACATTGGTTCCTCTGTTCATGGGTTCCTCATATAATTCCGGGCTAACAAAATAAGCTGGTCTTTTCTGGCCACATCCTTTGTCCTAAGCTTCAATAGGAAGGTTAAGTCCACTCCTAGCCGTACCTTTGAACCCAACAGTGGCAAAACTCATTAGTGCCTGGCTGCTACATAAAGTGCCTCATGGAGCAAACTAGGTTTTCAGCAGCAGGGAACCCTTTGTACATAACACTAATTTGCATACCTTTGGCTCGGAGGCAATCTCAGAGTGATACACTGGTGATTCACTACTTGAAAACTTTGAAATTTTTGAATCATCGAACACACCTATGGTTATCTCCTCCACCTCCTTCTCCCTTGCTTGGCATCTGATGCCGTGACTTTGTAGCACTGAGACATTATTCCAATGTGAAGGGGGCTGTATCAATGCAAGTTGTTTTTGTTGTTGTTGCTTGTTCAGGTAATCAGATGCCAGGAAATCTTACTAGGAGAGTTTTTTCAACCCACGTCATTGTTTTACACTTACCATAAAATGTCTCTGATGCCATTGTCTCAAGCAGATCGAATAGGGACTTGTATTTGGTTTGGGCACTTTCATTCCAGAGATGTACAGGGCATTTTTCTTCCTTATGGTCCATCTTTCCATATTTTGTGATCAACTGTGAATAATAGTTCTCACTTCTATCTGTATAAAAATGTGGGAAAAAGACACAATTCGGAAAATCTTAATGGTTAAAAGAATATTAAAAAAAGTCAAAAAAGCTGAAAATAGGAACCTAAAACAGTCTTTTGGGTATGATATTCCTCCAGAATTGTACTTGTACAAGTTTTGATGTTCTGGATTTCAGATATTCTCAATAGTAATGTCCAACAAACACAATGGCATTTAACTTCCAACTCTTGTATCATGGCCCACAAAATATACAGTCAATTTACTTTATAGTATATTCTGTGAAGCGCTTTGAGACTCATAGAGCAAACTATATTTCAGCAGGAGGAACCCTGTGTACATAACACTGATTTGGACACATCTCAAAGTTTCAAAGACATGATAAGCCGCTATATCAAATGCAAGGATTATTATTATGGCGTTTGATTACCAGTTAACAGAATGCTGCGTTTTTTGTTTAGTAAGTAGACATCTGTTATTATTACCGAATACAATGATGATTTCTCAGATCATGCTATTTTCTATTAATAATGACATGGAGGGGAACAGGAGTGTGGAGTCTGCCTCTGGCTCATTCAAATTTACCACTAAGTTGACTCCATTAATCATACAGTCAGTATTAACATTGTATGTACATTTCATTCTGAATGGAAAACTTCCAGGAATGCTCTCTGTGAGTGGATCTGGAAACCTGGAGGAGACAGATATCGTTAAACAATCTAGTTTTTCCACAAGGGTCAGGCCACACAGCATTACGTAGTTTGTCTGATTTCACTACTTATAAACCAAAAGTACCAGAAAGATCTTGAGAAAGTCCATAAACAACCATTCAAAGCAACTTCCCCCTTCACCACATCTTTACCAGCACAATATAAAGCCCCCCACAGGCACAATAGGACATAGGTTTACTCCACAGTTATTGCCTGAAAGCAAAGAGTTCTCCCAAAAACTAGACTATGTAATGGAGGAAGAATTGGGCATAGTGAACATTTACTCCCTCACATTCTAAGCTGTCTACTAAATAGTGGCTCATGTGAATACATGTACATGGGCTCTATCACAGAAGTATAAATCACTGGCTTTTTATTTTGTTATTTAAAATCTCTTTGTGTCCCACCCAGAACGGTGTCTCGGTTTTCAGTCAGTATTCAGCTGTAAGATGAGCCTCTTGTACTTGATTTGGATATTTCCTACTTCCTCCATCACATGAAGGGTGTTCTATGCACAGCTTGTTTTTGTATAAACTACAGTTACTTACTCATTCGGCTCATTTTCTCGGTTAACCCAAGGGCCTGGAAATACTGCCTTATGATCTTGTTGATGTCTTGACATTTTTCATAGTATTGTTCGATTTGTTGATAAAAGTCAGCATTCAATTCAAGAGGATTTGAAATCTGCAAATATGAGAAATTACTAGTTAAAATCACAGATAATAGCCACATGCATGAGAATAAAATGTTAAACTAATAAGAGATAATTCCCATCCTTTCCTCCATGCAGCAGCATTATTAATTTGACAGGATAAAGAATGTCGATATCAAGGAAAAATGTTACAGTTCATTCAAATAGAGTATTCAACTGACCAGAACATGCCCTCAATATGCTGATGAGATAATCCCATTAGTTTTCTAAATCTGCACACTCAACCTCCTTCCTAAATACTCCTGCATTCTTTGTTTAAATTCAGTTAAATGGCAGAAATCCATAAACAAAACTCCAAAGCAAGGTATTAAACCACAGGGCAACCGAGTTAGAATGTGTTTGTTTGGGTCAATATCTCTGAGGTCACTTTATAAACAAAGCACAAACAATAGCCCCTGTTGGGTCCTCAGGTTGCAATGACATTACTTCTTGTTCGTTCAGCGACATGCGCAAGAGGCACTGTTGACATCACTTCCTTTGAGCACACAGAAAATTGTGTTATCATTTCTTTCTGCTCATTACGTGCATGCATAGACAACAAGTGACATCTACTAACTTTCTGCACATAGTGCGCACAATCCACAGGAGGTGATGTCACCGAGCACTGTACCTGACTCTCCGGATGTTGGACAATTTTTAGTGTGAACAAATAAATATTCCAGCACACATGTATCTAATTCCCATCACCTCACTACTACCTCCATGATTATCCCTGGTGATCTATTTATACAAGTTCATTCAGAACTACTTCCTAGGTGTCCCAGCTTGTAACCGATGTAACAGTAATTTGTACACAATCTTACATTATATTTTAAAACAAAATGATCCTACGGCCAAAGATTAGGTGAAATTTTGGACCTCTGAAGTGCTGACTCATACTAGGGCACCACAGAGTACCACTACCCTCCTGGACCTCCCATGAGTAGCTGTTCTTCCCAAGGAATGAGAGTCAGCTTGCTATTCAAGGGTGGATGGCATCACAGCCAAATCTCATATCATCCGTACCAAAAGTGCCAGCTATTAATGGGAGCATTAATGTGTATGGAGTCTCAAACATACCATTTTACTGTCCAATGCTCGGATCCGATAATATTTCACTGGACCAAAGAATCCTTCAAAGCTACGAACATGACTACTGCCGGCAAGTACAAAGTATCCGGATGTATCATTGTAATAAACTGGCTCAGGATAACTGAAAAAGATAAGCATTGTGTAGACGGTAACTATCATATAGTTATCCATTGCATAAAACCACAGAATGTTGCTCTTGGTCTACTCCCCTTTGATATTCCTCTTCAACAATAATACTAATACTAATAAATAATAATAATCCTTCCATTTGGTATAGCGTCTTTCATATTGGGAGCACGTCCCAAACTGCTTCACAGGACTTACTGTATTTGAAGGCGAACGCAGCAGCCAATTTGCACACTGCAAAAACAATAGTTTGTTTCAAAGAACACCCTAGTTTATTTTTAAAAAGTGTTAAGAAAGATGGCATTTACTGCTTTATTTTATTCCACATAGAGTATTCACTACTCTTTTGGGGGAAAACATATTCTTTCTCATCTTACATCTTGTTTGAGAACTGTTGATTTTCTATCCAGGTACTCCAGTTCTGTGTCCTTGATTCACATGCTAAATAACAGCTGTATCCATATGACTCAGTCCTGAAAGTGTTTTAAAAACCTGCCTCTTTTCAATCTGTTTTACGCCAATGAAAATTCTGTGTCTATCTTCATAGTGATAATCAGTTTGGAAGGTGCTTTTCAAAGTGATTTGGTGCCAAAAATGTAGTGGTTACTGAGAACAAAATGCTGAGTACCAATCAAATGGCCGAGGCCTGAGACTTTGGGCCAAACTGGTAGAAAATGAATAATGGGCCGGAAAGAGTGTAGATTCTACACTCCTCAACAGATTAACCCTGTAAAGAGGATTTTACAACATTATAATAATAATAATAATCCTTGCATTTGATATAGCGCTTTTCACGTCAGGAGGACGTCCCAAAGCGCTTCACAGAACACACTGTAAAGTGAATTGACTGTATATTTGTGGGCGAACAATACAATACAATTTAAAATTATATATGGTTTTCATGTCACGAGGACATCTCAAAGCACTTTACACAGTCTTGATGGGGACTTTAACAGTGGGGACGGAGTGGGGTGAGTGGAATGGATTTGGGGATGTTTCAAAATGGTCACCTTGACTCATGTTGGTAACAATGATATCATTAATCCTGGTCAGAATGGGAGTTGTCACTTCCCAAGCGTAGTTTCATGCAAATGGCTTGAAATTTTCCAACTTGACCCTAATATAAAACGTTAGAAAGAGCAGGAATTAGCCTTAGAGGGCTTTGAGCTTTACAGAATATACTGTAAAGTGAATTGACTGTATATTTTGTGTGTGAAATGCAACAGCCAATTGCACACAGTTGTGTCCCACAAACAGTCGTGGATTAAGTGACCAAATTATTATTTTTGGGAATTAAGGAATTAATGTCCCCGGAAAAGCAATCCGCCAATCGATTAACAACCGGGTTTCTACTTACTGCTAGATAACCAGAGGCGTGTGGAGTAAGAAAACATGCCAAACGTTTCGCCCTGCCAGGAATCAAACCCAGGTCTCTTCCTTGCGAGGTGAGTGCTCTAACCACTGAGGTACAGGACTACAGCTATAACTCACAAGGTTATATCAACAACAATTGCATTTTACTTTAAATTTAAAATTTTGAAACACATTTTTCTTCCACTTACTCATAATATGCATCTTCACGGTGTTCAAACTTTTCTCCATAGTTGATTGACAAAGTCATCTAGAAAAAGAGCAAATGTGCAAAACACACTTAGTTATTCAGAAACAGTTCACAGAAATATTCATCAATGCTGTTTCTGAAGTTCTGCTTTTTATTTCCAAGTTAGGTTTATTAACAGTGCATATAGGCTTTAAATCACCATATCATTTGCCCAAATTTTTTCGCAGAATCAGCTCATCATATACAATTCTTGGCAGAGCAGGGGAAACTTAGTGCAGTAAATGCCTATAAAAATCATACATAAAATCAACCAGGATCTTAAAAAGAGGCTTTATAATAATAATCCTTGCATTTGATATAGTGGCTTTCAAGTGTTTTACAGGATTTATTGTACTGGGTAGTGACTGTGTATTTTGTAGCCAAACAAGACAGCCAATTCCAATGTCCCATAGACAGCCATGAAGTCAATGGCTAATTTTATCTGGAGGATTGCTGACCAGGATACCAGGAGAAACTCTCTTCCCTTGTTGTGTGACCTTTGACCACAAAGGCTTTCAATACCAGATAAGCTTGATTTTATTTGTGTTAGTATTATTTTAACAGGAGCGATGTGAACCCTAAGTGATGTGAAGTGATGATAAACAATTTACTCCATCGTACATTATATGATTATTACAAGGATTCTCATTCCATTAAGATGAACCTTCTGGTTAGAAGTCACACTTTTATTTCTAACTCCAACTATTCCTGTAGCTCTGTCCTGGAGTCCTGGAGCTCAGTGTTTAGAGCACTCGCCTCGCAAACGAGAGACCTTAGTTCGATTCCCGGCAGGGCGAAATGTTGGGTAAGTTTCTTTACTCCACTAGCCACTGTTTACCTAGCAGCAAGTAGGAACCCGGTTGTTAGTCAATTGGCAGATCGCTTTTCTGGGGATAATAATCCTTCAAAAAGAACAAATATAATTTGGTCACTCAATCCACGACTGTTTGTGGGACACTGATGTGCATAATTGTCTGTCGTGTTTCGCCCACAAATATACAGTCAATTTACTTTACAGTGTATTCTATGAAGTGCTTTGAGATGTCTAGAAGATGTGAAAAGCTCTATTTCAAATACAAGGATTATTATTATTCCCAGTTTTCTAATTTTCGGCTTGGCTGCACTTTACCTACACACTATAACCAGACTCAAATCACCTCCCTCCCATAATATAATAATAAATAACATAACAATAATAATAGTTGCATTTGATAAAGTGGCGAGAACGTCAAACATCTCAAAGATTTTCACAGGTAATTGCAGTCAAGTAGTTACTGTATATTTGTAGGCAAACATCGCAGCCAGTTTGTACACAGCCAGTTCCCGCAAACAGTGAAGTGAATGACTAATTTAAGACTTTTAGCCTGGACCTTTTAAAAAAGTTCCTTCTTCTTTTGAATATTGTCATGGAAACTTTAACATCCATCCAAACAGGGTTCTGCTGTACATACAGGTTGAATATTCTCTATAAAATAGAAGTAATGACAGAACAAATGGATGTAATAATTCAGAATATCATTTCAAATTCAAGATTTCTGTAACTCCATCTCTTGCAATGGCCTAGAATGAGGTTCCTTAAGTGAAATCCAATATCTCCTGTGATTCTGGAACACGTGCTTATACTTATTGTTTTTTTTCATGCCAATTGTTATGCCCAATGGCTTTTACACTCTTTTCTTTTATAATGTTTTTTTTCCCATATACACCAAAGCAAACACTGTCCATATCTTTAACATCTAATAACTCTCTGGAGAACTGCTTTTTCTCAAGGCACTTTTTTTGTTATTTTATACCAACTGTTAAAACTACTGATGGAATACACTTAAGAGGTGTGATGTACCATTTGTCCAAGGAATTTTATACACTCCTACCACAGAATTAATTTGGTGCAATTGAAGTCATGTGGCAAACACGAACGTATGTTTGGTAAGAAATCTGTACTGGAAATGCGTTCATAAAAGTGACAGCGGGAATGAAGACAGACTATCTCGGACATGTAATGTGACCTCTGCAGTGTACCCTGTGTGTATTACACCGACACACAGCAATTCAACTCTGACCAGAGACCTCATCAGAGCCAAGTTCCCATGAGTCTGCATAACTTATTATATTATTATTGTTAATAATTACATGGGATTCCTGCAGGATTTGCACTTCATGGCCCAAGCTTTATAGTCCTGACAACTATTTTTCCAACCAGCAGGGTCAGTGTTTTTCATAACCCAATCTCCTTTCCTTGAAACATTTTTTTGCTAACTTTTTCAATTTGAAAGCTCTTGTTTATTTTCTTCTTCCTACCGCCATTTATCCAGTATACTGTAGTTGCTGGAGCAACATTTTTCGCAAACCTATGTTCAAAGGCTGAAAACTAGTTTTCAAAACTGGTTTCTCAGCCAATGATGACTCGAGATTGACAAAGGCTGTACAACTGCATGAAACAGAAGATGTTTCCTGGTTTACTAACAGGCACAACCACTGCTTTCATAATCCATTCTTTTTCTCTGTCTGATTTTAACAAAGTTAACAACAATGTTTCCAATAAGTTGAACAGGGAAAAACTAAAATTAAACTTAAGAAAACTAAGGCCAGGTGGCAGTCCGGGGCGGCAGGTGGAGAGGAGGTCAGAACGGCAGGAGGGGCAGGTTGCAGAGGCAGGTTGGGGCAGGTCGGGGGGGGGGGGGACAGATCGGGGTGGGGGCAGATCGGGGGGGGCGGCAGGTTGGTGGGGGTGTCAGGTCGGGCGGGGGGGGTGCAGGTCGGCTCATTTTAAACACAACAATTTTGTTAAGAGTTACATCTTTCTGAGTCTGTCCGTTGGCTGCAACATTAACCAAGGCCCTGTCTGCTTATTCAGGTGGACGTTAAAGACTTTGGAATACTACTTGAGCGGAGAGGGAAGTTTTCTCTTGGTAACCTGGCCAACAAATCCCCTGATAAAATAGTCATTAATTTCATGGCCATTTGTGAATCATTGCTGTACCGAATTGGCTGCCATATTTGCCTACAAAATACAGTCACTACACTTTACAGTAAATTCTTTGAAGTGTTTTAAATGTCCTCCCAATGGGAAAGGTGTTGTATCAAATGCAAGGATTATTTAACTGCGTATTTTGCGGTGCATTCGTTGCAGTGTTTTTGAATGTGTAACTTACCTTTCTGCCTCGCAAGGAAAGATCCAAGCGACACCAATGCCTAAATGGCAGCTTGAATTTTGATTTTCCCGCATTATGTTTCCCTGAGGACAGCTTCATCTGAAAGTGTATATTACCTAAAAGGAAATCACCAAAAGATTAGTCTTACTTATTACAGCTTAGCTAAGTTAAAAACGACATTGGTGAAAATGGAGTGTAACATATGGTATTCCTATCAGGATTCCCAAATAATTATTCAGAGTTCCGAGTAATACCTGGCAGTACCTGGATTTGGGCACCCAACACATGAGAAATCTGCCACAACATGATCTACTTTGGGAAAGGAGTTCCAATGGGTTGGGGGAATATTTTTTCCTAGCAATGTTTCAAAGCTACCGGCAAATTTGAACACTCATAAAAGCACTGCTTACCATCTTGGGTTAGAAACAGCAAAGGTGTTCCATAGGTCCGATTTGCATTGATGTAATGGATGATTCCGCACAGATCCTGCTTACACCCACGAAGTACGTAAATCCACATTGAAATAGTAAACCTATCAGACATATCAGAATAAATTAACCTTACCTATAATATACAAGGAGTAGAAACACAACTGATTTAGGCACCGTTGGGACTAAAGTGTAAAACAGTAACACTTATCCAATTAATGAACAATAAAAAACAAGGAAATAAATGTCCACACTGTATCTAATTACTTGCTTTATCATGTGTGTTGCCTGTCGTCCTGAACATTTTTGCTTTCTTGGTATATGTGACTACTCTTCAAAACACTTTGCGAACACTGCAATGCAATCTTTCAATTTTATGAAAACTTTGATCAGATCAGATAATGGATTATTTGAGTGTATTAATAAATAAAGATGGACGTTGAAATTTGTTAGTTCGTTATGTAGGTAAAACAAATATCAGAATTAAAAATTAAATACCACCTGCTGGTAGGGAATATCTAAGAACATATCATTTGGGATTTTTCCATTGTACCTTGGATTATTGGCAGAATGTTTCCTGATAATTTCCAGTTCCATGTTGTCAAATTTGCTCAGTTTTTTTACTACTCCAAAATTTCTACCAGTTGATGCAAACGGGCCACGTAGCAATTGAACAACATCTAGGAAAAATAAACATTTTTAATATTCCCAATGTAAAGATATTTCAATTCCATAATTTGTTACAACAACAACAGCAAGTTGCATTTATATAGCATCCCTCATGCAGGGTAGCGTCCCAGAGTGCTTGATAGTGGCGGAACATTATCTCCGAGCCAAAGAGAGGTGACCGTAAGCACGGTCGAAAAGGAAGCTCTTCAGGCACGACCTGAAGATGGGCAAGGAGGGGGCAAGGCGGAGGGATTGAGGGAGAGTGTTCCAGAGTTTTGGGACATAGTGGTTGAAAACTTGGCCACCAATGGTGGAACGTAGGGTATGAAGGGCAAGCAGGAAGTCAGAGCCAGTCAAGCAGAGGCAGCAGGTAGTGGGTTGGGGAGTAAGCAGGTCAGAGGTGCCACGGCATGAAGGGATTTGAACAGCAGTGTGAAATCGATCTGTTCAGTGATAGGGAGCCAGTAGAGGCTGGCTAGAACTAGAGTGATGGGGTACAGAGTTTAGTGAGGGCAAGTATGCGGGTGGTGGAGTTCTGGATCAATTGGATTTTCTGGATAGTCAAGCTGGGGAGAGCGGCGAGGAGGGCATTTAAGCTGTCAAGGTGGGAGGTGACAGATGCATGAACGAGTGTTTTGTCTACATTTGGAGTAAGGTGCAGTCGGAGAATGCGGTGGAGATGGAGGAAAGCGGTCCTGGTCGGGGACTCGGTGTGGGATAGGAAGGACAACTGTGTGTAGAACCTGACGCCTGAGTTGCACACTTTACAATAAAGCCCTCTTAAAATAAATGTTTTGGCCAAACAACAAGTTGACCTGAAGTTGGATTTAGTATAAATTACTATACTTTAGAACACATTGTCTAACTGATACTAAATGGTAATTGCTTCAATATAACTTTTGGAAGCAGAATTTGCAATAAAACTTTGGAGCACGTCCCAAATCTGAGAAGAACATGTACTTACTAAAGCTGAATCCAGATAAAATCTCCACATCTGATCTCTATTCCTGATCTAGTGCCACTGGCTGGCTGGCACACCAGCAGCAGCTCCCACACAGGTTGCCTATCACTCAACTGTAGCAACTCCTGAAGCTGGAGCAACACAATCAAAAAATAGGCAACCACAACAGACACATGCATCAGCCATTAAAACTAATGTAGGTGTCAGGGCTATCCAGAAGCCTTGCAATGAGCCTCACTCACTACATGCATTGTATTGTACATGCCATTTCCACCTCAAAAATCACAAACATTTGAGAACATGTTGTAACTGGAGAACAATTAATAAACTTTGTATTTGACACAGTGATTTAATACATCAAAGATCTCAAAGATTCTCACAGAATTTTCTGTAAAGTGTAGTGACCGCATTTGTAGGCGAATGCAGCAGCCAATTTGTATGCATCAATGACTCACAAACAACCATGAAGTGAATAGACCATTTTTTCTTATCTGGAGGGGTTATTGGTCAGGATACTGGGCTTTTTTATTCCAATAGCGTCATGGGATCTTTAAAGTCTTTGATGAGGAGGAGGGAGAGGAGGCGACCATCTTTGAAGCTGGCACGGAAGCTGCACCTGTCTTAAAGAGGATTGACCACTCAGCCGCTCCCCCAAGAATATTTCACCCGCCACTTGCACACTAATCGGACCTCAGTTTAAAGTCTTATCTGAATGACAGCACCTCACACAATGTAGCAATCCCCCAGCCCTTTGGAATATCAGCCTCGCCTATGAGCTCAAAGTCCCGATGTGGGGCTTGAACCCACAATGTTTTACATTGAAGGTGAGCCAGGCTCACACCAATTATAATGAAAAATGAAAAAAAACGGAATATCAGCCCGAGGTGCTTTGTAAACAAGTTACTACGACAACGCAAAGAGAATAAGGAACTAGATTATAAAATGAGCATGTACTAAATTGTGCCCAAATGAGACATGACCATAATCAATGTATTTTGCTATTTTAATTTCTTTTTATTATTTAAAAAAATGAGAGTAACATTGTGGGTAAGTATTATTACTGGTTAATACTTACTCACTTACAAAATACTAAGTCACTTTACAGCAAAATTCAGTGAAGCACTTTGAAATGTGCTCCCAGCAGGAAAGGCGCTATATCAAATACAAGGAGTATCAGTATTATTTACTATTTGCTTATTACACTGAATGATGGAAATTGGAAATATCAAGATGTTAAATAAGTCTTTGTAGGCTCTACTGCACTATATTATCCATCAGATTGGCTTTGTTACGATAGCTAATTCTTTGTGGAGATGTGGGAAAAACAAACAGAAAATAAAAGAAGCACCTGACTCATAATCGGTCTCTTAAGAGACAGTAAGTAGTCATTGGCATGGGTGGAACAGTTGTTACGGACTCCAGTACATTTGCTCTATTTAGGTAACTCAATATTTAAGAGCAGACCTACTAAAATAGAGGAAAAGTTTCAAATGTTAAGACCATGTTAACAACAAGACATTACACTGGAGCATGACCATATGGGCCACAGAGCTGACTCTGGTGTGTGTTAGCTTGCCTCACTTGCCACACTATCAACTCTGGGTCACGAGGTTGTGCACTGTCTAGGTTAACTTTCCTATCAGACTTTAGAGACACAGATTAAGGCCCTTGACTATTTAATTGGTAAATTCACAGCTTAAAGTGAATCAAAGCCATACAGAACCTTAATAGATCTCCACTTCATGCTGAGTTAGACAATATCACCTTCAGTATCAGATGTGATGGGTGTACTACAATTTGCCTGTTTACCCTTGGCCTACAAGGGATGGGAAAGGAATCAACAAAGGTTCCTGACTGTCACCCAGTGACTTGGAAAATACATTTGTATAGATGTAGATGAGTACAAGACCAGCTTGGCTGTGCTACTCTCCACAGAAGAATAACCAGCCAGCACTCACTTCTTAGGCTCAAACATGACAAAAATCATTTAAAGTACTGGAGCGTACCCATGGAAGCAGACTCTCAATCCTGAGTCAGAAGGTTATGGGTTTCATCTCCACATTGCAACCTAGGCTGACACTCCAATACAATGCTGGACAACTGCTGCATTGCTGGTAGTGCTGTCCTTCAGTTAAAGCATTAAACTGAGGTCCCATCTATCTGTTCAGGTGGAGTTAAAAATCAATGGCACTATTCAAAAAAGAGAAGAGAGTCCTGCCCAACATCACCCACAAAAATTGGTCATTCACTTCATGGCTGTTTGTGGAACACTGCTGTCTGCAAACTGGCTGCCACTTGAGGCAAGGTGACAGATGAGAGACAACACACCATCCACTCACTTGATCAGCAATGATCATTGCTGAAACTTCTTACAAATCCCATTAATCCCATTGTGTTTTGAACTTAGTTTATAGCTTGGAATAGTTTCAATGGAAAATTCCCAAGCAATTTCATGAATGCTGTGTAAAAGACTGGTTTCCAGCTACAATTTTTCTTTTCCATTCCGTAATTATTTGCAATGATACACTGAATAAAAATGACAGAATCCATGTCTCTTGGCATTTTTTTATTTTGTAAAACCTGAATGCCAAAACAGATGCACATGATTCCTGAATATATATCCACAATAAACATACAATCATAAGAGTAAGAGGTTTCCTACATTTTATAAATGATTTAGATTCAATCACATATTTAGGGATAGACTTAAGATATGTATATATTCATATAATTATTCCAGTTTAGTAAGCTTAATAAAGTGTACATACCACTCTCACGCAAACACTGGGGGATTCGCTTTTCTTTTATCTCCTGTATCTTCTCTGTGTCCCACCGAAGAGATTGCTTGTGATTTTTGTATGGCCTTTCAAAGGGATTGAGTGCCTCCAGTAATTTGTAGGTCCTGGTCACAGCTTGTTCATAAGTAACTGCATCGCTGGTATTATTTGCCCCAATATTTGTGGGTGCAATCCAACCTCTCAATATTACACTGTTTACGACAATAGATTGTTTGGTAAAATAATCAGCTCTGTATAACATAATGCTTGGAAACTTTATCTGCAAAATTCGATTTCTCAAAGTGTGAAGATATTTCTCACATTTCCATCTTCTTTTGTAAACTGGAACCCCAATTTTGACATCGGATGAAACGACAACCTCAACACCAACAGTACTGGGCTCAGAGCACATGTATTCAATTGAAAGTGTATAGTGAGCAACTGCCTTGTTTGTTGCATTAATGAATTGAATGGAATCTTTATAGTTTTCAGCTCCACGTTGTAAAACAGATGTAGTCTGGGATGTATTTGCACCATATAAAGGTGCTGGAACCTGCATTGAAAAATATAATATAAACAAATGACTATTACATTCAGTAAACGAGAAATGATTTTAAATTTGTTTCAACATAACCACATATTTGTTGGTGAGATGATAATAATAATAATCCTTGCATTTGATATAGCGCTTTTCACGTAAAAATCACACGAGGAAATGCTTAAAGCAGACAAATGACAGTCCTGCAGGTGCTGCTGGAGGTACTTCAATTTGACAAACAAATCTGAGGTTTTAGTGCTCTGGGACACTACCCTGAGTGAAGAGCGCCATATAAGTGCAAGTTGTTGTTGTTCACTGGTACACTCATCTCCACATTGTCTTTTCCACAGTATCTACTTGTGTACTGTAAATTCTCAGAGACATTTCTGAGGGTTTCCACTACCACTGCTCAGCGTCAGCTAGTAGACATGTTGAATTGGAGCCTCAGCTGAGCATTCTACTTTTCCTCCCCCTTCTCAGTTGGTACATCATCAGCACTATGTAGATCACAAGTCAGGATTTCCATGTGGATAGAATCCACCTTCGAATGTGGTTGTTAATGAATCCGAAGCCATTCTCCCTGCTAAGCCAAACTCCAAGCCTTCCAAATGCCCCAGATGTAAGATACTATGAATTACTGATTTTTTTTAATACAAACGATTAGAGGTCTGTAAATCATTATAAGATTAAAAAATAAATAAAGCCCACATGGTACAACAATTAGCTGTGTCATGGAGTGGACAGTCTTACTCCACACTGGGATTAAACTAGGTTACCTCAGAGAAACGCAAATGAGAGGCAAAGGATTTTCTTAGCAGAGGGCCAAGGAAATGTAGAAATAAAATATGAATGTAGTCCTACATCTCCTGACATGCGATGGGTATTGGTTTTGAGAAAATAATTATAATCATTTGGTTTTGCAGGATCTAAATATATTTACATCCTGATAACAACACAAAACAACAACAAGATTACATTTGTATAGCGCCTTTCATGTCGGGAGGACGTCCCAAGGTGCTGAACAGTGTACAGCATTCCAGACCCGAGCTGGGGTCAGGGAGGGAGAAGGGAGGGGAAGGGGGGTGACCGATGGCATGGTCAAAGAGGAGGGTTTTGAGGCAGGACTTGAAGGAGGCTAAGGAGGGGGCGAGGCGGAGTGATTGGGGGATGGAGCTACAGAGGTTGGGGGCAGAGTGGCTGAAGGCTCTCCCGCTAATGGTGGGGTGGGTGGGTCGGGAGACGTGAAGCAGGCCGGAGCCGGCTGAGCGGAGGGAGCAGCGGATCGGTAGGGGATTAGGAGGTCGCAGAGGTAGGGTGGGGCGAGGCCATGGAGGGCTTTGTAGGTGAGGACCAGGATCTTGAACTGGATCCTCTGAAGGATAGGGAGCCAATGGAGTTGGGCGAGAATGAGGGAAATGGGGTCACAGAGTTTGGTGCAGGAGAGGACACGGGCTGCAGAGTTCTAGATTATCTGCAGCCTGTGGAGGGAGGAGTTGGGAAGGCCGACAAGCAGGGAGTTTGCATAGTCAAGCCGGGAGGCGATGAAGGCATGAACAAGAGTTTCAGTGGCCTGAGGGGAGAGGTAGTGGCGGAGTGGGACGATGTTACAGAGATGAGGGAAGGCAGAGCGGGTCATGGCTTGGATGTGGGGAAGAAAAAACAGTTGAGGGTCGAACAAGACACCTAGGTTCCTGACTGGCTGGTGAGTTGTAGTGTGCAACCATGGAGGCTGATGCTGCCAGAGCCTGAGGTGCTGAGGCGCTGGCGTGAGCCAATCAGGAGGGCCTCAGTTGTTCACATTCAACTGTAAGAAATTTGCCCTCATCCAGGACTTGATGTCCAACAGGCAGTCTGTCAGGACAGCAGTGGTCCTGGAGTTGAGGGCAAAAATGGCAGTAGAACTGAATTTCAAACTGACAAAACATGTTTTTTTAAAAAGATCCAAACTTTAAATAACTGAAGATAAATCACTAATCCAGATCTGGGTGGAGGTTTGCGAACTCTTCCTCTAAACAGTGAATAGTAAATAAGAGTAAATAAAATAAATAGTTTTGGATCCTCCTCCTCCTCCAGAATACCAAAGCTACAATCTTCCCATTATAGCATCAAGCCATTTCTTAAAAGCATTCTTGTCCCGACCTCAACTCGTCTACCTGGCAATCCATTCCCATTGCTGTTGGGCACCTGAAAGCAATATTTCAGGTTTGAACATCTTATATCACTCCATTAAACAATTTATTCTCTCTCTATGAGGTCCTGTTTCCCCGCCCCAAAAAGTTTTCTTTTGCTACTGAAGATGCATAAATTACACGAATCTCCCTCATCATTCTAACCCCAGGGATCATCCTGATTCCTCTTCTCTGCATCACCTCTATTGCCCAGGTTGCGGCTTAGGACACAGCAACCAAAATGCTTAGCAGTGCTCATAATAATCGGAACAATGTACAGTTTGAGCGTGACTTGTGAAGATCTGAACAACTGATTTGGCAATGCAACAAGCATCCTGTTTGTCTTGTTTATTGCTGGCTCACATTTGGATGTGGTGAGCTATCATGTAACAAATAGCTATGTTTCTTTCAACTTCCCCCTTGGCAAATTCAATCCTATCTGTAGGATGCACACACCCCTTAGCTTCATTTTGAATATGCAGTGCCCTTCACTGACATAAGTTTGTAAAGGTGACTCTCACTCTCACGACTCTCTCTGTATTTTGTCAGCCACCATCTGGAAAGTAGTGGTTGCAGATTAAATGAGGTGATAATGCCTTCCAAAATTTCTGTTTCCCTGCACCAAGTCCATTTCGAATTCAACTTCCAAAAAAAAAAGGAAAGTCCTGTGAGAACCAGTCAAGCAACATCTATAATAATATTACAATAATAAATTGGTCATTTTCAATCTACGACTGTTTGTGGGACATTGCTGTGCGCAATTGGCTGCCGCGTTCACCCACAAATATACAGTCAATTCACTTTACAGTGTGTTCTGTGAAGCGCTTTGGGACGTCCTCCCGACGTGAAAAGCGCTATATCAAATGCAAGGATTATTATTATTATTATCTACATCTCCCCTCCCACCCCACATCCTCCCTTCCCATCCTCCAAACTGGAGGGCTGGAAAACTGAAAGAAAAGTGACAACGCTGTGATAAAAGGAGAGAGAGAGAGAGAGAGAGAGAGTGAGAAAAAGGCAAAAGTTGAATTTAAGTTGGACACCTCTAAAGCCACGTCCTCTGCAAGTCGACATCACTTACCAGCACGAACAGGCACACCAGCCTGAGCAGCCGCCCAACGCTCTCCATCTTCAGGCAGGTGGGCAGCACAGGTGATGTGCACAGCATCCCAGCCCTCAGGGATGGGCATCTTCCATTGGATTGTACCTTTAAGCGATCAATCCCCGCCCAGTGCCGACAGCAACATTTGGGCTTTGGGATTCGATGGGGCAGCTCAGGGTATTGAAAGTCAACCAGTGAATATTCAGGGCTGGGCTCGACCTGATCGGCTCTGGGTGAAGCCCCAGCCTGGACCTCTGATCCAGCACCAGGTCTCCCAGGGAGATGCTGAGGCTCCTGCAGGGTGTGTGTGTGCAGTGTTTGCAGTGCAGTGTGTGTGCAGTGTTTGCTGTGTGTGTGCAGTGTTTGCAGTGTGTGTGTGCTGTGTGTGTGCAGTGTTTGTGGAGAAGGTGGGATTGGGAAGGGCAGGTAGACGTGGAACAACAGCAGATGCTTCCGGGATCCACATGGCCAATGGGGATGGAGACAGCTGCCCCCAGAGCAACCCAGGAAGATCCAGCTTCGAACCACGTCCTTATCCTGGACCCGGTGTCCCCTTCTCCAGGATGGGGGGGGGACCTCAACATAAACAACAGCCGCACAATGCAAACATTGTGTAAAGGGTCTCTTCATTTCCAGTTACAACCACCGATCAACCCTTTTTGTTTTGGTGTGTGTGTGTGTGTGGGGGAGGGGGGGGGATATTTTCTAAGATCAATCGTTCCCCTGGTGGCAAAGGTATAGTGTACCTACTGTGGTGCTGTAGGCAGGTGGCAGTCAATTCAAAGACAGAGGGGGTAGGTAATTCCAGCTGCAAATTCCAGCTTTCTCTCCCTGTCTGAATCAGCCAAATATGTGTTCTTTCCCCCAAACCCCGACTGGCTGGTTACACAGTGCATGTCAACAGCTGCAGATTCTCTTACAGCATAAGAATTATATGAATTCATCACTTTCGTATGCTGTCACTGATTTTTTTCATAATGCTTCAATGGCATGGTATTACCAGTAACAATCTTTGCATTTGATACAGTGCCTTAATCATGTTGTTGAGACGTCTCAAAGTGCTTCACGGAATGTATTGTAAACCAGAACAACTAATTACGTTTGTACAGTGTATATTGCGCACAGCAGAGTCCCACAATCTGTCGTGGATTGATTGACTACTTTTTTTAATATGATGAAATGGTATTGTTATTGGAGTTGGGGTAATGGAGTGGTAAATGGAGTCACATTGCGACTGAGTTGCCTGCAAGGTGACACAATTGGAAGAATTGAATTGGATACTGAGCCAGACAGGACTGCAGGCAATGATCTAGCCTAGCTCCTCTTCAGGACTTGGAGAAGCAAACCATTCACTGGAGGCAGGATTTTTTCCCCTTTGGCATTTGTTAACCCTACAAGACAAAGTCCTAAAGGGTAGCATGGTGCTAGCAGGCAGATTGCCAGATAATACTCACAATTTGTTTAATGACCTGTGCAGTTTTAGCTGTATAGTACCCCACCCGTAACCTCATCAGAACCCTCAATCTACTTTCTGGGGTCTGTGAGCCTTGGGTTTTGCCAACTTGTGCCCAGGACTCTGTGGAATTAGATAAGCAAAGTGTGTCCCTCCAGGGAGGGTGTGCATTCCATTCCATACATTGGGAAATTTCCATGCATAGATGGCATGTATATGTAGAGTTCAGTCTGTTGTAGTGCTGAGCTTCATTTTAATTTTTTCCCAAATTAAATAGTTCTAATGAAACATTAGGTCATTAAACAAATTAAAAATTTGTCTAATTATTCCAGTAGTTATAGTTTATTTGAGGTGATTTTTGTGTTCCACACAGTAAGGAATGTTATGCTGGGAAATGGAATGGTTTCCTATTGGGGCACCAAATGTCAGGATCAAGTTTGACCAGGTCAGTTACAGCATGGTTAGATGCAGAATAAAATCTGTCTTCTCTGCCTTGGAAGAGCATCCCCTATTGTACCAATTCAGCACTTTAATAATATAATCCTTGCATCTGAAGTTGTCTTATCTTGTCAAATCTCTGAAATAGAGTTTTCTATAAAGCATACTGACCATGCATTTTTGTAGGTGAACTTAACAGCCAAACTGCACGTAACAACAAAGTGAATGACCCTTTTTAACCTGGGGCATTGTTAACTAGGTCACCAAGAAAAACTTCTGATCAGTGTCGGTGACTAGAGAAAATTAATTCAAATTAGTTAGTTCAAGTGCAAATGAGGTTACAATTTTTTCGATACACAAATCAGTTAGGTTATGGAATGCCCTGCCAGGAGAAGTGGTTGAAGCAGAATCCGTTTTGGCCTTCAAGATAAATATTTTTAAACAAGAAGATTACATTTGTATAGCACCTTTCACGTCAGTAGGACGTTGAATTTGAAAGATTCAGCTATAGGGGAGAGGACAGGAAAATGGGACTGAAAGGATTGCTCTAAAGGAGCCGACACAGGCATGATGGGCCGATTGGTCTTCTATGCCATAAATTTCTATGGTTCCTTTCACGTCTCAATTAAGATCTTTAACATCACCTGAAATGGCGGACATTCAAGTCCAATTGTTCTTTGTCCTCTCGGAATTGCCAAATTTAGCAGTTTTGTGCTCGGAGGCTGTGTCAGTTAGAAATTGGGTTAAGACTTTACAAATAAATAAATGGAGTGCTAGGAATCAAACTCAGAATAGAATTTCATCACATTGGTATGGCCTGGATTCAACCCTCGAGATAACCTGTCAGTGTTAGCACCCCTCCTTGTTCTTGTAGAACATTTGTGTGAAGAACCTGCTGTAGGAGACTGACTGTCAGTTCAACACAAAGCGAGCCGCATCATTTGCGGCAATTTTCTTGATTTTGAATTGAATTTGTTTGAAAATTACACTGAATCCACTGAATAACTTCAGAGAGAAATCACCAAACTTTAAGGCAAGTCCCTTCCCAAATGTTTACAACCAGAGCAAGTACTCCTGAGAGTGTAATGTGGGCAGCAGTGGCGTTTTCCAGTTGTTGTCCCTGACCCCAAGCTCTTGTTACAAAGTGGTAAGGTTTACACCATGTGGTTGGGTGACTTGTCCAGGTCTTGTGTGAGGACCTTCAGGCTGAGGGTCAATCACGTGACCCGTGCCTACCTGCCAGCATCAAAGATGGCGGCCGCTCCGCTGTCACAGCCGCCGCTGCGCCTGCGCCGCTCCTCCCGCTTGCCCGGTTTCCGGTTCCGGCGCCGCGATGTCGCGGGTTGGGGGTGGGCTGCTGCTGTTCGGGGGCTTCCTGGCGGCCGTCACGGCGGCGCTTTACCCCGTTTACATCCACCCGCTGATGCACATCGAGCAGTACAGTAAGTGAGGGAATACAGCGACCGCCGGGGCCTGGGACACCGACAACTGCTGACGTCACCCTCACCCACTGCTGACCTCACCCACTGATGACCTCATTCACCCACTGATGACCTCACCCACTGATGACCTCACTCACCCACTGCTGACCTCACCCACTGATGACCTCACTCACCCACTGATGACCTCACTCACCCACTGATGACATCACCCACTGCTGACCTCACCCACTGATGACCTCACTCTCACCCGCTGATGACCTCACTCTCACCCGCTGATGACCTCACTCTCACCCGCTGATGACCTCACTCTCACCCGCTGATGACCTCACTCTCACCCGCTGATGACCTCACTCTCACCCGCTGATGACCTCCCTACCTGGTGGTCTCCTTAACTCACTCACTGGTGACCTCACTAACTAACTGACAAACTAACCAGTGACCTCCCTAACTGACCAAGCAGTGACGTTGGTAAGAAACCAGTACCAATGCATTGTTACAGCGCCTTCGTATCGGGAGAATGTCCCGAGGTGTCGGACAGTGAAGAGTTTGCACCAGGGCTGGGGGTTGGCATCCAGAGGGTGGGAGGATGACTGAAGACACTGTCAAAGGGGAAGGTCTTGAGGTGGGCCTTGTAGGAGGCGAGAGGGGGAACGAGTGAGGTGAAGCGTTTCCAGGACTGAGTTCCAGAGAATGGGGGCGGAAAGGCTCGATTGCTGATGGTGGGGCAGGTCAGTGCCCACCGAGGGGAGGGACAGATTGGTCAGGTCAGGTATTAATAGGTCACAATCATGGAGGTGACCAGTGTCGACCTTCCCCCCCCCCCCCTCCCATCTCAGACCCTCAGTAGGTTCTGTGAAAACATTTGAGATGGCCTCAAGTGCCATCATTTTAAAACTGTTATTGTATCCTTGACTCCCAACAGCCTCAGCAATGGCTTTTGCACAACAATAAATGCACTAAGGTTGTTGGCTTTGGTGCAGCATTAGCACAAATCAAGATATGGTACCAATACCACTTGCACATGTTTTATTCCAGGGGCACATTACATCTGGAAAAATCTAAATTTTTCTGCACATAAGAGAATTTCAATCCATTCCATCTACACATCTATCAGGCTGCTTGCAGCTGATTATTGTAAAATAGGATTAGTGAGATGTTAATCATTAGAGAGAGCTTTAAATACTCTTCTGAATTTGATGTTCAGTATGATGAATGCAAAATGCTGCATCTAGCAAGTTAACAATAGGAGGAATGTTTATAGCATGGATGTGATAGAACAGGGGTGTTGAAAAATATCCAGTGGACTTGTCACTACGCATATTCATACAGTGCGAGGCAGCAATAAACAAGGCAAACGGTTTGCCAAATCTACTGAAATCTTCCACGTGGAGAGCATGATAGAAACGCAAATTGTTGTTGTGCAGAGTAGAGCAATTAGATCATTACCATTGTTAAGAGAGATGAGTATGAGGAACAACACGATAAATGAGGACTCCTTTGAAAATAGATGCTTCAGACAGCAACTTACTGTGTGTGTAAAATCTGGAGTTGGATTTGAAACCTTGATGTGCCCGAAAAGCACTTTACACAATAAATTAGTGACTCTCATTGGTAGCTAATTGGTATCAATTGTATCATAAACTACTCACCTTTTCAGAATACAGAAGGTGAATTGGAATGGGGAGGGAAAGTGAGGAGAGGGATATAATCCTATTTATTGATGTTATATTGCTAATTTGAACCATGACTACAAAGTTTAAGTAACGGCCACCTGTACCCATTGTCATGACAATAAAGTGATATTTACATCTTAAGTTTATTTTATTGGCCTGCACAAGTTGGACTATTAAATATTTCCCAAAAAAAACTTCAGTTTCTTTAAAATAAACAATAAAACATATAAATAATTTAAAAGTCTCAATAATGTTAGAATGTTGTAAATATTGTGGTAGTATGTTTCATATATGCAATATATTCAGTAAAAACATCTAATACTCAATAGGGACTAATGTATTCCGTAACTGATTTACAGACAATAATATAATAATAATAACCCTTGCATTTGATATAACGCCTTATCACGTTGTCGGGAGGTCTCAAAGCAATTCACAGAATATGCTATAAAGTGCTTTTGATTGTGTGAATATTTAATATTCTCATATGTAAAATATTGTTTTTTATACAAGTAAGGTACATATTTCATGGTTTAAAATCTGGAATGTTATTTCTCCCATGGGAATTTCAGTGCTGCTGCATTTCTATTGCAGTTGTTGGTGCATGAAGCATCTGCACATCAACTGGTTCAGAAAGGTTGTCAGCCATTCAAGTCAGCCTGGCAACTACTGCTAGCTGAAAATGCATGCATTGTTGAAATGTTAATATAAGAGGGTTTTATTTAATTTATGTAGCTGGATGTTGTAATACAGTAAATTCCTGATAACTCATCACTCCAGAGGGAAAGGGGCTCAGTGACAAGTTATCTGGAGTGGCGAGTTAGGCATGTATATAGATACATAAATGCATCTGGAATATTGACAGCATGATGACTTGAATGTTAGTGACAAGTTAAGCCGGGGTCATTATCAGGAGTTCACTAAGTATTTGCAGTATTTGCAAAAATGATCTGAGAGCTAGCGGCAGCAAATGAAAAGCGTTAACCCTATAAACTCCATTAACAGCAGCAGCATTCCTTTAGTAAATGTGTTTGTGACATGGTGAACTTTTGTAAGATACAGAAACCTCACATAAGCCGAATCAGTTGAAACCATACATTTAATATGACTTATGCAACGTATGAGCTATGTGAAACTTGCACAAGTTATAGGAAATTCAATGGGACATGGGCAGGTGGACGATTTAGCCATTGTACGATATATACAGATCAGACTTATGTGAGTTTTATTGTATTGTAAATAGATTATTTATATAGTTCTTAGAAATATATTATAAATTCATTTCAATTTAAGAATATATGGCATTAGAGATGAATTTGTCGGAAATCTTGCCCAGATATATGATCTGATCTTTGTTTTCATTTCAGTGCTAATGTTAAACTACTTATACCTTTGCATGTCATTTGAAAGTTCTACATATATGGATTTTATTTTTCGAGTACACTTTTGGAAAGAATACAAAATAAATTATATACATCATTTTATACTTTTTTTTAAATGCAGAGCAGCAACAGAAGGTGAATCGAACTGGAATAAATCAAGAAGAAATCCAACCTGGAGGTACAAATGATTAAAGTATTAGTTGTCAATTATAAAATGTTTCTGGCCAAACATTTTTGCGTTTTATAAAGTTACATTTCAGAAATGTGTGCAACATAGATTGCACAAGAGGGGAAGGAGTTCTAGACATTCTTCCAGTGTTTATGTTTCATAAATAAGCTTAATTGCAATTAATTAAATTGAGAATTCTAGTCCAGTACGTCTCACATCAGTGGTAGGAAAATACCGCAGTTGATGATAAGGAAAAATCTGGTAAGCACCTTGAGAAGAATAAATTAATCGGGAGCAGTCGGTAGAGAATTTTGAAGGACAGATCATTTGACTGTCACAAAAAATTGTGTTTTTTTACTTAGCGCATAGATGAGAGAAATGTAGTGGATGTTTTGTATCTGGCATTTCTTAAAATAATATCAAAAATTTAAAAGTCAGGATATTAAAGATGAAATGATCGAGTGGATAGAAAGATGGCTGAGGGACAAAGTGCTGAGAGTGGGAATCAGCCTAGCACAATGTAACTAGTGGTTTGCAGAGGCGGGCGCAGAAACCATTTGCAGAGACAAATGATGGTGTTGGGTCGTCGGACTTGAGTCAAGAAAGTGCAGCCCATTGAGGTGGATCAGGGAGGAAAAGCAAACAGGACAGACTAAATGTAGATGCTTTGCTGAAATCATCTTTATCACAATGAACCACAATATGTGTGGGTGTAGCATGAAACAATACAAATGTGATTTTCAACATCTTGATGCACTTCTCTGTTTCATTTCAAGGAATGAAAGTCTGGTCTGACCCGTTTATTAAGAAGTAGAGTCACTATCAGCTTTTCTTTATAACGAAGAAATGGTTCAGAGCTGGTATATTTGCTGTGTTCCTGTACCAAATCATCTGAGATCATCTTATGCGGAGGCAGAGAAAATTGCTGTTGGCTGCAAAATAAGTACTTTATAGCGTCTAAAAACAGAAGCAATAGTATGTTCAGAAAATTTCGTTCTACAGTGTATTTTGCTGTTAATTTTAATGCCCTGTGATAACTGTTAAATAACGTCTTTCATTATGACTTGTAGCAGATAAATAAAAATTGTTTCTATGTGAGTAAAAGTGAATGGAAAACATTAAAGTTTGAAATCAAATATTCTGTCATGGAATGAATTCTATTTCAGTAGTGTGTGGTTATCCAATACCAGTAAGGCCACCAATTTGTTTTGTGTTTTTGGTTGTACAGCATTGTACAACACTGCAAATGTGAAATCATATTTTTTATGTTAAATTTTTTTATCTCAAAATGTAATATATGAAAAAATAATTATTTCTAGAACATATGGTAAAGTAATCATCCCTTATCTTGTTGAATAAGTAGAAACTTAATATGACAAATGCTAGGACAAGACTAAGGGTTTGGAAAGATTCAAATATTCCAGTACTGGAGGCACACAAACAAAGGCTTCATTTAATATGAAATGAATTGGAAAGACATGATCGATATGTAAAAGTCTCACCCCATTATCTTGTAATGTGCTTTTTAAAGTTTCAAACCAACATATTTTTAGAAATTGAAAATAACAATGCATTGAAAATCAATGTATAACAACAACAGCAACAACTTGCATTATATAGTGCCCTTCACGCCTGACGGCATCTCAGAGAGCTTGACCTTAAGTTGATCTTAATATTCCATTCAGTTAAGGTAAAATTACAAATTAAAATTTGCATGATGTGTTAAATGACACTCAATGCAACTGGAGGGCGTTTCAATACCTGACAGTGGAACATTGCTTTGCTAGCATTTGCCTACACATTCACAGTCAGCACACTTTTAAGTGCTTGGAGTCATTTTCATGTGATAAAGCACTTTATCAAATACAAGGATGATAACGATGAACACAATATGGACTTTCCTATATATCACTTACAGAAATGTGTCTCAGGTTGGACACAGACAGAAAAACTGAAATAATATGAATTTATACTGGTCATTTTGTACTCTATTCCAACATGTCAGCCTGACTTAGTTGTTTGCATTCTCGCCTATGAATCAGAAGGTTCTGGGTTCATATTCATAGCTTACACTCCAATTTAATGCTGGGATGCTTTACATTGTCGGAAGTGCCTTTGGATTACCTGTTAAACTGAGACCTGTCTGCCTGCTCAGGTGAACATTAAACATCTCATGGCACCAATCAAAAAGAGAAGGGAGTTTCTCCTGATATCGTGCCCAACAATTCCCCCCAGGTAAATTTGGGCATTCACTTCATGGGACAATGTATCCTCTCTCCTGTATGCAAAAATGGGCTGCTGTGTTCATCTATAAAATAACCTGTCACTTCAGAATTGCAGAGTCCTGTAGAGTTTGGTAAGAGCCCTTGCAAGCAAAAGGACTTTGGTTCGCTTCCTGGGCAGGGCGAAATGTTAGGCAAGTTTCCTTACTCCACATATCTTTATTGACCTAGCATTAAGTAGGAACCCAATTGTTAGTCGATCGCTTACCCAGGGTAATAATCACTTCAAAAAAATAATAAAAAGCAAATAATAATTCGGTCACTCAATCAATGACTATTTATGGGACATTGCTAAGTGTAATTGGCTCCTATCTTTCGCCCACAAAATAAACAGTCACTACACTTTACAGTATATTCTGAAGTGCTTTGAGGCATCTCGAAGATGTGATAAAGCGCTATATCAAATGCAACGATTATTATTATAAATCCTGCAAAGCTCTTGGGGACATTCTCCTGACGTTAAAAGTGCAATACCAAATGCTAGGATTATTGATATGTATTTCTTAATTGATATATTTTGTGAGCCTATTTGTTGAATAATAAATATGTAATCTTAACACAGTTACCAGATTGCATTTGTTTATTTTCTCAGTAAAACATATAAAATGCAATATTTACAGCATGAAAACACGCCATTCTGCCCAAATAGTCTGTACCGGAGTTTATACTCCATTTGAGTCTCCATCCACTCCTTATTCCCTCCAATACCCTTCTACTCTGATTTATGCTAAACTTATTGAACCCTTTTATAATTTTAAACATCTCTATTAGGTTTCCCCCCCTAAATATCTCTTTCCTAGTGAAAAAAGACCTAATCTATCCAGTCTATCCTCATAACCAGCTAGTAAACATACATTATACTCGTTCCATCGCTGCTACTGTATATCTTTGTGATGACTCCAAATGTAATTCAAATAAAGTTTTTACACAAATTCAGAATTACCTTTCACTTTTATATTCTATCGCTCTGGATATGGCCCAAGATTTAATGGAGGTTTTTATGGATTAATCCTCAGTCTTCCCTCATTTCCTTCAGGTTCATCTCAAGATCTAGAATTGTTCCTGGTAGACTTGAAGAGGATATTTAAAGAAACTTTCTGATACAGATGCATTCAAACTTTGTCACAACTGACTATTGAGGCTGAGAGCATAGCATTTAAAAGTAGCCAATTTTAATTTGGGTCGAGTTTGGATGAGGAAGGAATCGAAACCAGGATAATGGGGAGAAACTCCACAATTCTTTAAAGTTTTGCAAGCGGAAGTGCAAAATACATCGAATTATAAACATTTATTTTGATGCTGAGGATCTCCATTTCTATGGTGTTCATGCAGTAAGTAATAGTTGAGGACTTTCTACACCCTCAAAGTATTTTTTTCTTGTACTGTCAGCAACAACAACAACTTGCATTTACATAGTGGCCCTCATGCAGGGTAGTGTCCCAGAGTGTTGCCAAAGCGATTTTCTCTATGATAACAGAAAAGGGTAAATTGCAGCAGTAGAATCATCCTTAAAGTCATGAAACATAAAGCAGACATAAAAGGAGGATAAGCTGGAAATAAATACCGTAAACACTGTTTAGGGTTCAGGCACTGAGATTAGATAGCAATGTATTCAGCTGTACTACACAATGACTATTTAGTGGAAAGCAATGAGCAGAGATGCACTTGGAAGTAACTGATGGGAGACAACTGGTAAGCAGTGTTCCGTCAACATGCGCTGAATGGAAATGTACTTGAGGTGTGAGAACCGGAGAGTTAGGTCTTAGGTTGTTAAAGTAAAAGCAATACAGCCACAACAACAACAACTTGCATTTATATAGCACCCTTCACACCGGATGGCGTCTCAGGTGATTAAAGGCTAATGTAAGGGCTGATGTACAAGTCAATCTGTGTATCGAGCTTTGGTGAGACCCAGTCTGGAGTCCTGACCTCCCTATCACAGAAAAATTCAGTTATTAGAAGATAAGCAATTAGATTAATTTAAAATTTTAATTTGTAGACACTTTTTTAAAAAAACAGACTGAGAAAGGTCTTGAAAAGAGTTGTTTTAAATTAGAAAAGATTTGGGAAATATGGATGTGGGTAAACTTTTCCATTCTGTATAACATTTAAACACAACTTCCAAATAAGGACAATGAAAGTGAATAGGAAATGCAAGAGGAATTTTTTTTCTAAGAGGGTGTTAGACATGTGTAAACAAAAGATCAGCAAAGGTGGTGGAACAAGGAACTAAAAGGTTTCAAAAAGGAACCAAGCAAGTTCCTAGAAATTATAGAGATTTTAGTTTTTTAGGATATTAGTGAGGTAGACAACATGGTCAAATGGTCTACTCTAGCTTGAAAGTGTTACTATGTAAGAGCTTCCTGTTTTCAGCTAATAAAATAGTATTTGGGTTCAGTTCTTAATATCTCAAATAAGGATTAACTTCAAAACAGTTTCTCAATGCAAATTGATCTAAATTGAGCCTGGTTAGGTTTCAGGCAACAAGTTTATCTGTTTCACGTGAGAATAAATTACAAGAAGGTGATAGGATGTGGTTAACCTGCACAAATGTATTGTTAAGGTCAGATTACAAACATTTATTTTGATGCTGATGTTCCCTGTTTCTATGGCGTGGTGTTCATGCAATAATATTTGAGGCCCTTCCATATCCTCAGAGTATTTTTTTCTTGTACTGTCAACAACAAGAAGTATTTATACAGCGCCCCTTGCACCAAGTAGTGTCCCAGAGCGCTGTCAAAGCATATTATTTTCGCTGTAATAATACAAAAGGTTAAACTGTGCAGCACGAGAACCATTCTTTTCATTATGGCTTTGGCTTACAGGATTGAGGACATTTCTGTTGAGTACACAGGTAACCACACACTGGGGAATCAATCCTTCCACTTTCTGCTCTGTTTGACTTGATGCTGCACCTTTGTGTGTAGAGGAACCACCTAGTGCAGCTCTAAACCATACACACCAGAAGGTACAGGATGGGTCATCAAGAAGCGACGCATGGGAGTGTCAGAATAGACTATATGAGTTTCAAGTCCCTACACAGGGCTTAAACCCACAACTTTCTGATTCAGAGAGTGCTACTACCTGAGCAGGCTGACATACCAAGTATTGCTGAAAGACATTAAGATTGAAACTGTGAGCAATCAAAGTATTGTGTGTTCATGGACACTCCCATGCGTCGCTTCTTGATGACCCATCCTGCTACCTTCTGGTGTGTATGGTTTAGTGCTGCACCAGGTGGTTCCTCTACACACAAAGGTGCAGCATCAAGTCAAACAAGTCCATAGGAATGGTACTGAATCTTATCTGATTGGACAGTGCTTCTTGCTGCTTAAGATTAGGTATCAGTAGTAATGATATATTTATTACCATTCAACTAAATCGCCATCATGCTTGTGATTTACCTGAACCAGAAAATCTAGCTTTTATCCCAGTTTAGTTTCTAAATATAAGTACTTTTACTGCCCTCTAGTGCGCAATCCCAAACATTTTTTTTAAACTTCCATTCGTGATTATTAAAAAATATTTTGGATGTAATATTTATTTCATATTTTCTATTCACTAACCAAAATATGCAACATTTAAATGCATTTACAAAGTGACCGGATTGAAATCTCACAAAAATCATTAATAGTATTATTTTGCATGATTGGTCCAAATAATATTTTTATTGTATGTTGTTGTCACTATAAGTGCATAATACTTTAATGTGTATTGCCCTTTCAATACATAAATTATTATTATTATTTATTATCATAAGACACTTAGAATCACATAAATTAATGCACTGGAGGTCATTTGGCTCATCAAACTTATGCTCGCTCCTCCACTGAATCTATCTGCTCCAGTCCCATTCTCTGATCTGTCCATGTACACTTTTATATTCTTCTTTAAGTGTTTATCCAATTCCCTTTTAAATCCTGTTATGGTCTCAGACTCAATATTCACTTGTGCCAAAATATCATAATCTGTTCATTTGATGTAAAGCCTATCATGTCAAAATGTCTCTGTCTCAAATTTTGCAAAAATCTCTGAAATTAAATCTTCTAACATTCCCCTTAACTCTTCCAAAGACAGTCCAAAGTATATGCATCCCACATCCCATTTGCCTTTTACCAATCCGCAGGAATAATCTTAATTCATTCTAAAGCTTTTAACAATTTGGAAAATCTCTGTTGGATTTTTTCTGAATTTTCTCTGTTCCAGTGAGAAGGTAAATATATGAATGTTTTTGTCTAGGCTTTATGAATTGCAGAGTTTTTTTTACATTTTAAAGCATTTGTATGTTACCTTAACATCAGCGAAGAACTGTAAGAACATAAAATTATTTCTGTCTTTCTTATTTGAAAACAGATTTTTTTGTGTTCATTCAGATAAGGGATGTTAATACTATAGAAATGCAATTCTTTCCGATTTCGAACATCATTGTAAGGATTAATCACTTCAGGTTGGGTTAGTTCTAACACAGTAAGACAAAGAGAAAAGGTCCTCTACTTTATCCAACAATGCATCTCAGACCCAAGCTCAGACATTCTACTGCATTCATGCAACATTTCCAATACTCCTTGAGGCTTCTCGGAGTGAGATTGCCAAATTAATATTACATTTTAGGAGGTGAAGGTCATCAGAAGGTGAGGGTTATTGTTGGGTTATGGAAAAAGTAGGTAGTGGCTGAAAGGTGCTAACAATTATTCCTAGCAATATTGTGTGTGTTCATAATGTAAATTGAGTTTAAATGTCTGTAAACCTGCATAAGATTCTGGAAAATAATTGGAAACAGATCACTTACATTCCTAATGTGAAGCAAAAGTCCATAGTTTAATAGAAAATCACTTTTTCCAATCCATAAGGAACTACTACTACTCCTTGGCAGCGAGGAAAGCTGTTTGTTTATGTCTGGACAGAATTAAAATCTCCCCCATTGTGCTTTTTTACTACTTGAACAACATTTGATAATTCTTTAATTATAAACAAGCACTATGAGGGTATAACGTTGTTTAGTGAATTTTAATTGGGTAAGAAGTTTCCCTTTAAACGGCTCCTGCATGAGTGACAATGCTACAGTAACTTTAAGGTCAATAATTAAGGAAGAGAGAATGAAAATCAAGTTAAAATCGGAATCTACTGAGTAAGTCATGGTACTGTAGAATTAAGTGCAGGAACTGAGACTAACTTTGCATCCAAAGGAGAAGGAAATGCATATTATTAGCCTGTCTCAGTGGTAGCTCTCTCACCTCTGAGTCAGAAGGTTGTGGGTTCAAGCCCCACATCGGGACTTGGAATCACATCGTCTCCAATGCAGTGCAGGGGTTGTTGCATTGTCAGAAGTGCTGTCCTTCAGATGAAATGTTAAATCGAGGTCCCTTCTGGTTGTTCAGATAGATGTTCAAGAGAAGGGATATGTTTCTCCCAGTGTCCTGGCAAACAAATCTGCAAATAAAGTTGTTCATTCACTCCATGGCATTTTATGGGACACTGCTGTGCACAACTGGCTCCCCTGTTTCACTCACAAAATACACAGTCAATACACTTTATAGTATATCCTGTGAAGTGCTTTGAGACATCTTAATGACATGATGAATCACTATATCAAATGCAATTATTATTATAATATTTAGAATAATTGGCAAATGATTCTTATCTGGTAAAGGAAAGTGTTTCAATATTTATATAAAATGAGTTGCATTGTTATTGCTTGTGCACTGTTAGTAGTATATTTAATTTTTCATGTTAGATTTTGTATTAAGTAAACTAAGCATAATTTATTTGGGGAGTTCTCTTACAGATCAATTTGGATAAACCCTAACTGGTATCAGATTGAGCTTTAACGCCCTCATTCTCTTGCAGTGAATCACTGGAAAATTACAGTAATTTACTAAAATAAATTACTCAAGTACATTAAAGCATTTGGTCATAAGTCTGATTTTCCTCTACAAAATAAACCATGTCTGTTTGTGTATCTGCCTTAATAAATATTACTCATGTACACATTACATACAAATATAATAGTGATTACTATGATACACTATTAAACATTTGTGCCTGCTTTTTAAGCAGATTAAATAAATTACGGTAGAAAAAATATTTTTTTACTACTGTCAACAATTTAAAATAGGAACACACGTAACTCATCTTGTCCATCGAGTCTGCGCCACAATAAATTCCGCATTTAGATATTTTTTTAGAACGGATATTGTGGGATTTCTGTGAAAAAAATAATGCCTTTAACATAACTTCTGCTACTGGCCTTCCTCATGCCAACACCTGTATGCATCAGCCTGACTCAGTTGGTAACAGTCTTGCTTCTGAGTCACAAGGTTTGTTGGTTCAAGCTTCACGTCAGGACTTGAAACTCACATAGTCTAAGCCGACACACCAGTGCAATGCTGGGGGTGGCTGTATTGTAGGAGGTGGCGCCTTTGGATGAGATAATAATAATAATAATAATAATAATAATAATAATAATAATAATAATAATAATAATAATAATAATAATAATAATAATAATAATAATAATCCTTGCATTTGATATAGCGCTTTTCACGTCGGGAGGACGTCCCAAAGCGCTTCACAGAATACACTGTAAAGTGAATTGACTGTATATCTGTGGGCGAACGCGGCAGCCAATTGCGCACAGCAATGTCCCACAAACAGTCGTAGATTGAAAATGACCAATTTATTATTGTTTTGGGTTTTGGAGGGATTATTATTAGGCGTGTGGAGTAAGGAAACTTGCCCAAGGTTTCGCCCTGTCTGGAATTGAACCCAAGTGTCTCGCTTGCAAAGCGAGTGCTCTAACCACTGAGCTACAGGACTCCCCGTTTGCCTGTACAGGTGGATGTTATAGATCCCATGACACTATTCGAACAGAGAATGGAGTTTCTCCTGGTGTCCTGGCCAACAATCCTTCAAATAAAATTAAGATGCCTGATTTCAAACATTTATTTTATGCCTCAAACAATGTTCAATGAAAATATAAATTCAATATATTTTAAACCAGTTCCTCCATTTTTTAATTTCAATAAACCAGAGTTAAAACAAAATACATGGAGACCTCTTTGCTTTATGAACTATTAACAACATATTCTCATTTGACTGACAGATTAAGAAAAGAGTGGCAATGGAGAGTCATGTTGGTTTTCAAGAATTAGTTACATAGGGTAACAGTAAACAACAATAAGTAAATCACAAATGAGCCAGTAGTAAATGTACGGAAAGGTTCCCAGGCACCCCGTGGAAACAGAAAGTGTTGATTCTTTCAAAAGCAAATGAGATAGATTTCTTTTAGGAAATAATATCTTGGGATACAGTATATGCTTTAGGGTATGACATGTGCATGTGACTGCAAGGATGATGGAAGATGAACTGGATTTTCGTCTCGTAAATCCTTATGCTCTTATGTAAATAATTGTGATCTCTATAAATGATGTATCTGATCTCAACTGGGGCAGGCAGCAATTCGGACACTGGTGCACACGCCTAATAATAATCCCTCCAAATTCATGGTGGATTAGCCAATGTTTCCACTGCTAGTTGTTGGCCAGTGAGAGTGGAACTTGAAAGAGGTGAGGGAAGGGGCACTCCAGGATGAAGTTCCAGAGAATGGGGGTATGTAGGATGAGAGCCCCCAATGATGGGGCAGATAGATGTAGAGGTAAATACAAATTTAAACAGGCTTAGAAATTAAGAAAATGAACCCAGAACAATATTCTTGAATGCATCAACACAACAGAACAAGAGGGCACAGCAAGATACTAGGTTTGGAGCCCTGAGAGTTTGCACTGAGGTACTGTGAGAATATAATCAACTAAAACGGCATAGCATGCCATTGAGAGCAATGTTTGGCCAGCATCCAGCAAGGACATTCCAACCATTGCAACTTTTGACTTTCGGGGTAACATGAGCCAAGTGGAAAAATCCCTGCCCGGTCATTGGACATTTAAAAAATAGCTAGGTGCTGTGACAGGAAGACGGTAAACCCAGTCTTTTACATGTTCCTTCTTGGCAATATCATTGACTAACTGTACACTGAACGTAGGTGGATGACAATCAAATCTACTTTTCCACTCCAGCCTTCTCCATGCTACCAAAGATGGCTGAGCTTTCAGTTCCTATGCACTTGATGTCTGGCACTCCCACACCTCTACCCCTCCATCTTGCCCCCTCTCTTTCTGAATTTAAGTCCTACTTCAAAACCTACCTCTTCAAATGCAGGTATGGCCGTCTCCTCCTCCCCTCTTCTCCATTCTCCATTACTTGGCATCCAACCCCAATCCTTGTAAATCGCTCCAAGACACTACCCTACATAGACACTAATCACATCAGCTGAGCAAGAAAGGGAACTTGCTCCTCCCTGACTGTTGAGTGATGAACTCTGAGAAATCGGGTCTGAGACATTGAACTACCAGCTGGCAGATCATGGCCTTCGACTGCTAGTTCACAGAAACCTGGCTCTTCAGTAAATAAGAAACTCAAAAGGTCTTTAGTGGAGTCCTGTAGCTCAGTGGTTAGAGCACTCACCTCTCAAGCGAGAGACCTGGGTTCGATTCTCAGCACGGCAAAACCTTGGGTAAGTTTCCTTACTCCACACGCCTGATAATAATCCCTCAAGAAAAAAAAACAATAATAAATTGGTCACTTCAATCCACGACTGTTTGTGGGACACTACTGTGTACAATTCACTGCCACATTTCGCTCACAAATATACACTCAATTCACTTTACAGTATATTCTGTGAAGCGCTTTGAGACGTCTAGAAGACGTGAAAAGCCCTATATCAAATGCAAGGATTATTATTATTATTTATCCCACTAGCCAACAATCAAAGGTGATGATCCACAAGATGGAAATCCAATGTAGTGTACCCAGTTTCTTTGACTTCATCATTGAAAACAGCATCAGAATAGTATTATTACTATTATTATTATTACTGTAATATTAACCATAAAGAGCTAAAGTAAACAATTGAAAACATGGTAAAAATTCAAACCGTTCACCTATTCTCTACCCAGGTATTCTATTGTTTGAACATTTTCTTCTTCCGTCTCTTTTATTGATTTTTTGTTCTGCCTCCGGCTCCACGTTTATTAGATTTGTTTTCCCTCTGAATTATTATCTTTTCACTCACTCTGGTAATTATTATTCTTTGTGTATATTTTACAGTTAGTGATTGGTTCGATTCACTGTATTTTTGTAAAGTACATTTTGTGAAGTTCTTGTTCCTTTTACCTACCTTATTGCTGTTGTTCTGCTTTAGGTTTTCTTCAATGGGTACTTTCCATGTTTTCTCATATCACCATCCCGAGTCACTATTAGAGAGCTTTAGATGTCAATGATGACTGAATTTCCTGTGGTTTATTTCATATGACTCTCACCCATTCTCTGTCAGAAACAAGTAGGTGGAATTGTACTTCTACACTCCCACCAAATAATGATACATTGAAACCATACACATGTTGCATAGGTCAAGCTGCAGACAGTGCTGTGCAATAAATCTGAATCAAGACGACAGCACAAGTGAAAACTGTGGTCACGTACATTAACACCCACATATTTTGATGAAACACAAATTATTTCCCCTCAAGCTAACATTATAGACTCTTTTATTAAAGATACATTTCTTGGTAAACTATTGTAATCTTTAAAGTGACGGAAAAGTGCTAATAAATAGAACAGTATTTCCACTTCCAGGACTGAGCGAGGCAGAGTAAATTTCCTTCTATTCTATTTCAACAATATGCCTTAACCTCAATTTAAGAGGAGCACCGCCTATAAGTACACTGGGATGTTACCCCGTGTGAAGGGCGTTAAATAAATGCAAGTTGTTGTGGTGACATTTTTCATTTCAAGCACCCACAGTTCTGAAGGCCTCTTGAAATTGAGGTTGAGCGTGGGGTATTCGCAAACTGGGCGCTGCTGCACCAGGTGCCAGCCTGTTCAGTGGATAGTACTCATCTCTGAATCAGGAGATTGTAGGTTCATGGGGACGGGACTTTGAACTTATAGTCTTGGCTGACACTCATAAAGGATAGAAATCTACAGCGGAGAAGGAGGCCATTTGGATCATTGAGTCCACACTGACTCACAGAGAAAGCAGATCAATTTAATCCCACTGCCCTGCCTTACCCCATACCCTTTCAAGCCCCTCTTGCACAAGAAACCTTGGGCAAGTTTCCTTATTCCACACGCCTGATAATAATCCCTCAAGAAAAAAAAACAATAATAAATTGGTTATTTTAATCCATGACTGTTTGTGGGACACTGCTGTGTGCAATTGGCTGCCGCATTTCGCCCACAAATATACAATCAATTCACCTTACAGTCTATTCAGTGAAGCGCTTTGAGACGTCGAGAAGATGTGAAAAGCGCTATATCAAATGCAAGGATTATTATTATTATTATTATTATTATTATTATTATTATTATATACTCTACCTGTCTAGTTCCCTCTTGAAAGACACAATGGATTCCGCCTCCACCTTCATGGACCTTCTGTTCCTGGGAATCACATAATTGCATTCACAAAACTTTAGTTTCTATCAGCAAAATGACTTCTGGTTGCAAAAGCTGTACCCCCATTTTACACTCAATGACAATTTTGTGCCAAAGTGTAGGTGGTACTGTGCAGTTCATTTACACTTACATTGAGCTGCTTTGAAGCTATGAAAATTGATAACATTAAAAATACTTACAGGAAGTAAAGAGAGGAGACTTATCCAATTTATTTGAACCATGATCGCAACGGTAAAAGAATAATGTGCTGACTTCTTGCAACACCCTGAAAAACACGTTTTAAAACATTTTAATCAAATACTATACAGGCCAGCAATATTCAAGTCTTAAAAAAAGTCTAATCTGATTTCTATCCTGTTGATAAAAGGTTACACATGGATCTTAATGCCCTCTATTCACATTATAAGGTACTTGAGAAAATATTGTCTTCAAATTAAGAAAAATAGTAGAATTGTCTCAGTGGAATCCGTTGTTTGGAATCAAGAAATTTGTAGTACAGAGGAAGACTGTTTGTGCTGGCTTCGTATCGGGATCGAGGAGGGTGGAGGGCAGGGGGGGAAGGAGGGTGACCGAAGGCATGGTTGAAGAAGAGGGTCTTGAGATGGGTCTTGGAGGAGGCAAGGGAAGGGGCGAGGTAGAGGGACTGCGGGATAGAGTTCCAGAGGGTGGGAGCAGAATGGCTGAAGGCCTGACTACCAATGGTGGGGCAGGCGAGGCAGGGGACGTGAAGCTGGCTGGAGCCTGCTGAGCAGAGGGACGGGCATGTTGGTAGGGGGTTAGCAGGTTGCAGAGGTAGAGGGAAGCAAGATTATGGAGGGCTTTGAAATTGAGGACCAGGATCTTGAACTGTATCCTCTGTGTGATAGGAAGGCAGTGGAGTCGGGTGAGGATGGGGGTGTTAGGGTCCATTCAGGGTATATTCTGTTCCATTTAGTGAACACCAGCTTAATTCATATCGCCTGTCCCACCATCAGTTGGCGAGTTTTTCAGCTGTTTGCTCTCCGAGATTCTATCCCAGAGTCTGTCTTTCTTGCTCTCTCCCTTCCCAACTTTAAAGCCTTAAGACTTTTCTTTCAACTTTTTACTATCTCTCTCCCCCACTCCAGCACCTTTCACAGCGTTCCTCCCCCCAATTGAAGCTCTCAGTTGGCTTGGTAAATTGCTTTGAGACTTCTATGTCTCCCGAAGTGAAAGGTCCCATACAAATGTAAAATTGTTGCTGTTTTTATTTAAGGAATGCTCTACTTCAAATTTTACCCCGAAGTTTGATAACAGATTCAATAATAATCCTCGCATTTGATAAAGCCTTATCGCGTCTTTAAGACGTCTCAAAGCGCTTCACAGAATATAATGTAAAGTAATAACTGACTGCATATTTTGTGAGTGAAACAATGGGATAATTATCACATTGAATGTGTTATGGAACATCACATTTTTCGCCCCATTAAATCAAATCTGCAATAAGCAAACCAGAGTCCATAAAATATTTTATTGTGAGGCGAGTAACTGGAATTTCCATTAAATTTATTAAAATAAAGTTAAATGCACATTCAAAATGTAAAGAACAATTCTGTGTATGGAAAATGGCTGTTCCATTCAGTGAAGCCATTTCATTAAAGTGATCCATGGAGAGGCTCTCAATGTTGACGAGACCAAACAGCCTCTATTGTCATGCTGCTGCATTACTGGGAGTTAAGTACTAGACAAGTTCAGCTTGAAGGAAAATATATTTTGTGAGTATGAAATAAAGTATGTGGGTTTTAATGGATGCAACCACACAGGATTTTCCTTTTTACTGAGGATGCCATTTTTAGTTTAAAGTCATTGCACAACACTGTCTGCAGCTTGTTTGCTGACCTATGTTACATGTGAATAGTTTTAACTTATCATCAATTTAAGGGAAGTGGTAACATTGGGAAATTCACAGTTGTATTTATTAACCATTCACATCACATTGGAGGGGGGGGGGGGGGTGACAGAGCTGTGCATCCATGCATAAGTATGTGTATGGAGCACTGCTGATAGCTTTTCTGTAGAGCTGGCTTTACTGTCAATTTGTCAGTCAGTTGAAAATACAATGGCAATACAAGAGGCCACCTAAGTTTCAAATATAAACAGAACTCAGTTTGCATTGGCTGTGGTTATACATACTGTGGCTGGTGTAAAGTAAAACAGATCATAGATGACCTTATGCAGGTCATCTCATTTATATGGACACATTCAAGATTGGATTGGCAACGTCAGCATTATACTGTTGGCACCGAGACAACAAAAAATGTCAGGGCAGATAATTAAAATGACCAAGTCAAGCAATTGACAAACGTTCTTTTGATGACAGAGAGTGGGAATGCACACATTGCAACAAAGTTGCACTGGACTTACCTCTGTAAGAGAGATAGTGGTGTCTTTTAGCAATGTAAGCAAACATATTTTGGCATTCTTCACTTTTGTTCTACTGGCAAGCAGTACCATGCCAAGTTTATTTTGTGTTCCGTTTTTGCAGTACACTTAAAATGTATTTTGTTCCTTATTTCAGGAACTGGGTTAAAATCTGTTTCAAAATCTCCCTTCCCCAATGTCTGAATAATAGTTGGCCCCAAAGATTTTAGGAAGGCCTTCACTGCCATTTACAAATGTAGAAAAGCTTATAAATGGGACATTGGACAAACTGAGATTGGGTTGGGCCAGCATTCCCTCAATATATTCAGAAAGACTAGTCTTGGAGCTCAAAACTGATTCAGAATAAGCAGAAATCCAAGATGGCAAGGAACAAGCAGAAGAGCTGTAAAAATGTAAGGCACAGATATGACAATTGGGCTGGGGAATATTACAAAGTTATGGAAAAAGGCAAGTTCATGAAAAGATTTGAAAGCGAGGACAAGAATCTTGAATTTGAACAATGGGGAATTGGGAACGAGTGGCATCTTGCAAGAATGGGGATAGTGGGTATCAGAGCATGTTCAGGGAGAGAATATGAGCTGTAGGATTTGGGGTGAGTAAGAACTTATCGGAAGTGTCGGTGGAGAAGTCAACAAAGAGCTTATTGACCAAATACAGAGAAATATGGTGTATATTTGTTGTGTGGAATGCAGGTTAGTGGCATAACTACTAAACTCATTTTAGTGTTTTTATTAACAAGAGAAATATACCAATTTCAATTAAAAATGTTTTTGATCATGTGACATTTCATTTTTAATGACCTTGACCTCTTTCACTGTCCATCCCTTCTCTTTTGTTTGTTTGGTTGTGGTCCTCTGTCTCACTGTTTTATTTAACTCTCTTTCTTCTTTTCCCCTTTGTGCATCCATCTGTCCACTTCAGACTCAAACAGATTGCAGTACAAGCAGAACATGTGCAGTTACGTTGCTTATTCTTCACTTTGTTATGATTCACTAACAATATCTCACGTTTGATCAACACAATTGTGGTTTCCATAATATGCTCATTTTCAGTGCATTGAAGTGTTAATTTTAAAAGCAAAGCGTGGGATTTATTTGATTTTCTACTTTTGTTGAACTCATTTGCCTCAAGTTATTTTGAAATCCTGTTTAAAGCCATTTAATTTTGTTTTTATTAGTTTCAGCATGGATGTTCACCCACAAAATACACATCACAGTGTAAAGGGCTTTGAGACATCTCAATGGCATGATAAGACGCTACATCAAAGGCAAGGGTTATATTAGTTTTATCAAATACAAGGATTATTATTATTCTCATATTAAAAATTCAATCATACATTATAGCATTACAAAGTACATGATTATTTATTCATGCATTAATCTAAAAATACATAAGGTGCTGCTTGAATATCAGTGGTGTCATGAATAAATGGCCTTGTGGCTGTTACAAACTATATTTCTTTACCCAAAGGACAGTCTAAGCTTAACTGCTTGACAAAACACTTCACAAAGATGGAACATATCTGTCAAATGAAATGGGATTCAATGTATTCTAAGAATAAATGTTTTCCATCAACATATTTCAGTGAGTGACAAATCATTGCAGGAGTATCTCCAAATGTTTGTTTTGTAAAAGCTACTGAGACACATCTTTGCCAGTTGTGGTCCAGAGGAACATGTGAAACTATTTAGTTGCATTTTTGCAAACATCTTATAAAAGCACAACTAAATGACTTGGATTTTGTTTTATGTAAAGGCATAATTTTCTTTTGACTGATCTTACTTAAGTTTCTTTTTAATAATGTACTATAATGTACATTGCTAGCTTCCAGCAAGTTATTAAAAGGCAGCCTGCAAAATTTTAAATGTCATCTAGATTTGACAATTTTGTACTGAGTAAAATTCCCCTATTTATATCAATTTATAAATCAGTGCTGGTCCACATAGAGAGAATTGAGTGTCTGGAGAGTGACGCCAACCCCAACACATGCTCTGACCTCAACAGATGGTGGTGCAGGGACTCCAGTGATCCAGAACTAACAACATGTGCCATGTCACATTGTTTGAACCAGAATGCAGAGTCCCTAAAATGTTCTATTCCAACAGCTGTATATTTGCAAATCCATCGAATCAACAGCTCAAACTGTTCAACTCTTCAACTGTGTACTGGATTTGTGACTACACTGATCTCTATATGCCAATGATATGCCTTGAGAGGAAAAACTGTGTAACTGCTAGGTTGTTAACTGCACAGATGAAAGTCCAGTGAAAAACTGACTGTTTTTCTACTGAAATCAGATAGGGAATATTTCTGACGCATCTTCTTTGACTGACATTCATGATTTATTCTAACCACAGTAATATATTGCAGGATTTAAAGTAGCTAGAAATTAATCTGGAAGTTTTAATCGCCCATGTTCTGGAGTACAAATGTAAGACTTGGTAGGTAATACAATACCTATAATTGTACAATGCCTAAATCTTCAATTGAATTAACAAAAGTAGGTAATATTGTGTAAGGCACATCAATCTGAAAATACAGTGCTATCCAAAAAAAGTTACATTTTTGTACTTCAAGACTGTTTGTGGGACATTGCAGTGTTCAATTGACTGCCATCTTCGCCTACAGATACACAGTCAATAACAACAACTTGGATTTATATAGAGCCCCTCACGTGGGGTAGCGTCAATGCACTTGTCAGTAAATTCTGTGAAACTCTTTGAGACATTTGATGATGTGATAAACTTATATGAAATGCAGGAATTATTGATTATTACAACAACAACAACTTGAATTTATATAGCGCCTTCCACGCCGGACGACATCTCAGAGTGCTTCATAGGGAATTAGGGAATAATCTAATTGAACTTACTTTTGGTATGAAATCTTATCTTGTCAAACTGTCTTCAAACATTTCCCTCACTATTTTTTTTGATGAATTTGGGAGAAATATTAATCGGCACACTGGGAGAACTCTCTACTCTTGTTGAAAATAGTGCCATGGATGGGATCTTTAACTCAAACCTGAACCATTTGACCACTCATGCAAAAAGGCACCTCCAACACACCATCAGCATTATGTGCTTGTCGCCCATGCTATAGCTTGTGATGCCTTTGAAGGACTAATAGTTGCTCTAAACTAATTCTTCCATTGCTGGTTTTGTGCCACACTAACAAATTATTAGTCATATTACCAAACAAGCCAGAAATTAAAATATGAAAAAAGAGGCCTTATTTACCTGTTCAGTTGGATGCAAAGAATCCCAAGGCACTATTCAAAATGAGAAGGGAGTTTCCCTCTGTATTCTGGCCAACAATCCACAGCCTCCCAATAAAATTAGTCATCCACTTCATATCTGTTTGTGGGACATTGCTGTGTATCCTATGAAGCAGTTTAGTTTGAGATATCCTCCCGATGTGAAAAGCACAAAACAAAATGTCAGGATTATCATTGTTACCTTCAACATTTCAACTTGAGCGTTGATGTGTCAGATAACATAAATTACTTAGTCTCTTTATCTGGGCAAAAAATTGCCTAGATTAAATTCAAGTATTATAGAATTTTAAGTGTCAATTCCTATATGTTAAAAAGTTGACACTTGTCAGTCTAATAGTCATAATTATAATAATAATAGTTGTATTTGATATAGCACCTTTCACTTCAGGAGGAAATCTCAAAAGCGCTTCATACGATTTACTGTAAAATGTAGTGACAACTTTGTAGGTGAACCCGCAGCCAATTTGCACACAGCAATGTTCCACAAACAGATTTTTAACTGGGGATTATTGGTCAGATCGCTGTGAGAAACTCCCTTCTCTTTTTGAGTAGCGCTATGGTATCTTTTATGTCAACCTGAACAGGCAGGACCTTGGTGTTATGCCTCATCTGAGAATGTCACCTCTGACAATGCAAAACACCCCAGACCTGTATTAGTCCCGATGTGGGGATTGAATCCACAATCTTTTGACTCAGAGCCAAGAGTGCTACCAGTCAGCATGACTGGCATCTCTGATAGGATTATTCATTGTTCACAATGTTTCTTAAATTACAGCAGACGTGTTGATATCATGTAAATTCATACTGAAGTCAAATTTTGTTTTGATGTACAGAGATTATCATTGAATCCAGTTACTTATTTGGACATATTTGCTCATTATTATGGACATAGTTCTCAAGGTCAGTTGTAAGAGTGCTTTCAACTTCATTTTTAGTTGTTATTTAGACTTCCTGTCGATAAATGGAAACTCTTGCATACATGGGCTAGCTGGTTCTGAAAGTTTCCATCCACTCTATACTGAAATCCTCTTCCTCAATTATTGGATTGGACCAGGTATTCAAGCATGAGGGCGGATTTGATAATTAAACTGCAACCTTAAACTATTCAAATAAATATAAAAAATACAATGTTAATGCAAATGAAGCAGATTAATAATACATAGAAAGGGAAGTTAGTATAACCAATCTGTGTTTATTAATATGGATTGTATTCAGGCTGTAGATTATATTGTTAACTTGTTCACAGTAATAGCATTGAATTATTTGAAAAATGAGCATTCAAATGTTCAGTAATATTCAAAAATATGTAATCATTTTTAACATTTGTGATATAGGATCCAATCCTGGGCAAATTTCATCTTTGTTATTTTCTGGCAGTTCTATTCTCAGTCAATGTAAGCATGCGCAGGATATTTTGCAACATTTCTGTTTCAGGATTGTGAACAAATATCAGTGGTGAGATGGCCACTTTGTTTAATGGGTTAGTCCACAAACTATTTTGGAATAGATTTAGGTCTATGCAAGCCAGAAACTCCTTTTTGTAAACATGTCTCGTATTCCTGCGCACAATCATATTGTCAAACAGAGCAACAGATGGATGTTTTAACATTAAACATGATTTTTGCAGCCAGTTGTGTGGAGTCCTTTGAGATGTCTTCCAGAATAAAAAATGTTGTTGTTTTCAGCGGCATTGCAGTGGTACGTATATGCATGGAACTAAGTGGACTCCAGGCATTGACCTTTACAGATTTTGTTTCAAACAATTAAATCTAATTTGCCTTATTTTATAACATGATTTCTTAATAAGGAATTCCTGTCATTCCCCGCTCTGGAATCTGATCACAACCGTTCTGAGTTACTGTGAGTTACTTTTTTTTAAGCTCAAATGCTGTGATACTAAAGCAAAATCTACTGCTCAATTGCTGGAGTGGCTTCCTTAATGTAATATTAATAGAAAAACAAAAAATGCTCAAATACTCTATATAAACATTAATAAAAGTTGCAAAATAATTTTACATATCTTTTTTCCTTCTATTATTGCTTCTTCTCCGGGAAAGTTTTGTACTTTTTACTTTATTCCTAACTAATATTTTTTCTCTATTTCACTTTTTTGTTACTTTAAATACTTTTAATTTAGCAACCTGATAGCTCTGCTCCCTTCTCATTACCTTCCATTCTGAAGATGGGTGTTACTTAATTTTTGTTAAAATGTGGTATCTGGACTTAACTGAAGGTTTGGGAATTTCAGAGAATGCTTTTGCGTGCTTTAGGTTAACTCCAGAGTGTGCTTTATATCGGGTTAACCAGCTAAAACCACTCAGTTTGCCATTGAAATACTGTCTGGCATGTTTCCTGCTCCTTGCCCATCTTGGACTATCCTACCTATTAGGGCTTTGGTTTGCAGGGTTAACAGGAGCTGAGTGGGAAGAATTCTTGGCCCCGATGTTCAATCTGTCCTTCCAAGTCTTGCAGATGAGCTGAGGTGGCTAGGCTGTTATTAGCAGTGCCTTGGAGTCCTGGGGACCCATCTGGCTCAGACACCAGGCTTCTGAGACATTGCAGAAGATCGAACTGATTCTGACATTCCTTTGCCAAACATGTCACTTTAGAACCAGTTCAGCTCCAAGGAGACGAGACCCTGCTTACATCACAAGGAGGATCTACAAAGACAATTATAAACAGCTAGATTTAACTTGCACGTGCAAATATTACATATTTGTCGCTTTCTCCTGCATACAAAAGGACATCAAACAGATAGGATTTTGGAAAGATTATAGTGCATTGTTGTCTAATTAAAAGTGAAAAGTAATTAGATCCATTAATACCCTTGCACCCTCCATACCTCGATTCTCTCAATTTATTCTCTCACTCTATTCTATTTTTCTCTCTCTCTCTCGCTATTGTGTCTCTCTGTATCCTCTCTCTCTCTCTCTCTCTCTCTTTATTTCTTCATCCAGTTGAACGTCAACAAGACATTGGCTCTTCTGCTTGATTCCAGTCAGCACCTTCTCACCACAGGTACTGACAGCATCAATCTCCATGGATGCACACGCCACTTCATGGAACCAGCATGGAACCTCGATATCTTGTTCGACTCTAAACTGTCCTATAAATCCTGCATCCTTACTCTGAACCATTCAGCTTTTCTCCACCTCAACATTGCCTGCATTTACCTGCACTACCTCCTCTTGGACGTAGAGACGCTTATTCATGCATTCATCATGCACAGGCTAGACTATGCCAACTCTCTACTCATCAAACTTTCCAACTCTTCCCTCCACAAGCTGCAGACCATCCAGAAATCTGCAGCTCATGTCCTCTCATGCACCAGGCTCCACAAGCCTATTAACCCTATCCTCGCCCAGTTTCCACCGTTTTCTCATCCGCTAGACTAGCGTGGTCCAACAGGTGGCCCGCGGGATACAACCGGCACGGAGTATGATTTTGTCCAGGTTGCAAATAATTTCTGACTTCACTGTTTTACCTCCTGGCTGTGTCTCTCTTCTGGTAGATCTCTATGAAGCACTGCAGAGACAATGACAGGAAGGGTGGGGGTGTGGTGGGAGTTATCCATCCCCACCCCTCCCTGTCACATTTTGCACTGCCTCAAGCTTTGTGTAACCTGGTGAGACGCAGTGAGCAGCAGCAGGAGTATTTTGCAATTCTAAATCTACACAACCTTGAGTCTCAGTAGGAAACACAAGGTAGATCTGGAAAATAGAAAATTTCAGGGTTAGTGGGAAATGGATTATTTGTTTAGCGAAAATAATGGAAAACTGCAAGGCGTTGTTTGCTAGCAAGCCATATTGTGTTGAAGAAATTCAGAGTTAAGTCTCAATTATGGATTAATCTGTTTTTGTTTAGTATTCTCTGTAGGGGCCTCCACCTGCTTAGTTGATATCTTGTGTTTTGACCTTGATACATTAACAAAAATTGATTCATATTTTTCCATTTGAGCTGATCATTATTAAGTAATAGTCACACAATTTAAAACATAGGATTTCTGTATGATTCCTTTATGTTTCTGGAAGGGAAAAACAAAAATGTTACTTATGCAGTCGGCAGACATTTCTCAAATGTGACCTCTGGCCCTCGACACCCAAAATGTTGGAACACCCTGATCTAGAAGATTGAGTTCAAGATCCTCATACTCACTTTTAAATCCCTCCACCAGCCTACCTCTGTGATCCTTTTAAACCCTATCAATCCACCTGCTCCCTCCGCTTGGTATGTACAGGCCTGCTTCACATCCCTGTCCAGCCCACCCCATCATTGAAGTCAGGTTTTCTGCCTAATTGCCCAACTCCCAAGACCTTCCTGTTTGACCATGCCGTCGATCATCTTCCCCGCCCCCAGCCCCACCTCTTCTCAATCCAACCGCCAGCTAGGGTGCAAATCCTTGATCGTCCAGTGCCTTGGTACATCCTTCCAAGTGAAAGGCGCTACATAAATATAATTTGTTGTTGTTATTCTGTTATTGTCATTCTCTCTACTATTGTTTTTCTCCAGTCCCTCACTCTCCCTACTGTCTCTCTATTCTCTCAGTATTCTTTCTCTATTCTCTCACTCTCAATTGCATTTATCTTTCTGTTGGCTCTCTCTATTTTGTATTGTATTGTGCTTCTATTCTTCCTGTCTCTTTCTATTCTCTTCTCTCTCTATTATTTCTATCTCTTTATTGTCTCTATTCTCACTCGCTTTATGGTTTTCATGCTCTCTCTACACTTTCTCTTGCTCTCTATTCTCATTCTCTCTTTTCTGCATCTAGTCTTCATGTTCTCTCTATAGTTCTTATTCCCTCTCCGTCTATTTGCACTCACTTGTTCTCCCCTATTCTTTCTCTCTTAATCTATTCTCCCTCTCTCTTTCTATGGTTCTCCTTCTATTCTCTCTCTGTTCTCACTGTCTCGATTCTCTTTTCTCACATTTCTCTTGATCATCTTCTCACTCTCTTTCTCAATTCTCTTTCTGTTCCTCATGCTCTCATGTATTCTATCTCTGGTTCTCAGTATTTCTTCCTCTCCATGTTTCTCTCTCTCTGGTTGTCTCTCTCTCTCTCTCTCTCTGTTTTTTTTATAACAATCTATTCTCTCTCTGATTCTCACTCTCCATCTCTGCTTTTCTTTCACTCTCCTTTATAGTAATCTCTTTCTGGTTCTCTCTCTAGGGTTTTAACTCTTTGGTTCTCACCCTATCTATCTCTCACTCAATTCTCAATTTCTATGGTTCTCAGTCTCTCTCTGGTTCTCCCTCTCTATTTTTATATAGTTTTCTTTTTTCTCTTTCACCTTCTATTCTTTTTCCCTTCCTCTCTGGTTCTCACTCTGTGTGTGTCAGCCTTGCTCAGTTGTTGCACTCCTGCTTTAAGTCAGAAGGTTGTGGGATCAAGCCCCATGTCAGGACTTGAACTCATAGTCTAAGATAATAGTAATAATATAATAATCCTTGCATTTGATACAGTGCTTTTCACGTCTTCGACACATCTTAAAGCGCTTCACAGAATATACTGTAAAGTGAATTGACACTATATTTGTGGGCAAAATGCAGCAGCCATTTGCGCGCAGCAGTGTCACTCAATCCAGTTATTTTTTTGAGGGATTATTACTATTATAATTATTATTAGATAGTGTTGGCGTGTGTTCCATTGTTGGACGCGTCGTCTTTGGATGAGACGTTAAAACAAGATCCCATCTGACTGTGCAGGTGGTTGGCAAAGATCCCATGGCACTATTCGAAAAGAGACGGGGGAATTCTCCCGGAGTCCTGGCCAACAATTCCCCCATATAAAATTGTTCACTCACTCCATGACTGTTTTTGTGAGATGTGCCGCATTTCGCTCACAAAACACAAGTCAATCCACTTATATCCAGTATATCCCGTAAAGCTCTTTTGAGACGTCTCGACGTGTGAAAGGCCCAATATCAAATGGAAGTATTATTGTTATTTATTATCATTTCTTCTTTTTTCTCTTTCTCGCACTTCTTCCTGTGGTTTTCTCTCTATCTCTCTATCTCTCGCTCTGGATTTCTCTCTCACGCTCTCCAGTTCTCTGTCTCTCTCTCTCTCTCTCTGGTTCTCACTCTCCGCTGTTCTCTCCATTCTCAGTCTCCGGTCCTCTCTCTGTGTGTGAGTGAGTGTGTGAGTGAGTGAGTGTTTTCCCTCTTGTTTCACTCTCTCTGGGTTTCTCTCTCTCTGTGTGTGATTTCACTGATGTTTTTCCTCTCTCTGTTTGTTTCTCTCTCTGTCTCTGTTTTCTCTCTCTGTCTCTCTCTGTCTCTCTCTACTCTCTCTCTCTCTCTCCCTGTCTCCCTGTCTCTCTCCCTGTGGGTTCCCGTGGTAAGTGCTGTTGCTGGTGGTGGGGTCGAGTCAGAGTGTAGTCTCGCGTGGCTGGCTATAGGGGCTGGCGGTCAGGTGCAGTGCGGTTGAGCGGGTTGGCGGTTGAGCGGGTTGGGCGGGTTGAGAGGGGGGTGTGTTGGGCGGGTTGGGGGGGGTGTTGAGAGGGGGGTGTTGGGCGGGTTGGGCGGGTTGGGGGGTGTTGAGAGAGGGGATGTTGGGCGGGTTGGGGGGGTGTTGGGCGGTTGGGCGGGTTGAGAGAGGGGGGGGGGTGTTGGGCGGGTTGGGCGGGTTGAGAGGGGGGTGTTGGGCGGGTTGGGCGGGTTGGGGGGGGGAGGGAGGGGCAGAGCGCGGTTCCCACCCTCCCTCTCGCGAGGCCTGGAGTTTGAGCGAGAGTTGGCGGAAGATGGCGCCTGTTGTGACAGGGTGAGTGTCTGAGCGTGTGGGACACCAGCGCCCGGGCCGCCCCGCGCCCCCGCCCCCGCTCCCCCCCACCCCGGGCCTCCCTCCCCACCCCGGGCCGGCCCGGGCCCGGCCCCGCACACAGGCAGCCTGTCCCCCCCCCCGCCCGCCCAGGGGGGCCCGCGGCCCGGGGCCGGGGCCGGGCGGCAGCTTCTTTTGTTTGTCTGTGTGTGTGTGTGTGTGAGAGAGAGAGTGAGAGCGAGAGAGTGACTCGCGCTGCCCCCCAACTGCCCTGAGCGGCGATCCCAGTGCGGCCCCGGGACAGCCCCGCGACTCCCCCCCTCACCCCCACCCCCCAACCCTAACCCTCACCCCAACCCTCACCACTCTCCCAACCTCACACTCACTCACACTCACTCACACACTCCCCACTCTCCCCACACTCCCCCACTCACTTACACTCACTCCCACACTCCCCCACTCCCCACTTACACTCACTCCCCCCCTCACCCCCAACCCTCAACCCTCACCCCAACCCTCACCACTCTCCCAACCTCACACTCCCCACACACACTCACACACTCCCCCCACACTCACTCACACTCACTCACACACTCCTCACACTCACTCACACACTCCCCCCACACTCACTCACACTCACTCACACACTCCCCCACACTCACTCACACACTCCCCCCACACTCACTCACACACTCCCCCCACACTCACTCACACTCACTCACACACTCCCCCCACACTCACTCACACTCACTCACACACTCCCCCCACACACTCACTCACACACTCCCCCCACACTCACTCACACTCACACACTCCCCACACACTCCTCACACTCACTCACACACTCCCCCACACTCACTCACACTCACTCCCACACTCCCCCCCACACTCACTCCCACTCACTCCCACACTCCCCACACTCCCCACTTACACTCACTCCCACACTCACTTACACTCACTCCCACACTCCCCACTCCCCCCCCACTCCCACACCCCACACTCCCCCACTCACACTCACTCACACACTCCCCCACACTCACTCACACTCACTCACACACTCCCCACACACTCACTCACACACTCCCCCCACACTCACTCACACTCACTCCCACACTCCCCCACTCCCCACTCCCACTCACTCCCACACTCCCCCACTCCCCACACTCACTCCCACACTCACTTACACTCACTCCCACACTCCCCACTCCCCCCCACTCCCACACTCCCCACACTCCCCCACTCACACTCACTCTCACACTCACTCCCACACTCCCCCACTCACTTACACTCACTCCCACACTCCCCCACTCACTCACACTCACTCCCACACTCCCCACACTCCCCACTTACACTCACTCTCACACTCCCCCCCCCCACTCCCCCACACTCACTCCCACACTCCCCCACTCACTTACACTCACTCCCACACTCCCCACTCTCCCCACACTCCCCCACACACTCACTCCCACACTCCCCACACTCCCCACTTACACTCACTCCCACACTCCCCACACTCCCCACTTACACTCACTCCCACACTCCCCCACATTCACTCACACTCACTCCCACACTCCCCCCACACTCACTCCCCCCTTCCCACTCTCGCCCACCCTCACCCCCACTCTCCCACTCCCACTCCACCACTTACTCTCTCCCTCACTCCCCCCTCCACCACACTCCAGCTCCCCCCACTCCCCCGCCCCCACTCTCACACCCCCCCACTCCTGCTCACCCCCACCCATTCCCGCACCCCCATCCCGCCACCCGGGTCTCTCCCCACCCGGGTATCACCACCGCCGCCCCCCGAGTCTCTCCCCGCCCGTCCCCAGGTCTCCCCCCCCCCCCGTCTCTCCCCACTCTCCACTCCGGGTCTCACCACCGCCCGCCCCAGGTCTCTCCCCCTACCCCCGTCTCACCCCCTACCCCCGGTCTCACCCCCGCCCGCCCCCCACAGGTCTCTTCCCCGCCCCTCCCCCTGGCTCTCTCCCCCAGCTCTCTCTTCCCCCACCCCCGCCGCTCCCCCCGTCCCCCCGGGTCTCTCACCCCGGCTCTCTCCCTCTCCCCCCACACCCCCACGGCTCCTCCCTCCCCCCCCCCCCCGCTCTCCCCCCTCCCCCCTGCTCCCCTCTCTGCCTCCCCATCACTTCCCTCCCGATGTCCGCCTCCCCGCTCCCCTCCCTTTATTCACCCCTTCGCTGTGCCCACCCTCCCTGCTCCCCTCACTCTGCCTGCCACCCCCTGTTCCCCTCTCTCTGCCCAGTCCGGCCTGCTCCCCTCGCTCCCCCACACCGCTCCCCTCACTCTCCCGCCCACCGCTCCCTCGCTCTCCCCCCACCGCTCCCTCGCTCCCCCCACCCTCCCCTCACTCTCACCCCCACCGCTCCCTCACTCTCACCCCCACCGCTCCCCACACCGCTCCCTCACTCTCACCCACGCCCCCACCGCCCCCTCACTCTCCCCCCACCGCTCCCCTCGCTCCCCCACACCGCTCCCTCACTCTCACCCCCACCCCCCCACACCGCTCCCCTCACTCTCCCCCCCCGCTCCCCTCGCTCTCCCCCCACCGCTCCCCTCACTCCCCCACCGCTCCCCTCGCTCTCCCCCACCGCTCCCCTCCTCTCCCCCCCCAACCGCTCCCCTCGCTCTCCCCCCACCGCTCCCTCGCTCCCCCCCACCGCTCCCTCACTCTCACGCCCACCGCTCCCCTCGCTCTCCCCCCCACCGCTCCCCTCACTCCCCCACACCGCTCCCCTCACTCTCCCCCCAACCGCTCCCCTCGCTCTCCCCCAACCGCTCCCCTCACTCTCCCCCCCACCGCTCCCCTCACTCTCACCCCCACCGCTCCCCTCGCTCTCCCCCCACCGCCCCCGCGCTCTCCGCCCCCCGCGCTCTCCGCCCCCCCACCCCGTCCCGCCCCCACTCCCCGCCCCCCTCTCCTCCGCCCCCTCACTCTCCTTCCAAAACTATCACTTTTTCCTGTTTTGCTTTACGGCCCCGGTCGGCACTGCTTTAAGCAACACAGCAAAACGGGGCCCCTTTTGGAGGAAAGGCACATCTGGCTACTCATTACCCAAACCAAACGCATCAACCTACTGCCTGTAGGAAAACAAGCATGCTTGTCTCCATCAGGGTATCAGTAGGGAATTGCTGCACAACTGTTTCTGCTCTCCTGGCTTTTTGTTGCCCTCCCGATAAAGTAAAATAATGTTGTGGAATATTTTGCAATTTTCATAATCTGCAGAGTTTATGAATTGGATACTTTGTTTTTTTTCAATCGTGTATGAAATATTGCATAAACTTATTTTGATTAATAATGTCACTCCTGTTGTTGGCCAACACTATCAGATGTTTTTAAGTTATTGACTTTGAAGAAATGAAGATTCATAAACTTGATGTATTGAAGTGTGCAGTGGATGTAATGTAGGCATCATAGTACAGATGTTATATCATGCCAAAACTTTTTTTTGCAGTTTGTCATTTTTATATAACTGACACTTAAGATCTGATAAACTTGTCAAGGTTGAATAGGCAGCCTTGGTAGCTCAGTTAGTTATAGATCAAACCTAGAATGGACCTGGAAAGTTATGAGATCAAATTATTTTTGAGATGATTAAATTGCTGAGGCAAAAGTTCTGTTCAGTGCTGTGTGTAGCCTTCTCAACTGTGTGACTAAAATGGGAAATTTTGTAGTGGCTCATATCAGCAAAGGCGTGTAAAGTTAAAAAAAATTATCCAAAAATGCCTTGCATGTGGGAAGGGTGAACAAAGTTAAGCGTAAAAGAGGAGTTTCCCTGGGACTGAACTGGTTCAAAGGAGATGAAAAAACTTGCAAAGTACATGTTGATCATGACCATAATTAATCCTTCCATTTGATGTAGCTCCTTTCGCATCTGGGGATGTCTGTAAAAGTGTTTCATAGGATATACTGTGAAGTATAATGACTGCATATTTTATGGGCGAATGAATCTCATCAATGACACTTGATTGCAAAGCTCAAATAAGTACTGTGATTGCAGCTGAACACGCACTATGAGATGCATCAGTATTTACTAATCATTAGTATACAGACTGAATTATCTGTGCACACTCCAGGATAAAGTGAATAATGTACTTTATTATATTCTGTAATCACTACTATGGATTTAAAATTTTGGATAAGATGATACTTTTGTGCTGCTAGGAACATGTTCTGCCTTTAGAATATTTTTCCTATGTGCATTTGAATCTTAAGTAACTAAATCCACTTGTTTCCAATTGTGTTATAAGGATATGCTTGCTTTCACTCTTAAAGCTAATCTCTCTCTATGGTACATCTCATAACAATCCCAATTTGTGATTCAGATTTGAGTCCTCTCTCAAGCAACTAAACTCTAAACTAATGATAGTTTGGACTGCTCCAGTTGATGTTTTACTCTTTCCATAAGTTGTAATATTCAATGCAACATTCATATGGTACAACTTCATATACATTGTTTTTATGGTTGTATGAAGTTATGTATTTGTAGGATTGAACAGTAACAATACAATTTTTTTCATTTCTGATTACCCAGTGTTCGGGGTATCGAGTATTTTAATCCAGGGTGTGATAAGTATTGTGTGAAAATGTTACACCAATGTTAGATGACAGTCATTGAACTGGTTGTGGTGTGAAAGAACTGTAAATTTGCAAGTAACTCAAGTGTCTGAATTGACAATCATATGTAAAATTAATTCTATAATACATGGTAATTAGTGCAATTTTATATTGTTTTTTGAATTTCAGTTTTGTGGACATGTAAATGCTGTTTCAAATGTTGATGAGGCTTCAGTATCTGTTCCGCATTTCTTTGTTATGACCTCCATACATGTGGCGATACTCCAGAAGGAGCTGTAGGCATTAGTTAGAACAAGTGCATCAGAGGAAGAAGTTTCTCTTCATTGGAGTAGCTGAATTCAAATTCTAGAGTTTTGTGGTTCTGTGGATTAATCAGAAATTATGAATTTGTACTGGGAGAAACTTGTCAGGTAAGGAAGATGAGTGTGACATAAGAATATTCAGACTGTGGTGGTATAGACTATTCAGACTAATGGGTGCCCTCGATCTCTAGAATTTCTAACAAATGCTTCGGCAGATACACACAGTAATGTTGTTATATATTTGTTTATTTGTATATTTGTTTATTTTAAACATCCCGATGGGCTCAGAGAGCAGTAAAAGAAGCACAATACTGCCGGGGTGGTTGCAGGTTTAAAAGTTTACAAGCGTGCCAACGTAAATCTTACTGTTTAGTTTTTTTCGGAGAAATAGCTCATTTAAATTGGAGACAGGATGGCACATATTTTACTATTCACTGATGGGAAGGGCTAATGAACAATCTGTTCTCACGCAGTCCTTCATCTGTAATAAACATGAGGTGAGAGAGGCAGTCAAGGGTGATTCAGCCTTCTCTAACTGTAAATTCACTTTACAGTCTGTTCTGTGAAGCACTTTGAGACATCTAGAAGACGTGAAAAGCGCTATATCAAATGCAAGGATGATTGCTGTTGGAAAATACATCTCCTTCACTTTGTGCTAATCCAGATAACATTTGAACTTGTGGATGTGAAATAATAGGCTCAAAGCTGAAAACCTTTCCCTGTAACTATCGTCTATAGTGCCTTGAGTTTTAAGAATTTTACTGTTTTATTTGTTTCAAAACCTTATCAACTTAATTAATTTCTGCTGCTACAACAATAACAATTTGTAATTGTGTTGTGTCTTTCATATCCAGAGATTGTCTCAAAAGCGCTTCGCACAGCTAATTTGGAGTGGGGAGGGGAAAGATGATCGAAAGTCAAAAATAGGTCTTAAGGGAAGCTTTAAAGTCAGAGGAGAGGGGGCCAGACAGGAGCGAGGGGGTGAAGCAGCTGCATCTATATTGCTGCTTAAAAGACAACTTCTTGTTCCAAGCACCTGTCTCCCCACAAAAACAATTCTGTTGTGAAAGAAGACTGAAGTGGTGTTCTTTTCCCCCGTCTTAACATTTGCCTTTATGTTTCACACAGAGTCTGGAGTCTGTCTGATCTCCAACTGATTTCTTGTCTCCTGGTGCATTGGGTTTTACAGTTTGAATACAGTGGGTCTAATAGATTTGGAATTCAGGATAATGAACAGATTGTGCTTTACCGCATATCAATCTGTAGTTTCATCGCAGTTTTCAAAGCAGATATATGAATATTCCAAATGTGTTCCACCCAAGTGGTGAATTCTGTGTTAGTTATATTTTTGTTACAACATAGAATTTATAACCATTGACAATTTTCCTCTGTTTTTAACAGTGTTGCCCTTCATTTGTTACACGTGTCATAATACATATGAAGGATGTTAATTTGTAATTTGTTGAATCAATTTCAGAATTGTACTGTATATGGTTAAAGAACGTGGTTGTTTTCTGGGAGCTTGTTGTCTATCACTGTCTTAAGAACTAAGGAAAGCACATTTGTATAGCGCCTTTCACGCCTCCCAAGGTGCTGGATAATTAATGTTTGGACCCAGCTGGGGGTCGGTATCGGGGAGGGTGGAGGGCAGTGACGGGAAGGAGGGTGACCGAAGGCACAATCGAAGAGGAGGGTCTTGAGATGGGTCTTGAAGGAGACGAGGGAGTGGGTGAGGTGGGGAGACTGCGGGATGGAGTTCCAGAGGGTGGGAACAGAGTGGCAGAAGGCTCACCCGCCAATGGTGGGGCAGACGAGGCGGCGGATATGAAGTCGGAGCCCGCTGAGTGGAGGGAACGAGCAGGATGGTAGGGGGTTAGGAAGTTGATGGGAAGCCAGTGGTGTTGGGTGAGGATGGGGGTGATAGGGTGGTGGAACCTGATGCAGGAGAGGACATGGGAGGCACAGTTCTGGATGATCTGCAGCCGATGGAGGGAGGAGTTGGGGTGGCCGACAAGGGAACTTGCGTAGTAATTGCGTACTCATTAATTAATCAAATTCTTACTCATTAAACTGTTTTCTGATGCAGCAAATCTACTTGCCAGAAATGCAATAAACTGCCCCCACAAAGTTCACATTTGCATAGATTATTACAAAGAATAGGAAGAATAACTACAAATAGAGATGAGATTGATAAATATTCTTATATTTTTGTTGTCAGTTACACATCATCTTGAGCCCATTATGTTGATTCTGTGCAACAGTCTAACCCGTAAACATTTGTTTAGGAAGTTATTGCGTTTAATTCTATCTGTTACATAAATAATGCATTTTCTCAGTAAATAGCATTACTCATCAATGACAGCTATGATTAATTTCACAAGCGATTTTGATAAATGTTCAGCACAATACTTATTGAGGTTTGATCATCGTAACCGCCAGGGCTTTGGGCGTTGTTAAGAATGTACCTATACCTTCAAGATTGCCTTGGAGTAATACAAACCTCCCTGTCTCTGACGGGTACGTCTCCTGGAGTCAGTTCTCACATATGTCTGTTCAAACATGGCCACTTAAAAATTCTTTAGCAGTTGAATAGACAACTGAAGAACTTGTGATGATCATTTTTAATGTTGGTAAAGAGCTGGTCATACTTTCTGCTCTTTAATGATAAACAAAAACAGTCATTGGTATTGGTTAGAGGTGTTTAGTACTAACTTGCAACTATTTCAAACTTCTCAGCACCTGGCTAATACAACTTGTGTTGTGGGAAATATAAATCCTGCTTCAAGTTGCTGTAATGCTTGAAGTTAATATTTGCTTGTAGGGGAAAAGTAACTGTCCTTGTCAGATGCCCTAAGCTGTAACTTGTGTTAGCAATTTATGGGGCTTTTGCAGTTAGAATGATGCAGAGCTCCAGTATAAGATCAGAGGTGATCAAATGTACTAGATCTCTGCAATAAGGAAATAAAGGATAATATAGCAACTGGAAGATGAAACTGCAATTTGACCTGTTACAACAAACAGTAAAAAAAAGTACAACTAGATTATTTAAATTTCGTAAAGCTGGAAGCCTTTTTTAAAGTTCATTGAAACTTGTTTACATCATTAAAACAAAATAGATTTTCAACTGTATTTTAATGCTATTGTAGTTCTGTTTGCCATTCTTCCAGTTTTGACAATCTTCCAACTTGTCATGGTTTTCACATTTACAATATTCTGTTATATTTAAAAATGTACTTTGGTATCCATTATATGAAATATAAACATAAATGAAATAAAAGTGAAGAATGTGCAATTCATTCCGATCATGGTAATCAGAGTTTGAAACATCAGATAAATTCCTTACTTGAGATCTGTCTGTTAGCCTGGCTCAGCACTTGTGTCTGAGTCAGACCATTCTGGGTTCAAGCCCAAATCGAGACTTGGAGCTCATATAGTCCAGGCTGACATCCAATGCAATACTGGTGCTAACCTTTTGATGAGATGTTAAATCGAGGTCCTGACTGCCTGATTAGGTGGATGTTAAGATTCAATGGCACTATTCGAAAAGAGAAGGTAGTTTCTCCCAGTCCCCCCAAAAAAATTGTCATACACTTCATGGCTGTTTGTGGGACATTGCTGTACCAAATTGTCTGTTATGTTCAGCTGCAAAATACAGTTATTACACTTTATAGTAAGTTCTTTGCGTTTTGAGACGTTCTCCTGACGTGAAAGGTGAAAGGTGAAAGGTCAAATGTAAAGATTCTTAGTATTAGTATTTAATGCTACAGTAATCTCTAATAATGCCAGATTATGGTGTCACAGTGAATTAGCACAATTTTAATTTTAACATTTTCTAATGATGAAAAGAACTAATTTGGAAGGCACTGATTGAATATCCTAACCACTAATACGTATTTAGAAAATACTGCAAGTCTTCTTCATTGGTATTTATCAATAGATAAAATGTTGCAATACGAGATTAAAGATTTTACAATGGGTAGGATCGAGATTTGAATTTTAAATGCTTATGAGGTTATCTGAAGAAGTGCTTTATAATAGATTACTCTTGATAAATAGCTAATAAATAGCTAAGCAATTTAATTTTGCTGTAGATAGTGTGTATTCATGATATTGTGAAGAAAAGAGTTATTGAAGAAGGAAGAGTTGTAAATTTGCAATCTCCTTTTAGCTTCTGCCATCATGTATAATTTTCTGGTCAAGCTGCCATCTTCTCCATAGCCTCTGGTAATGTCCTTCTTTAGTCAGGTGCTGGGTAGTGGTGCTGAAGAACAGCTAGCATTGATTCAAGTTTATGTGTACGCGTATTATTTCCCATTCTCTTTGCTGTTGTTCATTGTTGAAAACTGTCTAATTGCCTCTCTATCCTTATGATATGTATGATAAAGACTAACCACATACTGTTGTAGGAGTTTTGGCGAAAAGCCTGCATTAGTTCTGGAGAGAGATGCTCTACAAATTACTGTCAATGCAAAGCACTTGTCTACACCGTATTAGTTTTTGGGGAAAGAACTTTTATCTATCAAATAAAAGCTATTGTAAAAAGCCAGATCTTTTTGAAAACTGAAATAAGTGAATTCTTCTGATATTCTCCTGGAACTCGTTTGCGATTATTGTATATGTGCCAAGAGTATGTACTCTGACAATGAAATACTCTGTGGCAACACACAGACCTGCTCCAGATGGAACCAAATCCCTGATGTCAATTGAGCATATTCTACTGGAGAAGCCCAAATCCTTCAAAAGAAGTCTGTCTTCAAATAACAATAATCCTTTCATTTGATTAACGACGTTCACATCAGGAGGACGTCACAAAGTGCTTCACGGGATTAATTGTAAAGTGTAGTGACAGTATTTTTGAAGGCTAATGTGGAAGCCAATTTGCATACCGTGAAGTATGTGACTCCCACTGCGAGGAAATGCTGGACTTTCTTGAGTCCAAAATCGAGGGAATCTGCGCAGCTGCCACTGCCCTCCCAACTTCCACCCCTTCCCTACCAACCCCCCCACTACCCATCCCTCCTTACACACCTTTGAACCTGTCACCCCTCCTCTGTCATCACCACCATATCCTCCATGAAGTCCACCACCTGCTCCCTGGACCCCATCCCCAACCCCTCTCCTTAAATCCCAGCTCCACCTCCTTGCCCCACTACTCACCGACATCATCAACCTCTCCCTGTCATCTGGCACTGTTCCTACCCCCTTCAAAACAGCCACTATCACCTCCACTTTGAAGAAACCTTCCCTTGACCCATCACAGCTATCCAGCTACCGGCCCATCTCCCACCTCCCTTTTCTGTCTAAGGTCCTTGAGAGAGCCGTCACCTCCCAGCTTCGCTCTTTCCTCTCCTCCCTCTCTCTCCATGAGCCCCTCCAATCGGGATTCCATGCTGCCCACAGCACGGAAACTGTTCTGGTCAAGGTCACAAATGACATCCTGACCATGTGTGACCAGGGCTCCCTCTGCCTCCTCGTCCTCCTCGACCTCTCCGCTGCCTCATGACCCAACTGTGCAGCGCCTTGGGACGTCCTCCTGACGTGAAAGGCGCTCTATAAATGGAATCTTGTTGTTGTTGTTGTTGCCTTTGATACTGTGGACCACTCAATCCTCCTCCACCGCCTCTCCTCCCACCTCAACCTTCAGTGGGCTCCGGCCTGCTCCATGTCTCCGGTCTGATCTGCCCTACCATCGGTGACCGGGCTTTCAGCCTCTCTGCCCCCACACTCTGGAACTCCATCCCACAGTCCCTTCCCCTCGCTTCCTCCCTTGCCTCCTTCAAGGCCAATCTCAAGACCCTCTTTGATCGTGCATTCAGTCGCCCTCCCACCTCTCTGCCTTCCCTCACCCCTACCCCACCCCTCCTCCATTGCTTGGGTCCTGACCCCTGACTGTCCAGCACCTTGGGACATCCTCCCGATGTGAAAGGCGCTCTATAAATGTAATGTTGTTGTTGTTGTGATGTTCTACAAGCAAACATGAAGTAAGTAACCAGTTTTATCTGGAGGATTGTTGGCTAGGACACCGACAACTCCATTTTCTTTTTAAATAGAGCCATGGGATCTTTTAACATTCAACTGAACTGGCGGAAAGAATTTTGATTTAATGTCTCATTTGAAGGATGGCACCTCAGACAGCTCCCCCAGCATTGCATTGCACATTAAATGGTGAAAATTAGGTACAGGTATAAGGCAAATGATGAAGGATGCCTAATGTTGTGATCAATACCACCACCACCAAAAACAACAACCTGCATTTAGTATAGCGCCCTTCATGTGGAGTAGCGTGTCGGAGTGCTTAAAACTCTGAATTGTAACTGAGATGCCTGTGACCACAATATGTAATAGTGGGTCAGAAGGACAAAATGAGGCAGAAATAAAGAAACATGGAGGAAAGTCCTATAATCTAGTGTGGATAGAATTAGGTTTCATTCTTTTGTAGGAAGAAATGTTTTCAGTACTTAATCTTTGGGTCATATAAAAAAAATCAGTAAAGATCCCATGGCACGATTCGAAAAGAGAAGGAAGTTTTTCCTGATCTCCTGGTCAATAATCTCCCAAATAAAATTTGTCATTCACTTAATTTCTATAGTGGGACATTGTTTTTTGCAAATTGGCTGCTCAGTTTCCCTAAAATATGCAGTACATCCTCTGTAGCACCTTTGCAATATCCTTTTGACGTGAAAGACGCTACACCAAATGTAAGGATTTTTTTTTACCAACTGAGCAAGATTTGACACACAAATTGATATACAAATATACAATCAATTACTTTGGAGTATATTCTGTGATTCCTTTGAGATATCTAGAAGACGTGATAAGACGCTTTATCTAATGCAAGGATTATTATTATAATCGTTGGAAGAATGTCTCAAAGCACTTGATAGGATATTCTGAAAAGCTTAGTGACTGTTTAACTAGATGTTTGCAGTATAGATGAACTCTTTTTTGCCTTATGTAGTTTGGGGAAAAGTAACCACTTAGATTTCTTTGCGCTAGCCTTATTTTGTGAAATCATGTAATTCGTAATCCCGAAATGAAGTTCTGACTCATCACCGCATGTGTACTTGCCGACTGCATTGAAGTAAGCATCGAAGTGGACACGCGCAGGATAGATTATTGATTGATTCAGATTTTATATGACTTGTGCAGGTTTGCCCGTAACTCATAGTTCGTGGAAGTCATTTTAAATGTTATGGTCCTCCTGACGTGAAAGGTGCTATACAAATGTAATTTGTTGTTGTTGATGTGACTTGTGTGAGTTTTACTGTAGTGAATTAATTTGATTTGGGTGTGGGGGGGGAGAATTTGGAAGAGGAAGGAATATAAACCAGGTTACATCAGTATATCCTGTGAAGCGCTTTCAGCGGTCTGGATGACATGGTACGCATTATATCAAATGCAAAGATTATTATAATAAGGAGCTTATTAATACTGATGGTAATTGGTCCTTTTTTGATGAAATCTGATTCCAAATACTGGGACTCCACTGTAGGACCTAAAATACTGAAATGTCTTCAAGGGCTTTACATGTAATTCTATCAGGTTGGGTGACCGTGTTTGTAGGTGAATGTAACTAATTTGCATGTAACAAGCCTCATGAGCAGCTATTAAATAAAAATCCTGAGTTGAACCTTCAACTTTTGGCGTGAGTCCTATGAACTGAGCCGACATATTACCCCCAAGTGGTGTCTGGCCAATAATTTGTAAATTGCCAGCATAACCTTCAAAGACTTGGACTCTATTTTAACTGCTACTACTCTATCAGTAAACTCTGCATAACTCAACCCTGGCTTAATTGTCACTACCACTTAACTTGCCATGCCATCAATATCCTGAACCCTTCCCAAGCAAAATATTAATAAGGGACCTTGCTTTACTTGTCACTCTGCTGAACACGTAGCCAATCGAATTAGAAATTCTTGTGAGTACTTACAATGTAAAATTGTTCATCCTGCATAGCCGGTCTATTAGAGGACTGCAGCATGGCCTCCTGCCCTATCCTGTTGCGAGGCTTCTGGTCTGCCTGCAGATGAGGTGTCTGCAATGCATCTGAGTTTGCGCACCTAATCTCCGCCGACACCCTTACCGGCTGCAACACCACCTTGTGGCCCAAGAGGACCCATGCCAAACTCATCACCCGCTAGATAACTTGTTGCTCAGCCCCTTTCCCTTGGAGTGACAAGTTATCTGGAGCTCACTGTATATCCTCGCATTTTATTTCCATTTTTAACTGATTCACCACAAGGATGTCAGCTGGTAGCATTCACTTCTTAGTCAGAAGGCTGTGGGTTTCAAGGTCCATGTCGAGACTTTGAAATCAGTCCAGGCTGATGTTCCAGTGCAGTACTGGGTGTGTGCTGCATTGCCTTTGGATGAGATTTTAAATTGAGGTCCTGTCTGTCTACCTGTTCAGATAAATGTTAACGATCCTATGGTATTATTCTAAAAGAGAAGGGAGTTTCTCTCGGGGTGGTGGCCGACAATTCCCCCAGATACATTTGGTCATTAACCTCATGGATGTTTGCGGAACATTGTTGTGTGCAAATTTGGCTGTTGTGTTTGCCTACAGAATACACAGATACTACATGTCACAGTAAAACCCTTTTGATGTGTTTTCGGACATTTCAATGACATGATAAGGTGCTGTATCAAATGCAAGGATTATTATATTCAAATTGTGAAAATAAAATAGTCAAGGCTATTTACTGACAAAACACTGCCATTAGCTATGCATCACATTCCTGGTCTTATTTAATGTAAAACAATGTTTTCGTTGTGTATCCTAGAATTAAACCTAATTGTAATAGAAATATAGCCAGACAGATGCCAAATTAAACCTAATTCTAATTCAATCCAAACTAGATTGTAGTACTTTCTTCCATGTTTCTTTGTGTTTGGCATCTGTCTGGCTATATTTCTATTACAAAATGCAGTTTTTGAATTCTTAAGGCAATAGTAAGCTGCTTCTGGCCAATGTTATGTTAAAGCAAGATGTTAGGCTTCCAATTGCTGACTTGTTCATAAAAGCTTTTTAATGTGGTATTTATACAGGATTTGAAACTCCTTGGGTGGCTCAGTGGTGCGATGAATGTGGTAAGATCTGGGTAAATGCTTGTCATGTCCCAAAGAAGATCCTTTTCCTTTGGTACAGGAAGTTGAAAGTCACTTCTTTGTGGCCGGTTACATTATTAGAGACGAGGCCAGGAACGGGTCACCCAGACTCTTGACCAAAGGATGGTGGCAACTAATTTAAAGGAACAGAATATTATTATTGATCCTTTTATTTATGTTTTTAATTTGTTATTTTATGCAGCAGTTATGTAATATTGCCTCAAGGTCTCATGCTACAGAAATCCCTTTGTTTACATATAAGGCATTAGCCACAGATGAACAGAAAAACACATCTCACTGTTGTGGTTTGGATCTTCCTTTTGGTCTGCCATACGTTCCCTAATGGGTGGGAAATGCTCCCAAGGAAACTTTGTCTTGGACTTTCTGGAGTCAGCAGTGTTGTCTCATTTACCCTCAACAAATTGCAAAGCGGTTTTAGTGGAGTCCTATAGCTTAATGGTTAGAGCACTTGTCTTACAAACAAGAAGATCCAGGTTTGATTCCCAGGTGGGACGAAACCATAGGCAAGTTTCCTTACTCCACACACCTCCGTTTACCTATCAGTAAATAGGAACCTGGTTGTTAGTCGATTGGTGGATCGCTTTTCTGGGAGTAATAATCCCTTAAAAAAAGTATGAATTATAATTTGGCTACTCAATCTATGACTGTATGTGGGACACTGCTGTGTGCAATTGACTGCTGCGTTTCGCCAACAAAAGTCAATTCATTTTACAGTATAATCTATGAAGCGCTTTGAGACATCTCGAAGAGGTGATAAGACCCTGTATCAAAAAAAATCAAATGCAAAGATTATTATGTTCACAAGGTTAACTGCAATTTGTGAAAAAAAATGACACTTTTACCAGCCACAAAGAAATGCATGAAAATATTTTGGTTAACTCCATTCTCCTTTATTCTCTGAGATGAGGAGGTTTTTTCTGTACTAAGGGGTTCCAAAATATTTATTGTGCCACTCAATGGTCATTTGGATATCAGTGCTAAATATGGAGCACAAATCGTTAATCTCATCTAGACAATGAGCTAAAATGTTGAATATTTAACACAAGAATAATAACACTAACATTCTTTTTATTGGAGTTGTGCTTCATAATTTCTTACAATGTAGTTTGTTTTTCACATGGATTAACAGATCCTTCAATGTAACCCATTTTCACCCTCAGGAGCTGTATTTAGACAAGTGGTGTGAGTCCATATACGTGAGCCTCTTACCCGATTAGGTTTGCGTCTATCCCTCCGTCTTTTCCTCTCTTTGCCTGTCTTCGAATCACAATGACTTCAAATCACAATGACTTCAAATTACAATGACTTCAAATTAAATGCTCTCCTTTTTGACAATGCCTTCGGTTATCCTGCCTTCTATTTCTAGCGCAGCTCTAAACCACATTGAGCACTCTGAGATGCTCTTTGTGTGAAGGGGACAATATAAATGCAAGTTGTTGTTGCGTCAGCTATATCGTAATTAGACTGTGATTGCAACTGACACAAAGGGACCCTAATGTTTCTGAGTAAGCCGGTGGAGTGGCTTTAAAATCATTAAAGACAAGGTCTTTTTACTTCAATAATAACACTATTCAATGTTAAACAGCAACTTGCATTGAGGATGAGCATCTTAGATGCACATATAACGAGAGCTCTGCTACATTTGCACTGAACCCAGAGCAAAGAGAAGTCTGTCATAACAGTACTGGTTGCCATCTAGGGGAGGCCTATTGCAGTTTTTATGCTGCTAAATCATCTCGACTACAATCCTGGGAGATGATGCAGAGTGGTTAGTAACTTGATGGGGTGGTGGAAGGGGAAAATCTGATTGTATTGCGCCTAACCCCCTATCAACCTGTCCGCTCCCTCCTCTCAGTGGGCTCTGGCCTGCTTCACGGCCCCCGCCTTGCCCACTCCACCGTTGGTGGACAGGCCTTCAGCCTCTCTGCCCCATCCTATGGAACTCCATCTCACAGTCCCTCCACCTCGCCCCCTCTCTTGCCTCCTTCAAGACCCATCTTAAGACCCTCCTCTTCGACCATGCCCTTTGGTCACCCTCCTACCCCCGCCCTTCACCCCTCCTGATCCCAACCACCAGCTCGGGTGCGGATCCCTGACTGTCCAGTGTTTTGGGATGTTCTCCTGACATGAAAGGCGCTATACAAATCTTAATTTGTTGTTGTCGTCTTATAGATTGCAAATGGATGCTTAAATGTTTAAGAATCATTTGTGTGATTCTTCATGTGGCCTACTTATTCACTGATCATTTTGTTGGACATTCAATAAGTTGCTTCATTACTTTTTTTTCTCCTCTCCCCACTACCACAACTTTCCCAAACTACAGTTTTCTGCTCTGAAGTTCCACCTTTTTGTGTGATATCTATGCCACTGGGTGCTGTAATGTCTCCTGATTTACATTCAGTATGGAAATACAGCAGAAGTTGAGCTATTACAGCTGTGCACGTTGAGTCAGGTATTTTAGATTTTCAAATACATTACATGTGAGGAGAGAATTAATTGGCACAGTGTAGAGTACTGAATTAGAGTTATTTTTTGATGAGCACTCCACTAATTGTAATGGTAGAGTGCTTCCTTTCTACTTTAGTTGTCCTTCCGATGTGAAAGGCGCTATATCAAATGCAGGGATTACTAGCATTAATATGGACAAAGCTGCAACACATGATTGTGTTAGTTCAAGTAAGGATTCCCACTTCCTCAATTAAATTGTAATTTCATATATTTGACCCGATACTGTCATCCTTTTTGAGATTATTTATAGTTTTAAATATTATTGTTTGATCTTTGTAGGAGTTTTAGCTGATAACTATTCAGCAGTCAATTGGAATGGATAATTTACTGTTGAAATTCAGTTCTTATGCTGAATTGGAGACCAAGCAGCAAGTTATTTAATGCGGTCTAAAAGTAAAGCAGATTATGGTGATGAGCACTAAAAACAAATTATTATATTACCATGTTATTGATATTTATTAGAATGCAAGCAAAATACTGTGTAAAGAATAGAATTCAAGTTTTAACATATTTCTGAAACATTGTGTAGTGTACTTGCACATACATATTGCATCTTGCATTAACTTTTATAATCACTTTTTTTAATGGATTGGGAAGAATGAGCATTGAGTAAGACGTTTCTTGCTGGAGATGCAGCTTTGTAGTTTTTCAGAGGTATAATTTGCATTGCATTGTGTTATGTTTTGGTAGGTTCTTTTTTTAGTGGAAATAGTAGGTGGATTCAAAGGCAGTTTTGTTCAATAGGTCGAATGCCCTTTTATACTGTTGGAAGCGATTTGGATCAGGGCACCAGATTTATACTCTTCACTACATCTTTCTCTTAGCAAAGAGCTAACCACTAACTAGTGCCAGCAGAGAGCTAACAGCGAACTCACGTCAAACTGAGGATTTTTAAATTTTAACAAGCGAATCACTTGACCCTCTCTTTCATAATATTTAAAGCTTCAGTTTAACAGTACAGTACCTCATAATTGACTGAGATAAGCTAGATTAATACTGCAGCTACCATCGATTCCTGAAAACCCCTCAAGAGGACAAAAAAGCATTGATCTGTCAAACAAAACTGGCTTTGATTTCACCTTTCAGGAGCAGAACTCACAATTTGAACTGATGCAAGGCTACTTATACTGTATTAAATACATTGTATTTTAACCCTTTACACTGCTGGTATGTCCAATGAAATCTGTCTTTCAGCTGACTAGTCTTAGGCCATTTAGCTTGTAGGCTGCAACACTAAAATGAATTCATATGATAATAGTTATTCAGATGTGAGCATTACTACTAGATTAATACCTAAACTAAAATAAATACTAAAGTACAAGTGAATTAGAACACTGAAATTTGAGTTCAAATGTATTTAACTTTAAATGTATTTAACTGTTTTTCTTCCTATAATTTATTTTTTATTATCTATACATTGTTTTGTATACCTTATTTTTTAAAGTCACCTCACCCCATCTTTCTGTTCCTTCTGACTGTCCGTATTGCAGGTGCGAGAAAGTTTGGAAAGGATTTTAATGATTCTAAGTAATCTTTAAATGATGACTTTTCAGCGAGGCAATACCTAGAAAGGCCAGTCTCTTGACATTTTTTAGGTACCAAAGTGGAAAGAGAACTGACAAACAAGTGTACTCCTTGGAGACTTATTGGTTACTATGCTCACCTTCCAAGCGCGAGGAATCTGGCTCGATTCCTGGGCAGGGCAAAACCTTAGACAAGTTTCTGGATTCCACATGCCTCTGTTTACCTAGCATTAAGTAAGAACTTGGTGGTTAGTCAGTTAACAGATGACTTTTCTGCGAATAATAATCCCTCCAAAAATAATAATAATAATTATTTGGTCACTCAATCCACAATTGTTTGTGGGACACTGCTATGCACAATTGGTTGCTGCATTTCACCAACAAAATATAAAGTCTTTTTACTATGCAGTATATTCTGTGAAGGGCTTTGAGACGTCTCGAAGATGTGATAAACCACTATTCAAATGGAAGCATTATTATTATCATTGTGTCTGTCAGGCATGACTAGACTGTAAGAAGAGAGGCTATCATACACTCCATATGGATCAGATTAAAATTCAAACTTCAGAATGTTGCTATAAGACATTTTCACAGATACTTCATAGAAGTAATGTAAACTAATTTTCACCCTGCAGTAAATAATAATAATAATAATCCTTGCATTTTATATAGTGTTTTTTACGTCTTCTAGACGTCTCAAAGCGCTTCACAGAATGTACTGTAAAGTGAATCGACTATATTTGTGGGCGAAACGCGGCAGCCAATTGCGCACAAACAGTCGTGGATTGAAGTGACCAATTAATTTTTTTTCTTGAGGTATTATTATCAGGCGTGTGGAGTAAGGAAACTTGGCCAAGGTTTCGCCCTGCCGGGAATCAAACCCAGGTCTCTCACTTGTGAGGCGAATGCTCTAACTACTGAGTTACAGCACTTCCAGTAAAGAACTCTGAAGTGCAGTTGTTATTTAGAACAACAACAACGTGCACTTATATAGTGCCCTACACGCAGGGAGGCATCTCAGAACGCTTAACAGTGGTGCTTAACGGTCGAAGAGAAAAGATGTCAGGCGGGATTTGAACGAGGGGAGAGGAGGGGGCAAGGCAGAGGGATTGAGGGAGAATGTTCCAGAGTTTTGAGGCGTAGCGGCTGAAAGCGCGACCTCTGATGGTGGGGCAGTGGGTGCGAGGGATGAGCAGGAGGCTGGTGCCAGTCGAGCGGAGGTGCTGGGTAGTGGTTTGGGGAGTGAGGAAGTCGGAGAGGTAGGGAGGTGCCAGGGAGTGAATGGATTTGAACACGGGTGTGAGGGTCTTGGAAGTTATTCAGTGATGGGGAGCCAGTGACGCCTGGCCAGAGCTGGTGAGATGTGGGTCAGCGTCTGGTCTGGGTCAGTATGAGGGTGGCAGAGGTTTGAATGAGCTGGATATCGTGTGAATGGTGGAGCTGGGGAGACCAGCGAGGAGTGTGTTCGAGTAATTCAGGCAGGAGGTGACAAACGTGATAAACCACTATATCACATGGAAGGATTATTATTATCATTGTGTCGGTCAGGGATAACTAAACTGTAAGAAGGGAGGCTATCATCGTGTCTGTCACGATCCGATTAAAATTCAAACTTCGGAATGTTGCTACAAAACATTTTCACAGACACTTTATAGAAGTAATGTAAACTAATTTTCACCCTGCAGTAAATAATATTAATAATAATCCTTGCATTTGATATAGAACTTTTCACGTCTTCCAGAAGTCGCAAAGCGCTTCGCAGAATATACTACAAAGTGAATCGACTGTATATTTGTGGGCAAAACGCGGCAGCCAATTGCGCATGAGGGTTTAGGCTGCATTTGGGGTAAGGTACGGTCGCAGGTAAGCAATGTGGCGGAGGTGGACCTGGTCAGGGACCGGATGTGGGGAAGGAAGTACAGTTGGGGGACGAACTGGATGCCTAGATTGTGCACTGGTTCGGTGAGTCTGAGGGAGAGCCCAGGGAGGTTGAAGAGTTTAGATCTGCAGGAATGAAGATGTTGATGGGAGCCAAGGAGTATGGCTTCTGTCTTGACCATATTCAGCTGCAGGACGTTTACACTCATCCAGGCCTTGTTGTCTGACAGACAAGCTGAGAGAACATTGTTGGACCTGGATTTGGTACTGGAAGAGGCAAAGTAGATTTGTGTGACATCTGCATATATGTGGAAGTTTACCCCGTGTCTGCGGATGACATCACCCAGAGGGAGCATATAGATAAGGAAAAGAAGAGGACAAGGATGGAGGCCTGGGGTACCCTGGGGGTGACCGGGCGGGGGCGGAAGAGAAACCATTTGCTGAGATGAAATGGAGGCGGTTGGTTAAGTAGGACTCGAACCATGCGAGTGCGGTCCCACTAAGGTAGATGAGGGAGGAGAGGCGGTGGAGGAGGATGGCCTGGTTGACTGTGTTGAACGCGGCAGAGAGATCCAGGAGGACGAGGAGGTAGAGGGAGCCTCTGGTCACAGATAGAGAGAATGTCGTTTGAGACTTTGACAAGCGCTGTCTCTGTGCTGTGGGCAGCGCGAAAACCAGACTGCAGGGGCTCGAGGAGGGAGTGGAGGGAGAGGTGTGACCAAAGTTGACCTTGAAATAATGTGTTCCAGGACTTTGGCAAGGAATTGTGCCTCTTTAAATCCTTTTTTGTGAAACCAAATTGACAAATAAAATACTGTAATATGTATTTAATCCCCTCCCTGTTCTTCTGTCTGCTCAATTTAGATCTAAAATTTTGCTATTTTGCAAATAATTGTGTTGCTTTTTCCTTCCAAAATGTATAACCTCTCACTTTTCTGTATAAAATTTGGTCTGCCATCTCTCTCATAGTCCTGTCTTCTGAAGTTTCTTTCAGTTTTTGTCGCATTTAGCATCACTCCCTTCTGAGACTCCCACTGAAGTTGTACTTGCACTCTCTGCCTCTACCAGTGTGATACTGCACCAGTGTGATATCAGTACCAAATACTGTAATATTTGGAGTTTCTTTTTAGTTTTGCTTTATATTGGTGTAGACTTGAACCATGCTACCATAATTCTTATATACCAGAGATTGCAACATAGACCAATGGTTTTCTAAGTACTGAAACAAGAAACATAGCAATCATTAAACCATAAATTACTGTGGATGCCCTTAAAACAATAAACCATCCTTAAATGAAAAAAATGATGCCTTCATATCTACAATTTGGCTTGTTATCTCCACTAAAAAACACTTTTCTTGAATTTTGTATTCTCCCACAAATAGTGGCTGCACATCAACATTATAGCAACTATCCATGTAACAATTGCTCGTACTTTCTAAAACAAAGCTCCTAGTTGTTTGAGGGCACCTTTTAAGTGCCAGTTCCATTATTTTCTGGCAAATTGTAAGAAGTAGAGCTTTACAGATAATCAGAGGTACAGTATTTCAAACCTCTAATACATGAGACTGATGAAGCAGTGTCACTCACGCAGCAGGTTACTGTTCTTAAGTGACCAATGTTACACGAGCCTGTGTTAAGCTGATGCTGAAATTAAATTAATGAAGATCTCTAATAATTCCTACTGTATCTTGTAGCCTTTCAATATGTTTTCTGGATTCAAGGAATTTCACACTTTTGTTACGTAAGAAATAAGAATTTCCAGAAATGCAGCGCACCTCCATTAACTACTTTCTGTTTCCTATTGTTTGCCTGGTTTCGTATTCTTTTGCAATTCTGCACTGAATTCTTGTGGCTTAGTTTGGATAGAAGTATTTGTGTCCAGCTTGTCAAAAGCTTTGTGAATGTCGATGAATTCCTGAGGAGTGGTGTTGTATACTACAACTCGCTACAACAATAATAATAATACAATGCAGGTATTGTCAAAATGTCAAGATGTTTATTTGGCATGATCTTCCTCTTCTAAATTCATATTGGTTGTTATTACTGTGTAGCTTACTGGACAGCTACTGTTCCAAGCTTGGTCCTTTTTTTGACACTCGAGAATCCCATCACCATCCTTAAGTGAGTGGGTGATCCACCTTTCAGAGTGTTTCAAATAGATGCAGCATTAGCAAACTTGTCAACTCTTCATAACTGGTTACCTGCACAAGGGGCTGATCTCTGCAGGTAAAGTGGTAATACGAAATATTATATGAAATATGGTAATATGGTAAACTATGTTCCCCCCCCTGCCCCCATGTTAACTAACTTCAAACTATTATACAATGATGGGTGTATTGCTGAAATTTGATGGCAACCAAATATCCTTTGTAAATACTTCTATAAAATATTAATATATAATATTTATCTTTAACTTCACTCACTTTACATTCAGAGTTCCAACTTTCCCTAACTGCTCTTTTACTAGTATGATATTGAAGAAATTGTTTCCTATCTTTGGCATCTTTAACTGGAATTTACTCATCTCTAGGGTCACTTTTGCTCTTTTAATATCCCCTTTAATATGTACTAGGAAATTCCTTTATCCTCCAGAGTTCTTTTCCCTTTTCCTTTTTTGTCCAAGGTGTGTGTTTTATTTATTTCCATTATATTTGAACTATTCATTTATTTTAGAAAATGCTTTTCTAGGTGCCATTTAATTTTCTTGAGTATTTATTTGCATACTCGTGATTGCGTTAAGTGTTTATCTGATATATTTTAGTTTTTTCTGTATTCATTTGACTTTTTCTAAAATATGTATTTTTGCATGTTTTCGCTGCTGTTAATTTCGATGCAACTTTCACTTTAATTGTGATTGTTCATCCCCAGGAATTCTATTCCTCCTACGGTGTAGATACTGCCTTGAACTCATTGAATACAGTGGAAGCCGCATAAGCTGGACACCTCGGGGCCAGCCCTTTTGTCCGTCTTTAGCGGCATCTGAGGTTAACTGAAGTTTATTCCCTCCCATTGCCTTTCTCATTGGACAGGAAAAGGACAAATTAGTGGCTTCTTTTGTTTTTCTTGCAGTGGCGAGAGGAGGAAAAGAAAAATTAGTACAGTGTGAAAGGTGTTTCATATTGATCCACACTGCTGGTGGTCTTTAGGGAATGTATATCACTCTGCAGCCCATGTCCTCTCCTGCACCAGGCTCCGCGACTCAATGACTCCCATCCTCGCCCAGCTCCACTGCCTCCCCATTACTCAGAGGATACATTCAAGATCCTGGTCCTCCCTTCAAAGCCCTACGCTGCCTTGCTCCTCCCTACCTCTGAGCTACCAGAGGTAGGGAGGAGCAAGGCAGCTCAGAGGCTCCCTACTTCTGAGCTACCAGTTCCCTCTGCTCCAGCCTGCTTCACGTCCCCCGCCTTGCCTGTCCACCATTAGCGGGCGGGCCTTCAGCCTCTCTGCCCCCACCCTCTGGAACTCCATCCCACAGTCCCTGCTCCTTGCCCCCTCTCTTGACTTCTTCAAGACTCATCTCAAGACACTCCTTTGACCGTGCCTTCGGTCACCCTCCTACCCCTACCCTCCCCGCCCTCCACCCCTCCTGATCCCAGCCACCAGCTTGAATGCGGATCCCTAACTGACCAGCGCCATGGGACGTCCTCCAGTTGTGAAAGGCACTATACATATGTAATTTGTTGTTGTAGGTTTGGATCACGTCAAAAAGTAAGACTGTAGTTGTGAATGTTCAGTTTTAGGAATCTTCATCTCTTTCTCTGCTACTGGGTTTCTATTAGATTTGGTGTAAATACTGTTGGAACATTGGGACAGGAGATTTTTATGCAGCCTCTGACTTATTTTGCAGCCTTATGAATGACAGCAATTCAAGTTACAAAGTACTGTTCCTAAAGATAAGTACACTGAGGATCTTAAATATTTTGGTACATTTGCTGGTACTATTCACTAACTGGAATTGATCACACCAGTTGAAATAGTAGTGGATTAGAAAAGGCAATACTTAAATCAAGGCATTCAGTTGATATCACAAGGGATCTGTTTGACTTCTAGCTCCTTGACTGGATGGTTCCCAATAACCCTGTGTCATGCTTCTTTAGTTTATTTTGTGTGTTGGGTTTAATCCTGCAGTCTGAGTTCAGGCTTGTGTTGCTGCCTGTCTTTTCACTTTCAACGTAGCAACAGCTGGACTAACTATCACCAAACTGCAGCTCCGATATTGCTCTTCGCTGTCTTGAGACATTCCCACAAGAGCTAACACGTTTGCACCCATTCTGGGCTCCTCCTCGATCCTGCCTGGTATCCAAATAAAATGTCAATCTGTGCATAATTTTACAAAACAAATGCAAATTAAGTTCTTTTGAGTATTTTTATGTGGAAGGCACTTCATAAGAGCGGTTTACTGTACTGGATTGAAGTAGACAGTAGACAAAGATTGAGGAGGGTGAATTCTATTGCTGGAATCCATGTAGTGCAACTTCCAGCAGTGTAACTAACAATTTAGAACAAGGAGTATAATTTATTCTACTTAATTCTATCTGCTCTCTCCTGAGGCCGAGGAAAGTAATGGACATAAACAACTAAGTTTTTGCTCAAATCTTATGTGACTCTTTAATACAAGTAAAATGACTTCCAAGAAAGCTTTAAGGGATCTATTTTGTCCCGAGATCAAATGATTCACAACACTTACATTTATGCTTCAGAGATGCAAATTGTTGTCTTGCTAAATCCACCACCTTCATTGAAGTGATCTCATCAGTAAGGATCCAATGTTAATTACTTGTGATTATGTGGTTTAATTTATCCTGTGGCTGGACTTTTCAGTATTAAGTATCACAGAGTAGTTAATTTTACCTTAGAATATTAATCTGGGATGCAGGATTCCCAATTGTAATTCACTAAAAAGTTCTGAAACTAACTATCAGCAAACATTCAAAGTAATGCATGAGATTCAACAAAAGGGCAAAGAAAGTCCCCTCTTAAAAAGGTCTGAAAGAGAAATAGACATCTTAGAGGAAGTACTAAATTGCCTTATTATTAAAAAGTGTTGCAACTTTAATGGTGGTGACGATCACCAGGACCTGCCTTCAGCCCTGATCCATCCACTCTGGTTTCACCTCTGACAAAGGAACAAGAATAGGGGGGGTGGAAAATAGATTTGGAACCCATGGATACAAAACTAAACTGCAGTAAAACTAGTTTGTTGCTCATTTTAGCCTCCTAATACAGTGATTTGACTTGGCGATGCGGTTTATTTTAGTACTTGCTGAGAATGGACAGCTTTTACTTTTGACAAATGAAGAGAGATGCAAACTGACAGAAAATTAGGTGTTTTGGTTTGGTTGGTCTCCAAGGTGCGTGCAATGTAAAACATATTTGTGACAGCGTCTTTCACGTTAGGATGATGTCTGAAAACACTTCACAGGACTTACTGTAAATGGCAGTGATGCATTTTGTAGGCAAACACGTCAGTCAATTTTATGCACAACAGTGGCCCACAAACAGCCAAGAAGTGAATGACCATTTTTTTATTTGGGGGGATTGTTGGTCAGGACACCAAGAGAAACTCCCTTCTATTTTTGAATAGTGCCATGGTATTTTCCAACAGATCAGGCAGATGGTGCCTCAGTTTAACGTATCATCCAAAGGGTGGCACCTCCAACAAAGCAGCGCTCCCCCAACGCTGTGTTGGAGTGTCAGTTTAGACTCTATGAGTCCCGAAATGGGGCTTGAACCCACAACCTGCTGACTCACAGGTGAGAATGCTACCAATTGAGCCAGGCCGACAACCAAAAGTACTGTTCATAATTTGGGGAAAAAAAGGGGAAAGGCAAAATTTGAAACGTTAGTAATTGAAATTCAGAACTCAAGTTTCTTTGCTTTGCTTTGCAGGAAGTTTGGGGAGCAACCTCAACCCAAACGCCTTACCAGGTAAGATTCATTTATCTACCATCTGATGCTTTCTACTTCATAGATGTGTATGAAATAAGCCACACTGTTCAATTCAGCTGGGACTAGTCTTAAGATTTATGGCGCTAATTATGATTCACTCAAAGACTATCTTGTTGCTTCAGAATATTGAGCAGCTGTTGGCATGTAAAAACACTGGAAGTGGCTATTAGGATGACTTTGAGTTGTTTAGCAGCAGGGACTCTATACTCGAGACTAAACGTGGCGCTCTGATCAACTTAACAGATGGGCCAATTATCCACATTTTCTGCAACAGTGCATGCTGTGTGAAAAGTCCAGAGTGGGTATTTAACACTATATTTAGCAAGTTATCTTATGTCCATATTTGATGCACTCCATAAAGTATCTGCATATCTGTACAAAGTGGACCGTCTTCATACTTTTTGAATGGATTTGGGCCTTAAAAATATGTTCATGATTCCACTTCAGAGTGTTTCAAAGCTTATCAATGGACCCAAATGAATCAATTTATTCAAGTAAACTGACAGACCAGCTGCACTGGTTTAATTTTTTTCTTTCATATCCTGTAGAATGATATATTGACCAATGATCTGTTGAGGGTAGATTTTATTTTGAAAAAACTGTGTCATTTTAAAAAAAAGTAGAACAGTTGTATTCAGAATTTTCATAGTGTGACAAGTGATTCACACACTCAGGTTTGTAAGTTGTTGAAACCTTGGTGACAATGTCGCTCATGCAAACATACTACAGTGCAGCCAATTATAACCAACTTTACAATAGTGTATATTCACTCATAAAGCAGTTAGACTGTGGACCCTATTCACTTTGTGTGCACAAAGCAAGCTCTCTCGCTTCCCATGTTGGCTGGCTTTTCATTCTAAAATAGCTACCTTCCGGGTCACTAGGTCTCCATTAACATCACTTCCTGCTTTGCTGCACATGTGTGAAGTGACCTATTGATCCGAAAGTTAGCTATTTTAGCTTTTTTTTTTAAAAAGGCGACATTATAGTCATTATATCGCCACAAAGTCTCTTCCAGCGTTGCGCATATACAGCAAACAAATTGTTGTTGGCAGGGACCTGATGATTTGGAAACCCATTGTCCATTTTTCTTTAAGTGAAGTCCTGTAGCTCAGTGGTTAGAGCACTCACACTCTAAATAACCTCTTGCAAGCGAGAGACCTGCATTTGAATCCCGGCAGAGCGAAACGCTGGACAAGTTTCTTTGTTCCACATGTTTCGGTTTATCTAGCAGTAAGTAAGAACCTGGTCGTTAGTTGATTGGCGGATCACTTTTCCGAAGGTAATAATTTCTTCAAAAAAAATTAATCCACTTAATCCACGGCTGTTTGTGGAACACTGCTGGAACATTGCTGTGCACAATTGGATGCCACGCACCAACAAAATGTGCAATCAATTCACTTTACAGTATATTCTGTGAATCACTTTAAGACGTCTCAAAGACGTGATAAGGTGCTATATCAAGTGGAAGGATTATTATTATGAATTCCAGGACCTGGCCAGTGCGTGCAGAGTGAGTTAGCTGCAGTCAAACCTGTTTACGCACCTCATTATAAATGTATCTCAAACAGTGTTATAACTGGGGTCCATTCATGTCTTGCAAGGTTCTGATGCTTTTTCCCCCCTTTTTATCATGCAGAGAAGCAATGCGAAATTACCTTAAGGAGCGTGGTGATCAAACTGTACTAATTCTACATGCCAAGGTAGCACAAAAATCCTATGGAAATGAAAAAAGGTAAGTTTCTTAAGCTACAGTTTGAGCTGCTTTATTGCTCATAATATTTAGATTTGCTACAATAGTTAAATTTGGTCATTTAACTTTTAGCTGTTTGGGATATTGTTTCTGCATTTGCCTATTTAATAATGTTCAGTGGTAAAGTAGCTTATTGTGTGAAGTACTTTCAGATGGAAGTATTAAAAAAAAGTTGAGATCTTGATTAAAAAATCTGCATTGATTGTGGTAAGGTGCTTCTTGTAACAAAAGGTCATCATTAGTTTTTCTCCTTTCTCCTCTCTCTCTCTGCCCCCCCCCAAAAAAAAAAAATGAAGCTGAATGCTAACTGTTTCAAGTCCAGATTTGGTAAAACTGCTGCTCCCTGTCAGATTATGCACAACAAGCATGAGGTCAGACAGGCAGGAAGGAAATGAGTCAGGAAACCCGAGTAAGGAGATGTATCTGCCAAAATATTCTTCCGCGGGGTTCAAATCTGCATTAATTATAGTGGCTTTGGAAAAACATTCATAAAAAATCCAAGCTACAAGAAAAAGGTACCAGTGGTGATAATGGAACCAAACCTTTCCCAGACATCAGCACGACAAACTTTTAACCTGCAGCAAAATTAGTGCTTTAAGACTGTTGTTTCTCTGTGATACTAAATTTTAACTACCAAGTTTTGAGTTTTGTAGAATAGTGGCCAGAGCTTGTAATGATCCTTGTAAGATCGAGTGTTGACATTCTTTCCATTGAGCATAACTTGTGGGTGGCTTTGGGGCAGAATCCTAACCTCTTATTCCAACTATCTTGCAGATTGCATGCAAAATTGCATTGAAGTTAAATGCTTCATAGAGCAATTTACCAAGTCCATCTCAGCCAGGAGAGGTTGTTTTGTTTTATTCCGTTTCAGATTGGTTCAGATTATTCAAAAGCTTATTGAAGATATGCCTGAATTTTATTCCTGAGTGAGAAAAAGACATTGAGAACAGAACAGTTATTAGAAGGAAAACAAAATGATTTCATTCCTAATGCAGAGTATATTTCCCTTAAGAAGTTCAATACCAGTATTTCCTCCCATGTTCAAAGTAGGACGTACAAAAAGGATGTCAGATTGTATAGGCCTGGAAGATGGAGATGTTACCCTTTATGAAGGGTGCTATATAACTGCAAGTTATTGTTATTGTTGGTTGTGATGATCAAGCGATCAAATTACTTTTTTTAAATTGAACATGATATCTAGCTTGGTATCTTCCACAAATTTGATACCGTACTCCCTAATATCTAAGTTGAGGCCAGTAATATATATGGAAAAAGAGCCGCAGTACAGCCCCGTGCAGCATGCCACTACTTACTTTCCATCAACCGGGAAAACATTCTTTTAGCCCTACTCTCAGCTCCCCTCTCGACTCTCTACCCCCTCCTCGCTCCCTCCCTCCCCTCACCCTGACCATTTCCCCCCTGCTCGGGTCCCGACCCAACCCGATGAAAGGAGATGCCTTGGGACGTCCTCCCGACGTGAAAGGCGCTCTATAAATGCAATCTTGTTGTTGTTGCTTCCTATCCTTCAACAATCTTTTTATCCGAACCACTATATTTCCGCCTCTTCCATGCATCCTGTGTTTCCCTACTAGTCTTCGGCGCCTTATCAAACATCTGGAAATCCAAATAATCAACTTTGCATTTGTCTACACTTTTAGTTACTACCTCATAAAACTCTGTTAAATTAGTCAAACACGGCTGCCCTTCACAAATCCATGCTGATTGATGTAATGTCAGATTGCAATTAATGTAGAACAATCAAGTTGAAATCTAGTTAAATCCACTGTAGTAGATGAAATAAAGAATGTTTTTTCTTCAACTTATAGTAAGACAATAATAATTTTAAATTACACAAAATAATTTGAGCAAGGAGTGTTTTGTAACCAACTTTATGGTGAATAAAAACAAGTGATTTAAATTATTGGTTGATAATAATCCTTGCATTTGATACAGCACCTTTCATGCCTGGAGGACATCCCAAACAGTGGGAGTAGGCGAACACAACAGCCAGTTTGCGCACAGCAATGTCCCACAAACAGCTCTGACATGAATGACTCATTTTATTTGGGGGATTTTTGGCCAGGACACAGGGAGAAACTCCCCAGCACTGCATTGCATTGCATTAGAGTGTCAGCTCAGACTTGACTTGACTTCAAATCCCAACTAGGGGATGGAGCCCACCGTCTTCTGATGATGCAATGCGGAGGCGAGAGTGCTAATGCTGAGCTGGACTAAATGATTCAGTTTTCATCTTTAAGCCTGCTCTTCAACAATTACTGCAATGCAGTTTTCTTTGAAGTGGTTGAGATATGTGACAGGGGCTATGGGTTTTTTTGTTTTTTAAATACAGACTGTAAAGACAAAGGAAAATTAATACAGAAACTATATATAGCTGAGCTGTTATTTTCTTCCACTATGGCATTCTAAATAGGTTACTGTATCAATTAACTGTCTACTTTCACATCCTTAATGCAGTATTAGTGACATGAACCCTGAGTCAACTCCTTCCCTTGGAGAATCCAGTTATCTTGCTACCCCTTGTCCAAAACTATAATTTTAAGGCAAGTAGATTACCCAAATATATGTTTACAGAAAGCAATCATGCAGGTATTCATTTCTTAGAGTGAAATTGCTAGTGAAATAGGACAGTAATAGTCCCGATGAAAACCACGATATATTAATTACATACAAACTGTGAATTTGTGCAAGAAGCATAAAGTGCTCACATACTTCCTGTATTTAAAAGCTGATAAGACTGAGTCACTTTGGAAACTAAATTAATTTGGGGAATTTGTTCGGGGAAACTATTTATTATTGCAGTTCAATCTTTACTCCTTCCAGCTGTATTTGCTGTAAGTAGATTTCATCTCTGCCGTGATGAGGAGCACTAAGTGTTGATTCTTAAAAGTACCTGGAGGTTGTGGTGAACACCCAACTTTTGCCTGCACAGTTCAAAGACTGCACAGATAAGGGGTGAAGAGCACTCTGGTCATGCTCGTCTCTTCAAGGATATCAAGATCCCAAAATAGGACAAGTTTGCGGCATTTAAGACCTGTGTACAAACAGTCCTCCTTCATTTATATGATTTCTTGGGGATGCAGCGGAAAGACTTCCTCCGGCCCATTTGCAAAATCCAGGATCAAACCGTGAAGTGGATTTGTAGCAAACACAGGAAGTGGCTGCAGGAGGGAAGGCTCCAGCCTGACCTGTCGCTGAGCACCTGGAGGCAGAGTCAGCTTCACAGTGGACTTGTCTGTTTGTTAAAGACCCTCGCGTAAGGATCTGGATTAGACAGCTGATGCGGCATGCGGAATTGGACTTGGATCTCAAGAACATCAAGCTGGTTGGCACGTCACAAGTATCCTCTAAAGGTCCCACCGTGCTGAAGGCAGTTGTCCACCTTGATTGGTTTGCAGAGATAAGCAGCTGCTGCTTAAACTCTGCCCTTCCAACTGGTGGAACTATTGCTCAATGGGAAGGGATGTGTGTCCGAGCTGTGGGCAGGAAGACGGTGGTAATGCTCTTACACATTTCGTACTAAGCTATGTTGCCCGCAGGGCAAGCTCGCAGGGAGTTGCTGGTACCTGCCATCCATCTTGACACTTGTTGGATGTCAAATCATCAATTATCAACTACCTTGGGCTAACTGAACTGACTCCGAGACTTGTTTAGCAATGGAACGTCAGAATCGAGTCCACCCTCTGCAGCTGTCTCAGTAGTCTGGGCAGGGCCACAGTATTCCAGGGCACTGCTGACAAACAGTCAGCCAGACCAGCTCATCAGCAGGACTTGGAAGGGCAGACCAGTCACTGAGGGCGGGCACTCTTCCCACTGAGCTCCCGTTAACCCTGCAAGTCAAGCCCTAATGGTAGGGTGATGCAACTCCACAATAATTTCAACTTTTGTCCTCTAAGGCAAGAAGGCGATAAATTGATGCATTCATTTAAAATGGTTTATTGGGGAATAATTGTGTTTATGAACGTGACATCTTCCTTTATATGCGCTTATACTAAATACCCCATTCTGCCAATGTTTACTGAAGAGGAAAAGATGTATCCATTACACTTTCTAATCAAAGTAAGAACCTGTATTACCAACCAGTATACTATATTGCAGTCCATGAAATACTATAGGTAATACAAATTTTCAAGGAATCATTTTAAGGTTTGGAGTGATTGAAAGCTGTTTAGTGTTTGGCGCAGACTGCATATTCACATGCAGGTCGATTGTACATGCACTTAATCAACTCATTGTTTTGCACACAACCATGTGCGGATTGCATACAATGATTGCCAATTGAGACTGCAATTGCTGAATGCAGGTACAAATAAAAAAACTCCAGAATCTGAGTGATAATTCTACCTTTCTTACATGCTTCATATCCTATAAGCGCAGTGTGGATTATTAAGTGTCAGTGAAGAACTAACCATAGGTGCACAATTATATATTTTTTACCACTGTAGACTCTTATTACGATGCACAAGTCCTATGCTTTTAAATAAAATCTAACTTGCTGACTAATAAAAAATATATTTTTTTAAAAATGTAAATGTATTATAAAAAATAAAAAAAGTATTTATACAAATAAATTGCTAATTGATGCCTTACTGCAATGGAAAGCTAGAATTTGTTTTCATTAGTTATTGAACGAGGAAGGATCCATCATTGCAGTATTTGCTTGTCTGTTAATAGCTTTTATGTTATCACTGTTTGTCGGACATTGTTGCATGCAGATTGGTTGCTGTGTTTGTCTCAAATACACTGTCATTCCACTTCACATTATATCCTGTGAAATGCTTTGGGATGTGGTTCTTATGTGAAAGGCGCTGTACCGAATGCCAGGATTATTATGATCAAAACGCTAAGACATTTAAGTTTGGTGAAGCAATGTGAAGATAAAGATAATTGCATATAACACCAGTCAGTTTCTTATTTGTACATTACACACGTATCTAGTTCTTCTCTGTATCAAAAGCATGTTCAGTGCATGGAAGTGGAACCTTAGTGATGTCTTGCACTTCACTTTAGAGGAAATTGTGACCACAAACCTAGTTTTAAGTTCTAAGAATCGAGTGTAATTTGATCAGAATCTGAAACCAGCAACAGCTTGCCTTGGCATCCTTTGTTTTCTGACCACAGACCAGTAAAATGAGAAGCTTTGGAATATTAATATAAACCTTATTATGTGGGTGGATATAAATAAATCTTTCAAGTTAAAATGATACAGTCCAGGATTCCAGTGGCGATAATATGCCTATCTATTCCCATGCCCTATAACCTTTATATTGCTATTTTGTATTGATTAAGCAGATACTGTTTAAGTCTCAATAACTTGTAATAGAATTAGAATAATTAATATTCTTGCGGTTGCAGGGAGAATTTTGTCATTAATATGGAAATTGTATGTTACTAAAATGGGGGAAATCTCAAGGCAAGTAGCCTGATAAAATTATAATGTTTGGTAAAAAGAAATGTCACCACATTTTTGGAGTGAATGGCAGGATGTTCGTTCCTTGGTAATTCTCCACTAAATCTTCTGTATTCTTGTGAAACGTTGCTCTAGCCTCTCCTTAGCACTAAAGCCTCTTGACTTTGATATTCACGGATATCTTCTCTGTATCCTCACCTTAGCCTTGACATTCTTCTAAAAGGGATGTCCAAAACTAGATACAACTGGGGGCCAACCAATAATAATCTGTACAGGTTTAGTATTACTTCCTTATAACGTAAATAGTTTTAATATTAATATAATGTGGGATTTTGTTTCTAATTGCAGGAGTAAATAATAACTTGCATATAAATGGTGCAATGTAAGTGCCTCAGAATGCTTTGCAACTTATAATGGAATAGAAGTCATAAGATTAGTTTGGATGAAGAAATGCCTTTTGGTCCGAATGAAGAAGGCCCTTTTTTTCCTCATCCTTCCAGAATACATATTTCACCCTCTTCCCATCGCGCCATGGAGCTTTTTTTTAAAAATGAGTCCAATGTCCTGGCCTCAACCACCCTTCTTGTCAACCTGTTCCAGTCGTTAATTACCCTCTGGGTAAAGAAAAACCTCTTGGTTTCTGTCCTGAAATTTTCCTTAGCAACTTTAAACTTATGTCCTCTGGTTCTACTGTTTTGATGCATCCTAAACTTTTGTTCTAGGTTTACCATTTCAATCTCATTAAAATTTTATATGAAGTCCTCTCTTAAGATGTATTTCATGATGAAAGAGCACTAGCTTGTCTAATTGTGCTCATGTGAAAATTGTATGTAGTAGCTAATCTGCACCATAAGCAACATTAAATTAAGTTGGGAATTAACTTGAATTTGAGGTAAATTTGAATAAAGAGCATATAAAACAGGATAACAGTGAGAAAGATATCACATTATTTTAAAATAACAATGTTTGTTGGAATCATAAGGGAGACAGAACCTAAATGAATAACTCAGTCAAACAATGAGATGATCTGATAAACAATAGGATACTTGGTTTAAGACTGATGCTCCATGTTGGTGAATTAAAAGTTCTGAAAAGCACTCTTGTGTTATAGGTTTTTCTGCCCTCCTCCATGTGTGTACCTAATGGGCAGTGGATGGAAGAAAAAGAAAGATCAAATGGAACGAGATGGTTGCAATGAACAAGAATCACAGCCATGTGCATTTATTGGGATTGGAAATAGTGATCAAGAAATGCAACAGCTTAACTTGGAAGGAAAGGTAGGGGGGCAGTGTGCTATTATTATCTGAAATGGGGTGTGGCTGGATTCTGATTATGATTGGTTTTAGAAATGTTTAGAGATACTCCTTCATGATGAGCATACTGAAAACTTTTTACATCTGGATGAAGTTTAGAATTATGGTAATGTTTTTCAAGGTATTTTTTACTTTAGAACTGATAATAAACTTGAAGCAGGTGAAATGTAAAGTATCAGAACTTAACCCTTCTACAGTGCAAATATAATCTTGGGTGAGTGGATTAATCTGCATTTCAGCAGATCATAAGATCTTTGAGGTCTTAACCTAAACCCATCCCAGATTTTGGGATGCTTAACAATATAATCATAATTAAGAAGTTTAATTCTGTACATTAAATAGCATTATTATTTTTATTATTATTTTAAATACATTTTGTGTTCATTGATTAATGTTTAAGATTGTGTACTGTTCTGTTTTGTTTTAAATAATACTAAAAGCCAGGCTTATAAACATAAAAAAAACTTGCAGTTTTAAAGAGTCTAAAATCAGATTTGTTTGGCAAAATAACTGAGGAAGAAAGAAAAATCAAAACAGTTGCTTGATGCATATATGTGCAGAAATTGTGAAGAATAGGATGCTCAAAATAAAAGAACAGCATTTGAGAAGAGAATGTTTATTTGAAATGCAGATTGGGGAGCACTTAATTCAAATTGATTTTAAGATCCTTCAACATTCTGTCAATCTTGCCATAGAAGTAGGGACACTTCCTTGTACCCAATTCCTACTGTTAAGTATTCAGATAACCTTCCCCTATTTTGGTTCGTGTGTGTAGCTTCGTTGGAGTCTTGCTGTTTTTACCCTGTTTGCAGCAGATTTGTTTTCGACACCAGATTTTTTTTTATAACTTTCTGTGAGTTGATTCACACCTCTATCTTTCTCCACAGGAAGGAAGGGTTAACAGGAAGTAAGATATCTCTACAATAAGTTTCAAACCTTTTAGAAAAAAGTTTTGTCCAAATGGCTATTTGACCCTTAAGCCCAATTTTCTTCTAAATTAACATAAGACAATATCATGGGTTTCACTGCACCCACTCTTTTATCACCAGGGGGAACATTCTGCACAGATAGAGAACTTCAAAGGTAATTCAAGCAATAAGTCCAGAAAATTTTTTGTTCCATATTTTGACTATTCAAACCTGGCTTCTTAATCTCCATGGACAGTAGTTTCCTACCCCCACCTTTCAAACCCAGACATAGCAACACAAATCATTGTGTGACCTGGAGCATTTTATCATTTCAATCTTCACCCATCTTTTCATGTCAGTCAACTCATTCACTGGTTGGTAAATCTGGTATACCTCTGTCAGGGAAAGAATAGTTGGACCAATTAATACTTTCGCCTACAAAATATTTAGTCAATTCACTTTATCGTGTATTTTATGAAGAGTCTTGAGATGTCTTGAAGATGCGATGAGGTGCTAAATCCTGTAGGTCAGTGGTTAGAGCGCTCGCTTTGCAAGCGAGAGACCTGAGTTCAATTCCAGGCAGAGGGCGAAACCTTGGGCGAGTTTCCTTACTCCACACGCCTAATAATAATCCCTCCAAAATAAAACAATAATAAATTGTTCATTTTCAATCTACGACTGTTTGTGGACATTGCTGTGCACAATTGGCTGCCGCGTTCGCCCACAAATATACAGTCAATTCACTTTACAGTGTGTTCTGTGAAGCGCTTTGGGACATCCTCCCGACGTGAAAAGCGCTATATCAAGTGCAAGGATTATTATTATTATTAGAACTTCAGAAAGAAGTTTGTGAGGCACATTTGGCTGTGTGGTCTGAGACGTGACACTATGTGACAGGCTATATATAAATGCAAATCTTTGTTGTGGTCAAGTAGTAGAAATCTTGCTCAAAAAGCAATTGCGGCCTTCTCCACTATCAGAAACCTCAGGACCAAGACTTCCTTTGTAAAGTGGTAAGGATTTATCTGGGGAACATGGATGAAAATGTTTGGGATTGTGGAGCTAACATTGCAGAAAAGAAGCTATTATGAATCTGCTTGACATTTCATAATCACAAACTAGTCATTTCTCGTGACCCTTCTCTATCCTCCTGCCCGAAGAAACCCATAAAATGATTTGAAAAGAGAAGTTAGCTGAGAAGTTTCTGTTGGTGTCCTGGCCAATAATTTTAGGCACAATGAGACCTACTTTAGTAGCCCTAAGTCTTGTTTCAAATGTCTATTGCTTTGTACACAATATTGCTAGATCTTTTATTCCAGAATGGGGGTGCGGCAGTTTGCAGTTTCCAATTTCTTTTGCAAGGATTGTTTCACTAGTCATAATAAATTAAGGTGCTAAAGGTATATCCTCCACCTCACAATTTTTCTGTTTACAAAAATTGCTTAGTTGATGCACATAAGATACTAAATTTATTAAACCATAGGCTGAAGGCACTTTAATCTAGGCAGCTGATTGATTTAACAATTTCTAAAATAAACAAACTAAACTGGGTAGTGGCGTGTAACTCCCATGCAAATCAGGACCCATCAAGATCAATTAATCTACTCAGCATTGGCTGCTTTGCCAATATTATTCAGGTTTCTTCTTTAGATTCTCTGTAAAACAGTAAACTGGAAAGTACTTTGTTTTGCCATGCGCATTCATTTTGCTTGAAAAGCAAGTGCAGCAATTCATAAATCTCCATTAATTTCTGTTTTACTCTTTTCTGTTGCACGCATTTGTGATGGAGTTTGAAAGAAATGAGGAAGAGTGGTAGATTACATAGCCTCAGTATGTTCTTCCTCAATCTTTGAAAGTTCAGTTTCCTCATACAAGGTTCTCTCCCTGCTTACCCTCTACCTCTCCACCTAATCATTTTGTCTAATCTTGGAGTTTTTTTTTGTTTGATTATGACTTCCAACTCTGTCTCTCCGCCTCCACCCTTGATTCCAGGTCCACTGTTGATCTGACCGATTGCCTGTCAGAATCAAGTCCTGGATGAGAGCTTTCTCCTGCTCCTGTCAGCGCCTTAATGCTTCAGGCTCTGACAACATCAATCTATATCAATACACACTCCACCTCATGGAGCCAGTGTGGAACCTCAGTGCCTTGTTTGACTCTCGACTACGCTTGAAATCCTGTGCTCTGACCTGTTCAGCCTTCCACCACCTCCACAACATTGCCCACATCCACACTACCTCTCCCCTCGGGCTGTCTCGACCTATATTCATGCTTTTATCACGTTCAGGCTTGACTACCCTAACTCTGCTCTCTGAGCCTATCAACGCTTTCCTCCACAAACTGCAGATTATCCAGAGCTTTGCGAATTCTTTCCTGCACTAGGCTCCATCAGCCGATCACCCCCATCCTGGCTGTACTGGCTCCCCATCCCGCAAAGGATTGAGTTCAAAATCCTCCTCACTTTTAAATTCCTCCATGATCTTGCCCCACCCTCCCTCTGTGACCTTCAAAAACCTTACCAAACGGTCCGCTTCCTTTGCTCAGCAGGCACCAACCTGCTTCACTCCTCCCACGTGCCTGCTCACATTCAGTGGTTGGGCCTTCAGTTTTTCTGCCCCAACTGTCTGCAACTCCATCGTGGAGTTCCTTCGTCTTACCACTTCAAGATCTGTTTCAAGATTTTCCTCTTTGACTGCCTCTACATTCATCTTCCCTCCCCACTCCATCTCCCACCCTCCTTGGCCCCCAAGTTTCCTGAATCCAACTCCCAGCTCTGGTACAAATCCACAATTGTCCAGAGCCTTGGGATCCCCTCCCGACATGAAAGGCGCTACGTAAATGCAATTTGTTGTTATAGCATGTTCATTACAATGGTCTTGGGATCGTGATTCCGCCTACGAAGACCCGAGACTGACCTCAAAACCACGATTGTGTGCGGGGAGCATTTCATAAGATCATAAGGAAAGGGATTTATTTATATTGTCAAGTGTTTTTGTCTCTGAGATGACAATAATCATTTATTTATCTGTTGAGGTTAGGATTATTCGTGGAGATGAGGATTCAAACTCAAAATGGGACACTTGAAATCTTAATAGATCCTTCAGACTTTTACAAAATATTTTAAAAAGTTCATTATTGTGTCTGAAAAGTGACTTGTGTAATCAGAGAACTGTGTCAAATAATTTGAACAACAACAAACATTTGTGAAGCTGTGATTTTGTTCTAAAGAAGCCTTTGGTTGCAGTTTAATAGACATTGAATCTTAAAAATACTTCCAAATTAATACATTTGGAGTGGCCTGACGTTTGGCTCTATTAATTGTGAATAGGAGTGTTATGGTGATATATTTTCAGAATGGAGCCTGGTATTTGTAGGTGCCAGCACTGCCTCAGGCATTTGCTATAATACTCCTCCAAGAAACATGAAATCGTAGAGCTCCATCCTGCATTCACAGTAACAGCAATTCAGGGAATGCTATTGAGAGGCAGATATTTTAGCCTTTTTTGAGTTCTGAATACCTGTATATAATATACATACTTTACTTCTCTGCTGTAAGGGGGGGATTACATTGGCAGGAATGCTTTTGAGAGAAGAGATAAGAAGCTTTGGGAAGAGTCAGAAGCAAGAAGTGAACTTGGAGTAGAAAGATTGAGCTCTATTATAGATAAAAAGTAATACGTGAATGAGTTTTAAATCTGGTATGAATGCACAGAAAAGGGTGGGCATGTAACCTATTTTCCACTTATTACTCATGACCATAACAATATTCTTTACCCATTTTGCAAAGAAAGCAGAACAACGAGAAGTGAAGTCCTGTTAGTGGGATTTCCTAAGGTCTATAGTGTGCAGGTATCATTGAAGATGGAGTCCTGTAGCTCAGTGGTTAGAGCACTCGCTTTGCAAGTGAGAGACCTGAGTTCAATTCCAGGCAACAACAACAACAAGATTCCATTTATAGAGCGCCTTTCACGTCGGGAGGACGTCCCAAGGCGCTGTACAGTTGGGTCAGGACCCGAGCAGGGGGGAAATGGTCAGGGTGAGGGGCGGGAAGGGAGGGGGCGAGGAGGGGATAGAGAGTCGAGAGGGGAGCTGAAGGCACAGTCAAAGAGAAAGGTCTTGAGACCGGCCTTGAAGGAGGAAAGGGAGGAGGCGGCGAAGGCACTGGGGGATAAAGTTCCAGAGCCTAGGGACTGAGAGGCTGAAGGCCCGACCACCGATGGTAGGGCGGTTGGGGTGGGGGACGTGGAGCAGACCGGAGCCAGAGGAACGGAGGGTACGGGCAGGTAGATAGGGGGATAGTAGGTCAGAGAGGTAGGAGGGAGCAAGGCCGTGGATGGCCTTGTAGGTGAGGATGAGGCGAAACCTTAGGCAAGTTTCCTTACTCCACACGCCTAATAAAAATCCCTCCAAAAAAAACAGTAATAAATTGGTCATTTTCACTCCATGACTGTTTGTGGGACATTGCTGTGCACAATTGGCTGCCGCGTTCGCCCACAAATATTCAGTCAATTCACTTTACAGTATATTCTGTGAAGCGCTTTGGGACGTCTAGAAGACGTGAAAAGCGCTATATCAAATGCAAGGATTATTATTATTAAGATATGGAAACACTGAATGTCAGTTCTAAGAGGATTATAATATCTGACTTGCTGAGCTTTTTTAAGTAAAAAAAATACATTTAAATAAGATCATATGTTGAAAGTATCCACCATGAGCTGAGATATAAAAACCTTGAAGTTCAATTTCCTACAAAGCAACTTCACCTTCTTAACCTGGGACAGAAATCCATATATCCATATGCCTTTTGGCAAACATAATTCCAGTTATTAAAACATCGAAATGCAGAATGGCAACAAAGTACGACACATAATTCATTATTAAGTCTAAAAATTGCTATAGAAAACAAATGTTTTGTCAATTGCAGAATATTTAAATATTTGCATATTAAATTATTAATGACATAGCAGGTGTGACTTTCTTGAATTATTTGTCTATGAGGGAGAACGATAAAGGGGATTCTACTGGGGAGATATTACTACTCTTTACATCGTTGAAAGTTGAAGCTTCTATATTTAAAATCTGTGCAGAAGTATCTAAAATATTCTGTCTCGATAATGAATGTAAACAATCTGATCCAAATGCTTTGCCAATGCTACTCAGTTGCTCATGTGTTTTGGAGTTCTCCCTCATGCTGTCTGACCAGTGTCAGGGAGAGCCTCCCTCCCCACATTAGCCCTGTCTGACCAGTGTCAGGGAGAGCCTCCCTCCCCACATTAGCACTGTCTGACCAGTGTCAGGGAGAGCCTCCCTCCCCACATTAGCACTGTCTGACCAGTGTCAGGGAGAGCCTCCCTCCCCACATTAGCACTGTCTGACCAGTGTCAGGGAGAGCCTCCCTCCCCACATTAGCACTGTCTGACCAGTGTCAGGGAGAGCCTCCCTCCCCACATTAGCACTGTCTGACCAGTGTCAGGGAGAGCCTCCCTCCCCACATTAGCACTGTCTGACCAGTGTCAGGGAGAGCCTCCCTCCCCACATTAGCACTGTCTGACCAGTGTCAGGGAGAGCCTCCCTCCCCACATTAGCACTGTCTGACCAGTGTCAGGGAGAGCCTCCCTCCCCACATTAGCACTGTCTGACCTGAGCGTTCAGATTCCAGCCAATAACGGACAGCTCCCTGACCTGCGGGGCTGTGATTGGTCAGTGAGGGCGGAGCCATGATCGGGAGCAAGGGCTACGATTGGTCCAAAGGGAGCAGTGCAGTGATTGGTGTGTGAGGGGGAGCTGGGATTGCTCCACAGGGAGTACAAGCTGGATCTGCTGGGAACGGTGCTCCAGTTAATGTCTGGTGCTTCGTTTGCTTTTCCCTTTTCCCGCTATCGACCTGTGGATCCCAGTTTAGGAACGAATGCTGTAGACTGATTTGAAGTCAAGAGTAGCACTGCAATGATTCCCAGCGACTCATTTAGCGTTAGTTTTACTTTTTAGTTCACTGTGGCTCTTGATATTTTCATTTGGGACATGAATGTTGTAGTGAATCGGAGATTGCCCTTGCACCTTGCCTAGCCATATGAAACCAAAATAAAACAATCTGTGACTTTTCTGGGTGTATTTCACTTTCCCTGACTGTCTTGTTTCAAATTAAGCTTAGAGCGTGAGACAAAAACTTCATTGCGTTTTTATTGGTTCAACCATAGTTCTGATTTGTTTTGCTTGAAGCCCGCACAGCCAGTAACCGAAGTGCAGGAAATCAAATACAATTTCTACCAATTTTATTTCCAACAACGTAAGGTCTAAGAAAACTGAAAAAATTCTGAAAATGCACTTTTTCACTATTATCCTGGTAATTTGAAGACTGCACCTGTCATAAAATATGACTTCCATTTTGTTCTTGTGGAGTGGCAAAAAGAAAAAATTAAATTTTTGATATTTTCTAACTTGGTACAAGCTGCTCAATCTCCAGGTTTTCCATTGAGTGTCTTTCAGTGGTGGTAGGCTTGTCTCTGCCCAGGGAGGTTTCAATCTCTTTCTACTTTGTTAGTTTGTTAGTAAAGTTATCTTCATATGAGTCATTTGGTAAAATTCTACTTCCTGTCCTCTAATATGGGGAAAATCCTTATCACGAACCAGCAGTTTTTGTGAGCCTTATTTTGAATCTTAACCTTTGTTCTTTGCATTGGAATACTTTTAGAACTAACAAAATGGAAAAAGGATATCTGTTTGTTCACTTTTTCAAGAAAATGAGGTTTAAAGGGAATTGAAATTTAGCGAAAAACAGATTTATAAATAGTGTCAACATCATTTAATGTTAAATGATTGACTAAAACGGTTTGTTTTATAATATGTGAGGGCTTTATGATGAGTGGACCCAATTATATTAAAAACAGAACTTTCTGGCTCGGGTTCGGGGTTCAACAGAAGAAGCTACTTGGAATAATTACATCATTTGAAGAAGGTTCTTAACGTCAAGTTCTATAATGGAAGAAATTATCTATATTTGTTTACTAAAACAAATTTGCATAATTATTTTGGTGTTAGCCTTTCCAGTTTTTGATTTTAATCTGTAAATTAAACCTGTGCAAAAAGTAAAAACTGATTTTAGATGTGCAGCCTGCACGCATGCACAATAAGCAGGAAGTGATGTCCATGATAACTTTATGACCCAGAATTCAGCTAATTTACTAATTTAATTTACTAATAAAAGTTTGCTTAAAAAATGTAAATAAATTATAAAGATTAAATACATGTCTATTATCTGTCTAAACTTAAAAAAATCAGGCTCTTTGCTATTAATTCTAGGTTAAGTCTTTTTTCATATGAAAGGGAAGAGAAAATACATTTACCAAAAATAATTTGTGACTCCCGGTGAGTCCTGGTTTAGCAGCCACCAAGAAAAATAATTTAACATTTGGTCTATTGTGAGGGAAGATCACTGACAATTCTGCTGCTTCCGCACCTCCATTGCTCAATGTGGAGGGACATGTGCCCAAGCTGCGGACTGAAAGTTGATGGCAATACTATCACCCATTTCATGCTGAGATGTGTTGCCCACCAGGAAGTTCCTTGTACCTACCATCCACAAGTGACGGCTCAAACCTATACTTGTCGGATGGCGAACGATCAACTAGTGACTATCCTCCAGGTGGTGGGGGGGGTAGGGGGAGTTAAGTGGCAGCTCTTTGGAGCTGAACTGGCTCCAATGACTTGCCTGGAAATGGAATGTCGGAATCAAGCCCACCCTCTGTGGTGGTCTCAGTTGTCCGGTTCCTGAGCCAGACGAGTCTGCAGTTTTCCAGGGCACTGCTGATGACAACACTGGCTCATCGGCAGGAACGGGAAAGGCAGACGAGTCACTGGGGGCAGGGAGTCATCCCATTCAGTTCCTGTTAAACCCTGCAAGCCAAAGCCCTAACGGGTAGGGTAGTCTTAACTGGACAAGCAGCAGGAAAGTATCAATATCAATGGCAAGCAATGCGGTTTTAGCTGGTTAGACTCCAGCAGTACCCCAACGTACACTCTGGGGTTCCCAAGCCTTGGCACTTACCAATCTGCGCCTAATAGTTTCTGGAGTTAGGTAAGCAGGCTGTGTCCCTCCAGGGAGAGAGTGCGCATTCCGTTCCAACAGTCTATCTATCTCTGGGATTTCCATGTGTAGGTGGGATGCATGGAAATCTCAGCTTGGTTTGGATATTCTTAAGCATGGTGATGGGTTTCCGCATGTGTCAGACATCCAGCTCACCCAAAAAAAATCCAGAGATTAAGTAAACCAATTCCTGTGGGTTAATGGGCTTCAATTCCAAAATGGACTATTTGCAGAAGCATTTATCAATAGTACAACAGAAAATATATGAATTTGTTGTGCCTGATGCTGGGTCTCTAGCCTCTGAAGAATTCTTCCTTGGATTCCCACTTTATTTCAATCTACCCCCCACCAGGCTTCCAAAGGAATATGTAACCTAGATTGTCCTGATTGCTTCTTGGGCTAGTTCTCGGACTGATCCCTGATGAAAAATCCTTAAATTCTGTTCTCAAGATCATAAGATTGGGGTTTGGATGAAGAAGGCTCTTCGACACATTTAATTTCATCCCTCCAGAATACCCACCCTACTCTTCTCCCATCACAGCATCAAACTACTTTTTAAATGAATCCAGTCTCAGCCCTCCCGAGTAAATAACAATGTTTTGGTATCTATCCTGAAATTGCCTTTTGCAAATCTAAATCTACATTCTACTGTCTTGATGCATTGTAAAAGTATTGTTCTGGGTTACTCAAAGCTGACAGTTGCCATGAATTGTACAGGGCTCAGATCATGTTTTAATTTGCTACCAGAGAGAGTATTAGAGTTATCTAGGATACAGGAAATAACTTATTTGTGCTGTTGTGTGCTAACACATTTGAAACAAATTGTATGTGGATGTACGGATCCCACTCAGTTATTATGTAGTTGGGATTATGAAACACAATCGACTCTGTCCTGTTCGGACAGGGCATTGCGTCGACATGTCAGAAAGAATTGATGTGTGACTGGTTTCCATTGTTGCTTCCAGATAACAATATGACATTTAGCAGAATTATTCTTTGGCTTTTGCTGTAATTCCTTGTCAGATCCTCTCTGTTTAACTTGAGGATTTTGGAGAGATTGTCTTGTGTGCGAAAGAGAATGAGTTGGGAAATATTTCTCCATTGCTTATCACAATTTTAATTTTTCAAAAACAAAATGCTATGACAATCAAATTCTTCTTAACCCTAATTTGGATAAGCAAAATGACCTTTATTCCTGAATTATTTAGTTAAAATAAAAGCACAAAAGTATAGTACAATAATGACTCTAAAAGGACTTCATAATCATCAGCTGGTTACACAGTTTAATATTTGAATCGTCAAAGAAGTATAGATTAATACTAAATTTAACAAAATATCCTTGTTCACAAACCCTTACAATTTAGCCTTGACAGGAAGAAAGAAAGCTGGCACAAGACAGCAATGGGATAGTTTGGTGTGTTGGAAGGGAAAGTTGTTTGATGTAATGAGCTCTTAAAGGGCAGGCTCCCCAAAACATTACTGGCCGCTTTTCTAAAAAAGGTGTAATTATGTTCATAAAATTGCTTAAATTGCAATTGAACCAGTTCCATAAAGCCTCATTTTATCATGTTGTTCATATCAGCAATGTTGTCCATTTTTCTCTTCTTTATTGTACAAAGTCTTTTTTTGTCCTTTTTTTATTTCCACAGAACTATTGCACAGCCAAAACATTGTACATATCTGACTCCGACAAGAGAAAGCACTTCATGTTATCAGTAAAAATGTTTTATGGTAATAGCGACGACATTGGTGTCTTTTACAGCAAACGGATCAAAGTAATCTCCAAACCTTCTAAAAAGAAACAGTCCTTGAAAAATGCTGACTGTAAGTATATACATATTTTGCTGCCCAATCTGAAATATTCCATCAAATAAAAAAGTTTCACTTTCAAGCTTTAGAAGTATACCTTATTGTGTACATAACTTTTCACACTGAAGTTTGTAGCAGCTTGAATTTAATTTATATTCTGTCGGCTATTTTCTGGAAAAAAATTTTTTTTGTCACTTCCAAGGGTTACAAAATTACAATGGTGAATAATTAACATTTTTGTTTGGCTGTAGATAATTAACTTTGCAGACCAAGAAGTTATATACGGAGTAAATAGATATAATTGTTTTACTGTCATAGTTTGAAATTTCACCTTTAAGGTTGTTAGGTTCGTGTAAATTCACCATGTTGGGCAATCACGAACACCATGCTTGTGGTTCACAATGGAACAATACGAAGGTTACTTTGGCAAACCTCAGTTACTTTGTCAATAAAATTAATTCTGGTGCATTAAGTGCAATATAACAGACGAACAGGGCATGCTTTCAGTTCTACTTTTGAGCATCTCACAGTGGCTGCTTATAGAGTTCCATAGGTAGAAACCCAGGAATGTTAATTGTTTCCTTGGATTTTGTGTTTAAATGTACTAGGAAAGTGTGCTAAAAAAATGGGAGACAAAGATATAGAGCCTGTTATAAGAGTGCTTAAAAAATGTAGAAATAATAAAGGAGATTAAGCAATCAAGTGCAAATGAAAAGGAAAGGCAGCAAATGTAAAGAAAATAAAGAGGAAGAGATTGAATGAACTGTTACACAAAATATTTTCTGAGTCGCATGGTAATTTTGGCATTTGGACTAGAAAGAGAGCAGTATGCTTCTGTTCTCTTCACGCCAACTTCCTCAATAGCTTATCCACACACCAAAGTACTGTATAATTGTAGAACCGGTTTCTGCTTCTTCAAAAAAGTAATTTGGTTGTAAAATAGATTTGTCATTTGTTTTTAATTTAGCTTGATTTGTTTATTAATAATATTTACTAATGATTTTTTTTTGTTTTAGTGTGTATTGCATCAGGAACAAAGGTGGCATTATTTAACCGACTTCGTTCACAGACTGTCAGCACACGGTATTTACATGTAGAAGGAGGGAACTTCCATGCCAGTTCACAACAGTGGGGAGCGTTTTACATCCATCTATGTTAGTATCTGCAAGGAACATTTTTGTATGCACCGCAAAGATCTCTTCACCGGCCATTTCTGGTTTATACTTTGTGTTTATATGAAGTGTAGTTTTTTGGGAAAAAACAATTCATATAAACACATTTTTAAAGATATTTCCTTGAAAATATCTGAAGTCTTTGGTATAAAACTGGTTGATTTTAAACAAATGCTAAAAGAAGTGCTCTGATTAAACTAGCTAAATTTGTTTCATACTTTAAAATTTTCATTTATTATTGCATAATATAGGATGATCACAGGTATCTATGCTCATTTTTGGAATTTGGAATTTTTGGAATTCACTGAGATCCACAAATGAGGAGAAATAAAACCTCTACCATCCAAGTGTTCTTCAAAACCTATATATGTGCAGGTTTATCTCTTGTAATGGTGTTAATCGTTTGCAATATTACTACTGGAGCAGTGCCAAACGAGCTTAATCCACATTTATACTGAACAAATAAATTAATAGGTTTTTAAATAAAACATATTTGTGGTTATGAATTTAAGATCATGTGCAGCTGTGCCTCAATGTTCTGTAATCAATACAAAACCTTTGTTTCATTAACGGAGGCCAAGCTTTTCCAAACAGAACCTCCTGACTGTGGATCATTCTTTTAGTTACAGTTTTTGATTTGATATTCTGCCTCTTGTGTGGAAAAATTCAACTAAACAGTTTGCTATTATTTGCTGGGATAGGGTTTTGGGATCTTTCAGCAGGCTGCAAGAATGTGCAACTGAATAAAGTATTTGTAGCTGAGTAGAATTTTTCCCAGGTCTGAGCAAGGATCAGTATTGCAACGTGTGTTGCAATTGTTTTTTTTGATACTCATTATTGTGCCTGTGGATATAGGAAAAAAAACAATCTTGTTTTGGTTAGTCATTTTGACAATGAAACAAATATCAGAGAGCTAGATGATCATTTGTAAAGTAGAATCTGTCCTGAATGCTGAAGATTGATGCTTGTAGAATGAGAAGTTCCTCTAGCATTGGAGTACAAAATTATAATTCATCTCGTACTCACCATTTATGAAGCAGAATCAATCTCATTTAAAACCTGCTGAAAGGGTTAACCATAAGGTCATTCTCAATCTGGTTCTGATCATTTTGAGATTGGTTAAATTTCATTTTGAGCAAGACGTGTTAAATGAAGCATTTACATAGAGGAAGATAGCCAAAAACGGCTATTCGTCCTAAGTAGTCTGTGCCAGTGTTTATACTACACACAAGCCCTTACCCCTCCTATTCCGCTAACCTACAGCCCTCTATTTCCTTCTCCCTCATATATGCATCTCTTAAATACATTGATGCTTATTTTTCAAAGCAAATATGTTCGGATAAAACTACAGGATTGGTCTTTAAAAAAGATGGGATGGGCCAGATACCTATATTTTGTGCTGTAAATATCTAAGATTTAGGTATGGTTAAGATTCATTTGTACCAGTTTTGGTCTGTTCACACATCATGTAAACTGTCACTAGCATAAGATTGGCCTAATTTGAAATGTAGATGGGAATTCAGTTTTTCACATCCATTCAAAGTCTTAATGTTCAGCTACTCTGTAAAGAATCTACAGCATTACATTATATACACACTTTTTACTTTTAGCCAAATACCGAGCGAAAAGTTTGCAAAATTCAGAATCTTTTCTTGAATTTAATCTTAAATTGCTTTTGGTTTTATGAATGTTGTAAACTTCTATTAATTGTCATCTATCCCATTTGGTAGTATCTTCATTTTCAGTAGTTTAGAAATGGAAAGTCATAGTATTTACTCGGACTACAACTATTTTACATGAGAATGTATTGTTTTCCAATAGTGAATAGTGCACTTTTGAAAATAATTTGGGGTACTTTAATGTGATTGAAAATAATATTCAGTGACTGGGGCCTATCTCAGTTAAGAGCATTTTGACATTTTGGTCCAACAGATCAAGGTTTTGGCCAAAATGTTCAACATAAAAGGAAGGAAACTATTTCATACTATCATGGAATATAGGGGTAGTGCAAAGGGGAATGATAGGGGTGGAGGCTCCTGTGGAGTATAAACACTGGTGAGGGAGGGCCAGTTGAGCAGAATTGCCTATTTCCATGCATACCATTCTATGTAATCCTTTATTTTATATCCCTTTCAAAAGAAAATTGCAAGGAAAGCCTTTTTGAGAGTGCAAAACTTATCTATACTTTAATAATCATTGCAATTTATTAATTAGATAATTAGGAATGTGGGCTGGATTCTCTGAATGTGCAACTAAACACTAAATTAAGCGCTCTGAGCAGCTACCCCACATGGAGGGGACTATATAAATGCAGGTAGTTGTAGAAATTCACACGTGACTGTAACTCTTGTTTACTTACAGTGGATGATGAAGAATCAGAAGGAGAAGAATTCACTGTGCGGGATGGATACATTCATTATGGCCAGACAGTGAAACTAGTGTGTTCTGTTACTGGGATGGCACTCCCTAGACTGGTATAGTGACATTTGAGTTCTTTTAGTCCATAGTTGAAACCAAAATATAGTGTGTGAGTGTTTCCCTCCTCCCCTCCTGAAGCCAGATAGTAAGCTGCAATGAATATGAACAAACTACTGTCCCCTGTCCTATTTGCTGTTCCTGGGTGGACCTGAACATTGACTGTCAGCCTATTTGACAATAGATAGTGGTGGGTGTTAAAGGCATAATTGTTGAATCCAATCTTGCAATCATCCATTGTGTACTTCCATTGGGAGCAGCTGACTATGAGGGAATTTTAGGAATTCTACCTTTTAATCTGAGAGCTAAAGAATAGTTTAATACCTCAGAGTTCAGATTAGCTAATTCAGCACAGATCAGCTATCTGGGATTTTCCAGGTCAGTACTATATCATTGGAAGCATATCACTGACTACTGATTTATCTAATCAATAAAATGTAGGATTTGGGGAAATTTAGAAACAACAGTATCAAACTAATGCTGGTTAAATATTGCAATTTGTGTAAAGCGAAATTAATTTAAAAAACAGAAATGTACCCATGTCAACAGTTGAAATGCTGAGGTTAGCACAGTGCTTAAGTTTAAGAAAAAACCTATTCATTAATTTTATTTCTTCTTGCATGATGAATAATGATCCAAGTCAGCACATCAATATATGTTCTATACAATATTCTATAATGTTATCCATCATGTGACACTCACCTTCATGCACTATGTGGATCAGAAATTGTTAGGAAGGTTTTAATTCAATTTGAATGTAGGTTTGGCACAGCAATTGTGTTATATTGAGAGTTTTCTTGTTTATATTGCTGGCACTTCCACTGCAATACTTTTATTGCTTATTTGAAATTATACTTCAATGTGCATAATACATAGTAGACATTTGTAATCATTTTTCTTATCAGGAGAGGAAGTAGAACTCATGCAATTGTAAAGGGTTTTTGCTCTTTAACTGTTAAAGCCTTGGTTTAAACCTATCGTAGACTGGCAAATCTCTTCTGACTGTAAGGTCTTAAGTGCAATGCGTTTGGATAGTCATATCTCATAATAATACAGCACTAATCGGCACTAATTCAGCAACCTTATTCAGAGAGGCCACAAGAATGAGTGATGTGAAAGATGGAAACCTTTACTCTTTTGTTGCTCTTCTGATGTTGGAGTTGCGCCACATTGTTGAAGTTGTGTAGCAGGAAATTTGCTCTGTATCCAACTCATTCATTCTGACCTGTTTGATGCACAATATCTTGATATGGATGCCAAAAAGTGGAAGTGTTCCATTCCCTAGCACAGACGTTCCTGAGGTTAATAAGCACAAAAGTTCATCCAAAAATATTTACTTCTGATTGTGTTTTTAAAATATAAATCTGCCATCAATATAGGTCAGGTGATTAGGGAGGGAAAGGAAGCACCAAGCAGGAAGACCAAGTTGGGTGGAGTAGAGGACATCCTATGATTCTAAATTGACACTGATATGAGGCATATGTCAGAGGTGGACCTGGTTTATGCCAATTCTTTGAAACTCTTGATTTGAACGTTTAAGACCAGAATGTAGAGGATTTATAGGATCCAGTATTTGGATTTATTCTTTTACAATGCACAATCATTATACGTTTCAAAAGGTTTACTAAAAGACACTTTATAAAACAACAAGGACAGGACATCGATGTTACTTGGAGTGCTCTGGAGGATATCCGCAAAATAGGAAACTCTCAAGATATATTGATTGAGAGAGCGAGAGATGAAGTAAATTAGTTCTACTAATAGACTACACATCTATAACACCATGGCTGAAGATCTTGAGTTAAATACAGGTGGATCAACTGTATTGTTTGGGGATCAGGTTTCGGAGCTACAATTTTTCAGTGAAATTTGACAAATCAGTTTCATTATAAAAATCAGGATTGTACTCGACAAACATAACTGTTTATTGCAAAGGCCATAAAATACTTTTTCCAGATCTCATTGTTAAGAACAAGAAATCCATGAAAAACTCCTGATCTGCAGATATGCTTGTTGCCACAATAATAGGCTTCCCTGTAGTATTGCTTAGCATTAGATTGCTTGAGGTTTGCAGTTTAATTGACATAGATCACCACTAATGTGTTTAAAATTCATTGATTTAAAATTCATCCCTGAGGAAGATAACATTTAATAACACATTTTATCATTGCTGTGAGACTTTTCTGATCTGCTCCTGGTTTAAGCAAGACAACAAAACTAATTTTTTTTTAGATTATGCTATGTATACATATATGTACATATAGTCTGTGTGAGCCTTATGTTTTATTAAAATCCAGATGTATTTCTAACTTTGCTAATCCCTCTTCTTCCCCCCCTCCCTCACTCCACAAATATAGACCTTTCAACGTAAAATCTTGCAAATCCAATACAATGAGCTTAAAATGCAATGATGTCTTGCAGATAATTCGTAAAGTGGATAAACAGACAGCATTATTGGATGCAGATGATCCAGTTTCTCAGCTCCATAAGTGTGCATTTTACCTGAAGGATACAGAAAGAATGTACCTGTGTCTCTCGCAAGAAAGGATAATCCAGTTTCAAGTAAGTTAATGTTATACACAACTTAACTGTATGTTATGTGGAATAACAATGGATTGCAGCTCAAGACAAATGGAGGGGAATGGATGTCTTCCAAATTTGACTATGGATTTTGAGATCACAGGAAAACATGAGGAAAATGTACTGGGCACCTTTAGACAAAGTGCATATTTTCTGCAGTTATTCATACTTCCAACAACTACTTTGTAAAACTACATTTATTTCTGCATCTGATGCTTTGCATATGAGTTGGCAATTCATAAGGCAACTATGTCTGGGAGAGTACAGGCAACAGAAATGGAGTGAATATTTTTGATCTTGAATTTCTTGTGAACATTTTTGAAATACCAAATTTGACATTTAGCTGCAACGAGTCTTATATTCCTAACATGAATAGAGAGGGCTTTTTTTTTAACTATTAGCAATTATGTTGCTTCAGTCATAATATTGTGGAGAATTAACATTCTGTTCACTCCCTTGATTTTCACCCCCAGCTCAGGTGCCCATCAGCTTTGTCAAGCACCTTGAGATGTCCTCCTGACTATATAAATGTAAATGTATTACATCTCGAAGTTGTAGATAATTTTTTGGGCATTGAACATAGGAACAGGAAAAGGCCATGCAGCCCCTCAAACTTGTTCCACCATTCTGTTGGATTATGGCTGATCTGTACCTTGACTCCATTAACCTGCCTTTTCTCTGTATCCTTTGATATCCTTACTTAACAAATATTTCCCAACCTCAGATTTGAATATTCCAGCTAATGCAGCATCCACAGCCTTTTGGGGTAGAGAATTCCAGATTTCTGGAACCGCTTGCATAAAAAAAAACCTTCTGGTTTCACTCCTAACTGGCCTTAGCCCTGCAAATGGGAACGCTTTCTAGTAAGTAAAATATGTCACACAGACCTAGATGCAATCAACTTATATTTTGAGAGCAGAATTCCTGTAGATTGGTGGGAATTCTTACGGGATTCCTATTAAGGAATTCTATTAGAATTTTTGTATGTTAGATCAATCTATCAATCATATTACTTTTCACACCTCCACTATCTTTCTAGCCGCCTTCAACTCGTGTTTATCCCAGTGTAATTTAGGTATGATTATCAAATTGAAGAGCTTAATTTAATTGAAGAGATTTTCCCATTATAGAACAGGTGATTGCGAAGCAGCATCATCAATTTGGCTTAGTTTTCTCTGAGTTGAAGGTGAACCATCTGGTATCCCATTGTGTCTACTTCTGCTTATTGTTGAAATACACCAAAATATCTTCATTTCATTATTATTGTCCTGCAACTACATTTCAACCTAATGCTCCTTTTCACGTTCAATTCCAATTTGTTTATCAGACCATGGTTATTAGGTTTCCAGCTTTAGTGCAGTCAAAGGTTTTCTAGCTGTTAAACTTAAATATTCAAGGAATAATCCCTAACCACCCCTCTACAAAAATGTTTTGACAAAGTAACTTAACAAATGGGAATATATGTGGGTGGCAAGAATTAAAATTGCATTAGATTTCTTTGCAGTGTTTCTTCCTGTGCATTCCATTCCAACACATGGGAATTTTCATGTGTAGGTGAGATGCATGAAACTCTTTGATTTGGATACTCTTAAGCATGGTGATAGGTTTCTCCATGTGTCAGCCACGCAGCTGACCAAAACAAAAACAGATCAACTCCCACTATTTCTCGACACTCCCTTACAGATTAGGACTTCTGTTGTTAAATATAAGCAAATATATTCCAAATAGGTGTCCTTTTGGTTCAGTTGGTATCACTCTTGCCTCAGGATCAGCAGGTTGTGGTTCAAGCCTCATGTTGGCACTTGAGCCCACAGTGCCAGCAAACACGCCAGTGCAGCACTAGGGCATTGTTGAAGGTGCCATCTTTTGGTTAAGGATGTTAATTTGAGGTCCTGTCTGCCTTTTCTTCGGATGGGTATTAAAGATCCCATCAGACTATTTAAAAAATATAAGGGAGATTCTTCTGGTTTCCTTGACCCAACAGTTCTCCAGACTAATTGATCATTCATGGCTATTTGTGGCACTTTGCTGACCCTCAATTTTTTGTGCATTTGCCAACAAAAAACAGGCCTCATATTTTGCCATAATTACGTTTTAAGTATATTTCTGCATCTCTGGATAAAAAAAATCATTTTTTTCTTCCTAAATGAAAACTTATTGCATCATAAATTTCTCTTGGTGTGGGCTCGGTGACATTTTTTAAAATTTTGATTTAATTAAAATGTATGTGCTTTTAAACCTGAAAGTCTTTCACTACACAAAAGCAATCTAATAGCTCTTGAATCTAGTTTGTCTTCCATAGTCATAGTTGTTTCATGTTCCATCGCATTGTTTCCCCCTCACAGGCCACTCCATGTCCAAAAGAACCAAACAAAGAAATGATAAACGATGGAGCCTCTTGGACAATCATAAGCACAGATAAGGCTGAGTACACATTCTACGAAGGGATGGGGCCTGTACATGCACCAGTGACACCTGTACCAGTTGTAGAAAGTCTTCAGGTAATAGGACGTAGAAATTAATGGGATTTCATGTTGTTGACATTGTGGTGCTTAATTCCAAACATATTGACATTTCTAAACTGCTTTTCTCCTGTTTTACTCAAATCTCTACAGCATTTCCAAACTGTTAATGGCTCATCAGTTCGGTTAAAATGTAATCATATTTTTTTAATGTCTGTCTTATTGACTGCCTCGTTGAATATATAATACCTTCTTCCTTGTGTCTATTTTATTTGCCTGATCCTAACTACATCTGTCCTGAAAAGAGATGTTTCACTTCTGATAAAAGAGTCCGACCCAAATTAATCTGTCTTTCAGATGTTTTTTTCCACCTGTATAGATGTAAGATTTTTAGCTAAAAATGTACAATTGAAAGATATGTGATGAGTCTTACATAGAGATTACAAGATGTATTTCAGGGTTGTAATGCAAATGAGGCCTTTACATCATAAAGATCTTTGTAGGCCAGCCTGGCGGAGTGGTAATATTTCCACTAGAATCAGAAAGTTGTGGGTTCAAGCCTAAATGGGTTCATAGTCTAAACTGACACTCCAGTGCGGTGCTAGGTGTGTGTTGCATTCTCGGAGTGGCCATCCGTCTGCCTGTTCAGGTGAATGTTAAAGATCCCATGGCACTATTCGAAAAGAGAAGGAGTTTATGCCAGTGTCCTGGTTAACAAATCCCCCAAATAAAATTGATCGCTCACTCCATGGCTGTTTGTGGGACATTGCTGTGTGCAACTGTCTGCCGTGCTTCGCCCACAAAATACACAGTCAATCCACTTTAGATTGTAAAGTGATGATGACATGACAAGGCGCTATATCGAATGCAAGGATATAGATTTGTATATTAAATTTGTATATTTGTATATTAAACACACAATTCCCAGAAACTGTTTTTCATGTATTTAAACGAATGTAACTTGCACCTCATGATGCCCCTATTCTCTTTGTATGTAAATGCTAGCAACTTGCATGTGCAACTGTACAAGAGTCAATGACTTGTTGACAAAATTACATTTGAAAATTATAAATTTATTGTGTAATCTCTGCAAGTTCGAAATATTAATGCAATATCTTTGTTGTAACAGCTATGTCTACCCTGTTGTTGCATATGTCTTTGATTCATGTTGTATATAATTGGATAGTCACACATGTCTCTCTAGTGTAACATTTTGCGACTGGTGTGGTTCCCCCTGTTCATGAGGCACACATGGCTCAGTACAAATCTGGGCTCGAGAAAACCGGTTAAAGCTACAGGTGGATAGGAAATGCATTTGTAAAAGCATCTGTATTATCTGTGAAAGCATCTGGATTATCTGTAGTATTTGTTGAAAAGAAACAAATCTGTTGTAACTCAGCAGCATTCACTATATTAGTTATGATTTTGGTAGCATAGAGACATTTACTGTTGCAAATCAGTGTACATTTTAATGGCTTGCATTTGCAAATGGGTCAATTTATAGAATAATTTTACAGTATCACTGGAATAACTGGGTTGATATATTTTGTACTACTAAACATGCTCCGCTTGTATAAAATTCCATGGTGTCCTGGCAAGCCTGTAAGGATTTGTTTGAAAAATATGCTTATTTATATTTGTTTCTGAGTAGTGTTCATTACTTCCCTAGCTGAACGGAGGTGGGGATGTGGCAATGCTGGAGCTCACAGGACAGAATTTTACTCCAAATCTACGAGTTTGGTTTGGTGACGTAGAAGCCGAGACCATGTACAGGTATGTGTATTTAAATTAAGAAATAACATAGTGGTCTTCTTTAGAATTCTAGACTGTTTGATTCAAATTCACTTGTGATAATGAACAAAAATATTTTTTTATTTTCTCTCTTCTGAAATTGGTGACTCTCACTGAAGTTATTTATTATTATAGTTATTTTGTGGAGTCCTGTAGCTCAGTGGGTAGAGCACTAGCCTTGCAAGAGAGAGACCTGGGTTCGATTCCCGGCAGGGTGATACTTTGTGCAAGCTTCTTTACCCCACAAGCCTGATAATAGTCCCTCAAGAAAAAAACAAGCAATAACAGTTTGGTCACTCAATCCACGACTGTTTGTGGGGCACTGCTGTGCGCAATTGGCTGCCGCGTTTCACCCACAAATATACAGTCAATTCACTTTACAGTATATTCTGTGAATATACACAGCAGTATTTTGATAGGCAATTTATTTCAAAGAGATCAGTTGCATTGTTGAAGGAAGGTAATGCGCATCCTTGTTTGAGTTTTGGGGTGTTTATTTTATGTGAGTTTGATTTGAAAGGCAGCCTTCACTTCATTTGTATACAACCCTGCTGGCTGATGTCATAAGCCTCAGTAAAAAAGTTTACATTGTATGCAGGCATTTACTAAATCCATATTTAACTTTTTTTTAAAAAAGGTGTGCAGAGAGCATGCTCTGTGTTGTTCCAGATATTTCTGCATTCCGAGAGGGTTGGAGATGGGTCCGTCAGCCAGTCCAGGTTCCAGTCACTCTGGTTCGAAATGATGGGATTATCTACTCTACCAGCCTTACTTTCACATACACACCAGAGCCTGGGCCACGACCACATTGCAGTGCTGCTGGAGCCATTCTTAGAGCTAATTCCAGCTTGATGGCATCCAGTGAATCGAACACAAACAGTGAGGGAGGTTACACAACTGTCAGCACAAACTCAGCCATTGTCACATCATCAGCAGCGACTGTAGTCTCCTAACTACTGAAGTGGTTTAAAGACAGTCACCAACTTTGGGAAAGGAGAAGACACAAAACTTTATAATTGCTACAAAAAAAACATTCTTGTGGTATTCTGGAAGTCACCTCCTTGTTCAGATGATGGAAATGTCATTCAAGCATAATAATCTGCAGGAGGTGTTTACCACAGAAAGACAAAATCCACCGGAATATGTATAAAACTTTATAAAAAGCTAAAATGAAAATCTATTTTTCCGCTGTTTAAAGTGTGGGCAAGATATAATGAATTTGGGTGGGATGGAGGTAAAGCAGACTAGAGAATGCATAAAAAATAACATAGTTTCTATGGACCAAGAAACTTGTATAAGCTTTAGTGAAGGTACAGTTTCACCATACCTTTTTTGTATTATACATATAGTACACTTTTGTTACCAAATAGTTTATATTTTCTTCCTATGAGCAATGGGCTCTGAAGTATCAAGGTTCCAGGCCTTACCTTGCTGTATATTCTCAACACCCTACTATATGAGTAAAGACCTATATTTTGGTCACTGGCTGGAACTGTCCTAATTTTTTTAAAAAAAACTTGAGTCGTGTGACTTATCTATTGAAGGTGTTTTGAGAGGAGAACCTCATTTTTGTGATTATCTATCAGTTTATGTACCGTACTTCTAGGATGTCACAATATGAAAGCTTCACGACATGGAACGAAAATCACAATTACCAGTATCGTAATATTAGCATGAGAGTTACAGAACAAACCAGAATTTAGTCATGCTTCATAAACATGGTCTGTTACAAACGGAGGCATCTGATATCTAAATGTGTGGTTTATTTAAAGTTCTACAAAAGGCAAACTAGAAAACCATAACGAAGCTTAGGTCAACTCTGACCAATTGGAAGTTCATTTTATTCCACAATTATTTTGGGTAGAATTGATGCATTTTCAAACTTTCATCTGAATATTGGGCAGTCTCTTAAATTCCAGTTTGCCACTATAAAGAGTTAGTGTATTCTCCTGGGTTGTTGCATATTGATAAATGTTATGAAAAATGTCCATGTACTTAATTTTGTGTCTGTTGAGTTACTGTGTTTTTATGTTTTATACTTCTATCTAGAAGCGGCTTGAGAATTGCTCTTGTGGTCCTTCTTGTTGAACATTGTAAACTTCTGTCCAGTAAGAGTCTATAGTAACAGTGGGCAGAACTTTGTTTGAAACTAAGGGGACCTAATTCATTGTCCATTCTCTGGCTCTCTCTAATTAGTAGTTTTAAATCACATAAAACTAATTATTGACAAATATGACACTATTGGTAAACATCTGTATGTGCCTTTATAACATTTAGCATTCTGTAACCATTCAGTCGACTCTGATGACCATTTTATTACATGTTATACTCTTTAATTAACTTGCAGTACATTTATAAGAATTCCGAAAGGTTCACTTTCCTTTTTGATTTCTCAGGATTACCATGTTGCCAGATAATAGCTGCATTTATTACGATATGTTAATCAAAATTGTGATCATCTTTCATATCCTGATATTAATGCGTTGTAATATTGGAACATCCCTATGTACTTCAGAAAAGAAAATATCAAAAGCTTTAAGTGACTTCTGCCCTGTCTGCATTGCATACATCAGAACAGACATGTTAAATATAGCTTTATTTTTTCAATCATTTTCAATAAAAACAGTATTTAGTAGTTACTGATATGACTAAAAACGGAAGGTTTCTGGATGCACTAACATCTGATAAATGAGGTTCAGCTATTAACTGAATTTGGGAGTGTGGCCATAAAGTATTGAGTTTATTGTGTTATTTTTCACACAAAGCACTGCTTTTATATGTGGAAACGTATTCCCAGCATTTTATATTTACAGTACTTCCACCTACATATACTTTGTTTCTTTTTGACATTTTGATTGCTACAGTGATTTATTTTTTGAAAGTGATAAATGGTGTGTATGCCCTTTAAAGTGTAATTTGTTCTTTGGAAATGGTGCCTAACAGACTGAATGCCACATATCATTGGTTACACCTAATAGCTGGCAAAGCTACTGGTATTATTTATTTTGTAAAAAGAATTTGATTTCAGTATTTGTGTACTTCACAGGTCATGATATTTGCCTTTTTTCAAAAATCTAAGGTTGAAACTTCAAAGAAACACAGAAGATCTTTTAATCAATGAACAGGAGCCCTATTTTGAAAGTTGTTCTTCACTTAGATTTGAATTAATGGGGTTTTGAAAAAAATATTTCCATAGACATTACAGTATTAGCATCTTAATGGGAACACCACTCAAACAAGCAAACCATTCCCTCTAAGAATTAAAAGAGTGGGGAACTAAAATAATCCTTGCATTTCACTTCAAGAGGATATCTCAAAAGCTCTTTACAGGATTTACTGTTAAGTGTAGTGACTATATTTGATAAGCAATCATGGTAGCCAATTTGCACACAGCGATGTCTCACAAACAATCATTAAGTAAATAGCCAATTTTATCTGAGAGGTTGTTGGGAAGAGCTCTTTTTGAACAGTGCCATGGCATCTCTAATTCCACCTGAGCATGGTTTAATATCTCAGCTGAAGGTGGAGTTCTTGAGCAGAGGTAGAATGGTGGGGTAGACAGGGCAGGAGATATCTGCTTATAGCAAAATGTTTTTGCAGATTCCCAGGTTTGTATAATGATCAATTTTCTAAATGTAACAATTCGGTGTATTGATTGCAGCCTCCTTAATTAATATTTAGGAACAAAAGAATGCCTCCAAAATCTCAATAAGATGTTGATCAGTACTGGGCCTACTTGCAGCCAAGTTCCATCTCCATAGCTGTCACCTAAGGGAGGCGCTGAACGAACTCTGATGTCTAAAATGTTTGGCTTGAAGGAGTTCTTGTACTGTAGCATTAAACATTTACTCTAATTTTTTTTGTCTTGGAAGAAATTATAACAGTAACTTGGGAAGCGGAATACCCTTCCGTGTTTTGTGGTAGAGACAAGCGAGTCCATTGTGGCTTTCAAGAGGGAAGGGGTATAAGAAAGAGGGGCTTGAGGGATGTTAGGACAGGGTAGTGGGATTAATTGATCTTGCTTAGTGAGCAGGTATGGAGTCTGGACTAAATGTGGTCCTCCTGTGCGGTAGCTTTAGGATAGTAGTAGAGTAAGCAGAGTAGCAAGGATATGGAATGCTTTGCTGGGAGTGGTGATTGAGGCAGAATCCATATTGATCTTCAAGAGGGAACTAGACAAATGAAAAAGAGTCAGTCACGGGATATTGGGAAGGGCAGCTAAATAGGACTGAAAGGTTGCTCTTCAGGTAGCTGGCACAGACACAATAGCCCCGAATGGCCTTCTGTGCCGTAAATTTCTATATGTTTCTGTAACTTTCAAATAAATTTGGGACTGGGTGAGCAATGCATTTTTTTCCTGGTTTCACCTACCTCTGCTTACTGGAGCAGCACATCTGCTGGCTCATCTGCAATTAGGATCTTGTGATGAGGGGAATTGGACTTTGGCTTATGACTGCAAGGTATAAAAGTGAGGGTTTTCCTCAGGCCATTTCTGAGCCTCCAATGGTGCTGCATAGTATTCATTGTGCATCGATTGCACACGTATAAACCATGGAAAACTGGGTGTGGGTTCCTGTGTTTTTTATATAGTTTGTTCCCCGTGGACAATTTTAATTGGATCATTGGGGAATACAAATACATGAGGATGAGATGTAAGAAAGTAGAAAATGCTTGTTGGTTGAAGGTTGATCCTGCAAGTCAGTGAGGTCTCGTACTCTGTGCTACCAGCTTTTTTTATGTGGCAGTGTAAGCCAAAACAACTCAGACATGGAAACCTGATCAACTTTCACAAGGAAATGTTAGTTACTGTTAGGTATACGATAATACTATTGCTTTTGTTCCAAAGCACCTCATTCTGTTACTTAGATAATGGATCAGTCGTAGCCTGAAGTGTGAAGGATCATTGAATCTGCACAAGCAAGTGTTTGCTTGAGACAAGTGTTCCCATTAATCAGGTGCTCATTAACGTGGAGTCCTGTAGCTCAGTGGTTAGAGCACTCGCTTTGCAAGTGAGAGACCTGAGTTCAATTCCAGACAGAGCGAAACCTTGGGCAAGTTTCCTTACTCCACACAGAGCCTAATAATAATCCCTCCAAAAAACAAAGCAATAATAAATTGGTCATTTTCAATCTACGACTGTTTGTGGGATACTGCTGTGCGCAATTGGCTGCCGCGTTCGCCCACAAATATAGTCCATTCACTTTACAGTCTATTCTGTGAAGTGCTTTGAGACGTCAAGAAGTCGTGAAAAGTGCTATATCAAATGCAAGGATTATTATTATTATTATAACTGGCTTGCACTGTGAAATGGAAAATCAGGCTTTGACCCATCATTTCTCTGTCAGACAGGTGCTCTGGTACTTACCCCAAAGATAATTTGCAGATTAAAATACTGCTAAAGATAGTTTTTGTAAGCAGACTAATATTCCAGGCACTCAGTATGTTATGCATTAAATTGTGTAGGGGTCCAGGCATTTCCTACTGGAGAGCATTGTATGTTTGAAAGAGAACATATATTACTGGTACTTGCCTTAAACTGAATTTGCCTTTGTATAGCTGTTGGAACAAATGTGTCCCACACTGGTATCCTTAGTTGTGTTCGTGCAAATATTTATGTGAAAACTCATTGCTGAATGTTTAAAAACACCCAGAACCTGTTTTCCACTTTTGAACTATTGCTGAGATCAAATCACGTGTCACCCGGAATGATCACCTGATGTCAATTTTTAAAACATCAGGTGATTCTAATCAAATTAGGTTTTCAAATATTTTCCAATGTAAATTTAAAGAAGGAAACCTGTTTTGTTCTTGTACGTGTTTGCAACATTGCCCTTATTAGAAAGATACCTCAGTGGCAGGGGTGCATTCTACCTCCAACCATGTCTCAGTTTCAATACAACGGTTGCGTAATCCAATTTACCTCAGATGGATGTATTTATCACAGTTGATAGCTTTATTATCAGCTGGGTGAAACATGCACAGTTCTATCACATTGCTTAAGAGTATCCAAAGCAGATTGGCTTTCCGCAAAAGCTTCCAATTGTTTGTGCAGCTTGGACCACCCTCTCATTAAGCCGAACAGTTGTCTGAGAGATCAGACAACTGAGTGCGTGATAGTAGCTGCATGGGTGCTTCATTTTTTCACAATGTAATCAAAGACAGACTAAGAACAATTGACTTGAGGTATTTGGGGTTAATATTTTTGGCATATTGTAATTTCATATCCCGGAAAGATACAGACAATAATCTGGCAGTTTATACTGTATGTATTATTACTGAGAGCCATTAACAAAACAGAAGACCAAATGCGCGTTACACGGCAGAGCAGAAAACTAGAACATTTCAGTTCTGATGTCTCCTATTAAACTGTTCTGAAAACTAAGAATCCGCTTTTGTTTAAACTGTATTAAGTAATTTAAGCAGGTGCAATTGTTTGATTTTAAACATTTCTTAACTGGTAATTTTGAACCTGAATCACTTGTCCCTGGCCTCAAGATACTGGAGATTGAATAACAGAAAACGTATGATTTGCCGTTTAGTGTATAACAAGTAAAGATGTTCACACAAGACTCGCCATGCAACTTAAAAGTTAAGTCTTGAAGTATCAAATGCTACTTGCAGTTTTCAAATTATGCATGTCTCCTCTCTTAATCTTCTCAGGTTATTGTGTGTGTTTAGCATTTCTGCTTTCTTTACAAGCTGGTCTCCAACCGGAAATCTACTCCCCTAATCCTCTTCCAATCGCCCTTCGTAATTAAGAAATAAGAGTTGCATGTTTACTTTGTCAAACTGTTGCCCTCTTATGTTTTTCCTCTTCATCAGTAAGATTCAACATTTTCTTCCTTTCAAATAATGCCTTGATTTTGTCCCAAATGTCGCCTGAAGCTTATGACTTAGTTGGCATAATGGATGGGTCCATGGCTGGTTGCAGACCTTTTTTTTTGCTTTAACAGATATCTGATGTGCATAGATATCTTATCTACATTCTTAAATCTTCAAACCAAACTATTGAGCTCCGCAAATGTATGGTTTCTGTTTGTCTGGGATGGAGTTCACATTCTGTTTACCTAATCCTAGAGTATAGACTCAAGTTGGAAAGAATCAGGGCTTGGGAACTCTGAAGATAACCATCTAAAACTACACAACTTATAATTGCAAACACTGGCCAACTTTCTACTGCTTGACCAGCTAGGAGTAGCCTACCCATTAGGACTTTGTCTTGCAGGGTTAATGGGTGCTGAATGGGAAGAATCTTCCAAGACTACCAAAAAGCCAGGCTGGAGGGTATGTCATCAACAGTGCCTTGGATTTCTGTGGATCTACCTGGCTCAGGTACTGGACTACCGAAACTGCTGCAAAGGATTGACTATTGTGATCTTCATTGCTAGGTGTGGCACTTTGGAGCCACCTTAGGCCCACTTACCTCCTTTCCCCTCCCATATTTCGCCTGCAAAACATACAGTCAAGTCAATTCACTTTACAGTATATTCTGTGAAGCCCTTTAAGATGTCTAGAAGACGTGATAAGGTGCTATATCAAATGCAAGGATTATTATATAATTATGTTACAGCTAAACCTACACTCACAAACACATGCCAAATTTCTCCCACCCTGAAGATGTTTGGATCAATTTTGCTTCTACCTGGGTAGCTTGACAGGCACAAGTTACCATTCGATACCTTGCTCAAATGACAATTTATATATGTTTAAGCCTTGCAGGTGAGCATTGAGTCTATTTGAATTGGAAAGGGGTGGGGGGTTCAGTTAAATCTGACCCTGTTTTCGCCCTGTGTCTCCAGAAGGTTCTGAATAATCCCTAATCCAAATGTCTGAGTCCAAGTGTAGCATCCTGGCTGATCAGAATGCTTACTGCTTTGGGCGGGAGCTTATCCAGCAATTGTATTCTGAAAGTAGACAGGGTAAAATTCACCAGGAGCAAAATGGATATTCAGTTCTACAAAGTGAGATCGCTTTTTTTGCAGAATGAAGTTATCTTATAAACCTGGTCATAAGTAGATGTGATAGCAATAATGAAAGTTAGTTCTATATAGTGTGCAAAATTTAATTTTGAGTAAGAAATGTAAGATGTACTGGAAAGTTTTTTTTTGTCAACAGACTGTTGCATAGGGGAAGTATTTGAAGCATTTCAGACTTGGGCAATTAAAGTACTCATTTTGAAAACTGAGCTAAAATGGGGAAAATATTTCTGTTTGAAACTAAATGAGTCACAAGTGATAGACATTGCAGCAATGCGATGTTACACAGTCAAAACAAAACTAGAAGGAAAAGAGCGGCCTTTTATTTAGGGCAATATTTAAACAAAACTCAATTCTGTCATTTTGACTTAAAAAGAAACATTGGTGTATGGTGTTATTTCTTGATATTTCTTAATAAAAATGTGTAACAAATATAGAATATGCTGAACAATGTTTTAAGAATTCAATGACACATTGTTCAACATGCTTGATTTTTTACAAATTCGACGATTGCACATTTTGTGTTAAGAAAAACGATAAACTAGACACCATAGAAACCTATCCAGCTAATTTGCGCTGTATTATGGTTAGGATTCGGGGGATTGAGAACACGCCAAACCTGCTAACTATCAAACGTGCACTTACCACATTAAAATATACCAACTATATACCAACCTATAAAGCTACCAAAAAATAAAAGATTTCTATTTTCCCATTGTGTTATTATTTATTGCACATCCTGTTGTTGTTAGTCACTCAGACCATGGCTGTTTGTGGGATATTGCTGTGCACAAACCGTCTGCTGGGTTTCACCCACAGAATGCATACTTTATATTAGATCCTGTGAAGCGATTTAAGATGTCTCAACGACATAAGGCACTTTCTCAAATGCAGGGATTATTATTATATAAAACTTAATCTCCTTGTAGTTATACATATGGATTGTAACTTCAATTCTACTAATATTTTATGGCCTTTTCTTTCAACTCTTTTTGTGTTGGAAGCATGTTTTAGGAGTATCTGGCTGCACTCTATCAAATGCAAGGTTTATTATTGCAAGATATCAGAATATTGTCAAATGGCATGCTGGAAGATAAAATCAGAAGGTCTGAAGAACCTTTTTTCATCTATACTTATGGTTTGTTTCACACCACACAATAAAATAGAAATATATACACCCTGGATTGACTTGTTCTCAGCAGGCTCCTGTGTAGTATTTAAAACTCGTTCCAGCTTTAAACATGTTTACATTTGGAAATTGTACTGAAACTGGTTTTGCTTGAGGGACAGAAAATGTGCCCGTGAGAAATACTAACTACCAGTACATGTTGATGGCAATGGGTATAGGAAAAAGTAATATAACCCCTGTCAATTCTTGTCTGATCACTTTAGTTTTAGCTATGGAAAGAATTGTCTCTTTCAAAATTAAAAAATAATAATGAATTCTTTGGCAGGTTTAGTCTTCCATCTGTTAACACTGTTTCACACATGCCTGTGTAACATGATTCCCCTTTTGCACCATCTAAGGGAATTGACAGATAAAACCACTTTAGGCTTTAAGGCGGTCTTAAACCTCAAATCTCACAACAGCTCCTCCAGAGAACCATAGAAATTTATATAATAATAAAAATACTTGCATTTGATATAGTGCCTTATAACGCGCTTCACAGAATCTACCGTAAAGTGAAATGACTGTATATTTTGTGGGCGAAACGTGGCAACCAATTGCGCACAGCAGTATCTGACAAATTATTTTTTTTGAAGGGATTATTACCCCCGGAAAATCAATCTGCCAACTAATTTAACCGGGTTCCTGCTTATGGCTAGGTAAACAGGTGTGTGGAGTAAGGAAACTTGCCCAACGTTTCGTCCTGCCCGGTAATCAGACCCAGGTCCTCTCGCTTGTGAGGCGAGTGTTCTAACTGATAAACTTGAGGACTTTATGGTTTAGATGGAGGCCAATTGGCCCGTGTATGTGCTGACTCTTTGAAAGAGCAGTCGATTCAGTCCCCATTTACTTGTTATTTCCCCATAACCCTACAATTTACTCCTTAGACAGCTTTCAAGTTCCCCCTTGAAAGCTAATATGGATTCTACTCGAGCGCTGTACCTGGTAGAATAATACACATCCTTGCAAATCTCGCACTTTGCTCCCGTGCTAATTTCAGCACGGTAAATTAATGCCCCCTCGTCACTGACTGACCAATTACCTTTAAGTAATATCAAGGAATTTTAACACCGATATCACTAAGTCAATACAATGAACAATGTTTCTGACAGCTGGTTCGGAAATGCTCTGGGCATTGCTGCTGACATTTCATTCTTTTTCCTACTCTTTGCCTTTGCTTGTGCAAATATTTTGAAGCTTGATATCTTTGAATTAGAAATGCGTCTCAGTAAATTACCAATAGGAATAATTTTCTTCAGTCTGTTTCAATTCTTAAAGTTAAACGTGATTTATATAGAGTTGTGTAACGTTTGTTTTTGTCTCCCCACTTATCCCCCTTCTCCTCTCGTGAGGAAATTTGACTCCTTTTTCTTCAACTGGGGTATTGTTACATGGACATTAAATTTATATTCTGACTTATAGTTTGTTTGCAAAATATATTGTTTGCTTTGCTACCTAGTTTGATGCAAGGCAAACCTATCTGCCTACAAAACACAGTCATTGCACATTACAGTATATCTTGTGAAGCTCTTTGGGACGTCCTACCAATGTGAAAGCTGTTGCGCCAAATTTAAAGATTATTCTTATTTTATTATTATCTTTGAAGATTTCATTTTAAGATTGTATTGAATACCAACATTTACAATATAAACAAATATATAATCAGTCAGCAAATGTGTACCAAAGGAATTAAGATTACAAGTGAAGATGAGATGATTATACAATTGCTGATCATAACAACAATAGGATTAAACATAAACATTAACATAGATAATAATAATAATCCTTGGATTTGATATAGCGCTTTTCACGTCTTCTAGACGTCTCAAAGCGCTTCACAGAACATACTGTAAAGTTTAAAGAATATAATGTAAATTGACGAAACGTGGCAGCCAATTACGCACAGCAGTGTCCCACAAACAGTCGTGGATTGAGTGACCAAATCTTTATTGTTTTTTTCTTGAAGGATTATTTGATGAAAGTAAGATCACCTTAACAAATCAATTTGGGAAGATTCTTAAATCGCAGTTTGGCAGTCAGTTTTCTAATGAAGATTTCAGGAAAATTGGTTTCCCAAATTATACTGAAATAAGCATTTTCTAAACTTTTGTAAAAAGAATATAAATTTTGAGATAATGAATATTATTAAGGTTGACACCAAGTGGAATTTCAGTCACAAGTTTTGCCATAATTTACATATAAATGAATTGGCAAAATATACTGCTTTTGACAACTGCCTGAATGTTGTGATCCAATGGTATAGAGGAGATCCTACGCGCCGTTGAGCGAAGGGAACTATTGTTCTTTGTTATATGTCAATGGACGAATGACTTACATTCTATGAACAATTGTTTCATTCAACAAGTCCAAGCCATTACTACTTGTGCTGGTACTTCGAAGCACTTACATAGAGGATTCAAGAAAACATATCTGCTTTATAGTTTATGAAGACTGCTACCACTTTATTACCTTGAGGTGTTTTAGAATAGTGAGATTTGATCTCGGGGTGATATAATAATAATAATCCTTGCATTTGATATAGCGCTTTTCATGTCTTCTAGACATCTCAAAGCTCTTCACAGAATATACTGTAAAGTGAATTGACTATATATTTGTGGGCAAAACGTGGCAGCCAATTGCACACAGCAATGTCCCATTAACAGTCGTGGATTGAAGTGACCCAATTTATTTTTTTTGTCTTGAGGGATTATTATCATGCGTGTAGTAAGGAAACTTACCCAAGGTTTTACCCTACCAGGAATCGAACTCAGGTCTCTCGCTCAATGACTCTTATCACGTCATTGAGCTGTCTCAAAACACTTCACAGCATGTATTGTAAAGTGGATTGACTGTGTATTTTGTGGGCAAAACACTAAATAAATTATAAAATAAAAAATAAATTATGAATGTAACTCCTAATATATTTGCTCCCAAGATGGCCACCCACAACATTGAAATAGGTTCATGAAAGAGCAATTTGGGAGCAGCCAAATGGACGACAATGGCTTTTTCCAGACCTGCATAATCCTGTGTTCCCATGTTGGGAATGAGAGAAACAACAACAACTTGCACTTATATAGCTCCCTTCACGCAGGGTAACGTCCCACAACTCAACTTTTAGAAAGGAAGTGTCTCATTTTTTTTTCCTACAGGTGCTATTTCACAGGCAAAATACATTTAACTAAACAGCTCATCATTCAATGAAGAGGCGATCAGATGGACATATCTATTTTATTGGAGACTGGTAACCTGGGTGCTGTAGCATTCTCTTGCCAACAGCACCACCATCAGTTGAGTATTATTTCTGCATTGTTGAATGGTGGTTCAGTGACTCTGAGGGAGAGCCCAGGGAGGTTGAGGAGTTCAGATCTGCAGGAGTGAAGATGTTGATGGGAGCCAAGGAGTATGGCTTCCGTCTTGTCCATATTCAGCTGCAGGAAGTTTAACTTATCCAGGCTCTGATGTCTGACAGACAAGCTGAGAGAACATTGTCGGGCCTGAAGTTGGTACTGGAGGAGGCAAAGTAGATTTGTGTGTCATCCGCATACATGTGGAAGTTTACCCCGTGTCTGCGGATGACATTGTCCAGAGGGAGCATATAGATAAGGAAAAGAAGAGGGACAAGGATGGAGCCCTGGGGTGAGCAGAAACCATTTGCTGAGATGAAGTGGAAGCAGTTTGTTAAGTAAGACTCGAACCATGCAAGTGCGGTCTCCCTAAGCTGGATGAGGGAGGAGAGGCGATGGAGGAGAATGCTGTGGTTAACTGTGTCGAATACAGCAGAGAGATCCAGAAGGACGAGGAGGTAGAGGGTCACAGACAGAGAGAATGTTGTTTGTGACTTTGACAAGTGCTGTCTCTGTGCTATGGGCAGGTGAAAAACAAACTGCAGGGGCTCGAGGAGGGAGTGGAGGGAGAGGTGTGACCAAAGTTGACCTGCAATAATGTGTTCCAGGACTTTGGCAAGAAGGGCAGTTTGGAGACGGGACAGTAGTGTGAGAGATTATAGGGATTGAGAGTGGGTATTTTGAGGAGTTTGTGATAACAATGGTTTTCAGGGCAAGTGGAACAGAGCCTGAGGAGAGAGACTGGTTGAAAGTGTCAGCCAGAAGAAGGAGGGGAGGGGGAGTTGAGTGACCAGCAGCTGGGTGGGGAGGGGGTCGAGGCAGCAGGTGATGAACTTTGTGCGGGTGATTGTGGTTGAGAGGGAGGAGGGAGAAATAGGAACAAAGGAGTGTAAGGAGGGGGAAGTGTAAGGAGCCATGGAGGATGGAGAAGGCGGTGTGGCTAATTGGATGTTTTCAATCTTTGAGGCAAAGAAGTCTAGGACCTCTTTGCATTTGGCGTTTGATGTAAGGATAGAGGGAGTTTCAGAGGAGGTGATGGACGGTGGAAAACAATGGAGTTGGGTTGTTTTTGGCCTCCATGATGACTTTGAAGTAAAAGTAAGTTTTGGCCGGTGACAGGAAGAGGCGGTAGGTATAGAAGTGCTTGAGCCAGGATGGTGGTGAAATGTGAGACCGAATTTCTACCATCTGCGCTCGAATGTTTGGGACACTGCTGTTTGGAAGTGGAGCTAAATGGCTAAATGCTTACCCACCAATAATGGGGTGAATCAGGTAGAGGACATGACATGGAGGGGACAGGCAGAGTTTTAGAGAAACATCCCAACATGAAAGGCAGGGTGAGGAGGCCATGGAGGGGTTCAACTGTGAGGATCTTGAATTCAATACACTGGGGGATGGGGAGCTAGTGGAGCAAGTGAGAATGGACTCACACAGCTTGGTAAGCAAGACAACATGGGCTGCAGAGTTATGGATGGTCTGCAGCCTATGCAGGGAGCAGCTGGGATGTCTAGTGATCAGGATATTGAAATAATCAAGCTTTGACATGATAAAGGAGTGGATGGGGGTCTTGACAGTTCAGGGTAGATGTAGTAACAGTGGCAAAGGGTGATGTTGTAGAAGTGATGGAAACCCACATGAATGAGAGCCCAGATGCAGAGCTTGATGAACAGTTGACTGGATTGACCCAATTTTGGACCCAATGAAGTACAGGAACAGAGGCCTGGGTCATTAAGGAGGCTGTTATACCTGGGAGAAGTTCAGGAATAAGAGCCAGTTTGGGTTGTGATGGGAACTAGGGTGTTGAGGATGGCAGCCAGGGAGTATTGCAGAAGGTTGACAGGGAAGGTAAGGTCGAATTGGGTGGAGTTCCAGATGGGCAGGAGTTCATAGTGATGAAGGGCAGTTGTTAAGGAGAGGGAGGATTATATTTTTCAAGGAGCGGAAAGCAATAGCATCAGGTTTGGTGGTCAGTTGGGTGAAGAGGGAGATAAGGGAAATGAAGAAATGGTCAGAGATGGCTTTGTTAGAGATGAAGATGTTGGAGCTGGAGCTGGCTTCGGTGAATGGTATGGATTTGGGTGGGGTATTGACATGAAGGATGAGGTTGAGGGAGAAATGTGCCAGGAGATATGCAGTGAAGCAGTAGACAATGACAATTTTGAGAGAGATTGCAGGGATGATTGGAAGTGAGGTTGTTAAAAGAGGAGAAAGTACCAGAAGAGTGGGGGTGGGGGGGGGTTAGACTAATTTGAAACCTGGATATGAGTGCCACACCACTGACATGATAGTTGGGGAGAGCCGTGTGGTGGAAGGTCTAGCCTTAGTGAGGCAGCCTGGTAAGGTGTCACCAGGAATGAGCCAGGTTTCGGTGAAACAGAGAATGTTGATGTTTTCGTCCATGATGAGATTATGGCTTTGTCGGCACAAAGAGAAACAGGTGGGGGATCGTTGACTGAAGAGTTTGCAGGATGGTGAGTGGAGGAGACCCAAGAAAGGTTGTAATTGGAGGTTCATAGAATTCTGGTCGTGAATGTGTTACTCCTAGCAGAATAGGATACAGGAACGGTTTCTTGCTGTTGTGGAAGTGTAGAATGTTAAGACCCTAAATTGATAAGTATTGGCACTTTCATTACTCATTAGCTGATAAATGAACAGGGATTCAAACATTTCAAACACACTGCTACCTGCCCTGCATGTCAATTGGACCTCGACCATGTTCATAGCTACATGAAGGTCTTGTTGCTCAGCTGAGAGGTGAAACAACAATAACAAAAAAAATTACATCTGTAAAGCACCTTTCACGTCGGGAGGACGTCCCAAGCTGCTGGATAGACTGAGTTTTGGACCCAAGCTGGGGATCGGGATCGGGGAGGGTGGAGGGCAGGGGGGGAAAGCAGAGAGATCGAAAGCACGGTCGAAGAGGAGGGTCTTGAGATGGGTCTTGAAGGAGGCAAGGGAGGGGGCGAGGCAGAGGGACTGTGAGATGGAGTTCCAGAGGGTGGGGGCAGAGTGGCAGAAGGCCCACACTGTAAAGAGCAAGTGTTGAAAGATTCTATCATTCCACTTGGAATTAGAGTTACACTTCGGTAGTGCCATAACAGAGTATATCATTTGTATGCGTATTACATATGCTACAGTGAACATTAAGCAATATAGCTTAGACAGGATTCATGTGATCAGTTGGACTGTGATGATGGTTAGAAAAGCATATGGTTGAATTATTGCAATATTTCTTAATTATTGGCAGTTGCATACTGGGAAGCCTTAAATAGCAACAACAACAATTTGCATTGATGTCTTTTAGATGGATGCTGACACTCACTGGCAAAATCAACCACCATAGCAAGGATTTTGTTCTCCTTTGGCCTAAAATATATTATTAAAGTAAAATTTTTCCTGTGTAAATTTATCCAATGTACTTCACAGTGAAAAATAATAGAATGAAGATAAATTTATATTCATCTGCTTTTGTCAAGGAATCAGAATAAAATTCAGAGTTTTTCATTAATTCATCTTTATTAAACAGATAGGGTAATCGTCATTTCAAGGGAAATCATTTTGGGACTTTATTGCTTTTTTAAAAAAAACAGTCCCCTGTGTGGACAGGTTACCTGTTGCAAATCAAGTGTAGCATTTCAGGATTTTTCTTTCTAGATGCAGCTTGGGGATTTAGTTCTCAGGTGACTTCTCCCTTGGCCCACAGAGTTCAAGTAGGATAACTTGTTGAACTGCATTAAAGAGTGATTCCACATAGTACTATGAAATATACAACTTGCACATAATATTAATAATAATGTAATGATTCCTTCAAAAATAATAAAAGAAATAATAATTTGGTCACTCAATCCACAAATGTTTGTGGGACACTGCTGTGTGCATTTGGCTGCCACGTTTCGTCCATAAAATATACAGTCAATTCACTTTACAGTATATTCTGTGAAGCACTTTGAGATGTCTCGAAGACATGATAAGGTGCTATATCAAATGCAAGGTTTATTATTATTATAAAAAAGCTATTCTAGTGATCAAAATCTAGGCTCTCTCTAAATTTAATAAAAGGTAGCTGCCAAATTTCCTGTGAGAAGCCTGAGGGAGAAACCATTCTCCTGAGGTTCCTAAAGACAGATTTAAAAGGACATATTTTAAAAACAATTTCTGGTTCCATGTTAAAAACAATTTCTGGTTTTGTTCTTTCACAAAGAACAAAAGAACAAAACACATTCAGGATTAACACAATATCAACCTGTCTATTTCTGTGCATTCCTTCCAATATGTCAAGCGCTCTGGGACGCTACCCCACGTGAAGGGCGCTATACAAATGCAAGTTGTTGTTGTTATGCAGATCACTTGCCTTAAGTGCCTTGGCAAAAAAAATCATAATTTCATATATATGTAAAACACTTGATATATTTTCTATACTGATAATGAATAGTTATGCTGTCGTAAGCTAACAACTCAAATATATAGTATTTAATTGTTTCTAGTTTCAACAAGTTCAATATAATATAGAAGCAATGTGTCTCTATTTATCTTTGTCATTCTTATTGCATTGACAGAGGTCTGAACCATGTGAAGTCAAATAAGGCTTATGCAATCTTAATTAGGAGGTTACTGGACAGAGTTTGAAGAGATCTCTGAAGTCTATGAATACCTTGAAACAAATCCTGTGCACAACTGTGAGGGCCCTTCCTTTGCAGATGCAAATTGATAAAATTCTATCTGCCAGCAATTAAGTAAAGCTTTCTATGTTTACAGGCTGGCTGAGAAATACAACATAAATCACATCACTACTGCCTGATGGAGGATTGAATTACAAATTTATGTTTCTCAAATCTTGCAAATGGTTTTGTGAGCTCCAAGGTTGCCATGGCAGCACCAGAGTACCCCAAAAAAGGCATTACACACAATTCAAATGCTTCTGCAAGTTTCAAACTCAACCTTAGGCAAGTTTCCTTTCTCCTCAAGCCTCTGTTTACCTAGCAGTAAATAAGATCCCCGTTGTTAGTCGATTGGTGGATCACTTTTCTGGGGATAATAATCCCTTAAAAAATTCTAAAAGTAATAATAATTTGGTCACACAATCCACGACTATTCGTGGGACATTGCTGTGTGTAATTGACTGCTGTGTTTCGCCCACAAAATATACAGTCAATTCACTTTACAGTAAATTCTGTGATGCTCTTTGAGTTGTCTCGAAGATGTGATAAGATATATCAACTGCAACGATTACGACAACAACAATAATAATAATCCTTGCATTTGATATAGTGCTTTTCACATCTTCTCGATGTCTCAAATCACTTCACAGAATACACTGTAAAGTGAATTGACCGTATATATGTGGGCAAAACGCGGCAGCCAATTGTGCACAGCAGTGTCCCACAGACAGTCGTGGATTGAAAATGACCAATTTATCATTGTTTTGTTTTGGAGGATTATTATTAGGCGTGTGGAGTAAGGAAACTTGCCCAAGGTTTCACCCTGCCTGGAATTGAGCCCAGGTGTCTCACTTGCAAGGTGAGTGCTCTAACCACTGAGCTACAGGACTCCAAACACAACAGTAGTTTTATCCTTTTCCTTGTGATGGCAAAATTTGTCTCAGACATCTTTTAAATGAATTCCCTCCTCTCAATTTAGCACATTAACAGTGTTGAAACATTACAGCAAGATGAAGCAGGACGAAGCACAGACAACAACATGACTTGCATTTATATAGCGCCCTCCACGCCGGGCATCGTCTCAGAGCACTTAACAATAGCGGAACCCGAGGCCGAGCCAGGAGGAGGGAAGGTGACCGTAGGCTCAGTCGAAGAGAAAGGTCTTCAGCCGCGACCTGAAATGGGGAAGGAGGGGGCGAGGTGAAGGGGTTGAGGGAGGGTGTTCCAAAGTTTCGGGGTGTAGTGGCTGAAGGCACGGCCGCTGATGGTGGAGCAAAGGATTCGGGGGACACGAGGAGGCTGGACCCAGTAGAGCGGAGGCAGCGGGTACTGCTGAGGGGAGAGAGGAGGTTTGAAAGATAGGGAGGTGCCAAGGAATGGAGGGATTTAAACACTAGAGTGAGGATCTTGAAGTTGATCTGCTCTGTGACAGGGAACCAGTGAAGTTTGGTAAGGACTGGAGTAATCAGGGTACAAAGTTTGTTATGGGTGAGAATGCGGATGACGGAGTTTTGAATGATTATTATTAATGTTCTTCAATGCATCACCAAAAACATTTGATAAATGGTCCAATCCTGTCTACTTCATGGGAAATGGAAAATAACAATGATCAATGTTGCATGAATAGTCAAATCGTGCCAGGATACCTTCCTTAAAATGCTGTGTTCCAAAATTGCTGATATTATTGAATTCTGGTGCTTTTGTTGTTATTTTACCTTCTTTCTATAAATGTGTGGTTCAAACTCCACGTGATCAATCAATTAAACCTCATGCTGATGAAAACAAAATTCTTTCTGTGGAGGGAAAAATGGAGTATGTAATAATTAACACATCACACGTTGCACTTTCTCCCTGTGCTTGTTGACAAATAATCTTTATATGTCAACGATTGCCTCATTGTTAAGGGTCACATATCTATGGGTGATCAATCTTTTTTATATAAAAGAAAACAATTTCCTGAAGAAGAGTGAAAAATGGCAATAGATATAGATGACAGTTGTTTAATAGAGGTGACAATTTAATTGGAGACATATATCATTGGAATCACAACTTCTCCAACTGACTTCTGTTGTATTAGCACTGTTGTCTAACAAAAGCTGCTCCCAAGTCCCCATGCAAAGTCCTGAAGCAGATATATTGGCACTATGAAAGCATTTTCATCTTGGATAACACCTCAAATGCTTTTACCTTGATGAACATTCAGAAATACTTTGTCGTTAATTGAATGAATTTTATTATGTACAAAGAAAGTTTTAAACACTACAACACAGAGTAGTAAATGTATCGAACAGGCTCTCTAGGGAGACGGTGGAAGCAGAAAGTGTTGATTCTTTCAATAACAAATTAGATAGATTTTTGTTAGAAAATAAAATCTTAGTATACAATATATAGTTTGAGACACGATATGTCATGCGACATGGAAGGCAAACTGGATGAACCTTGGTCTTTTGCCTGTTCACAGTCCATTAGTTCTGCTGTAACCATTGCGGATTTCGGCTTTTAACTGCACTTTTCTTTAAGAAATAATAATTCTTGCATTTGATATAGCATCCTATCACATCTTTTAGACGTCTCAAAACGCTTCACAGAATATACTGTAAAGTATATTTTGTGGGCAAAATGCGGCAGCCAATTGCACACAGCAGTGTCCCATAAACAGTCGCGGATTGTGGTCGCGCTCTCGCCCCTGAGTCAGATGGTTGTGGGCTCAAGGCCCATGTTGGGACTTGGAACTCCTATAGTCTAGGCTGATGGTCCAGTGTGGTGCTGAGGAGGAGTGCTGTATTGTTGGAGGCGCCTCTTTTGAAACGGATGTTAAACTAAGATTCTAAAATTGACTCCAAAATGTCCGAATTTAAGGAAGTATAACACATTTCAGAAATAAGGATATTGAAATCACTTTAATATTATTAACGGATCACAATTATATTGTTTACAAGTAACTTTTTCACACTTCTGGCACATCTGTTCCAGAGATCTACATGTTAGCACTTTTAAAATGGAACACTTTGAAGTCGGTTCATGGAGTTTGAAAGAACTCAAAGCAACAAAAAACTACACTAAGCACACTCCATAAACTGATAAAAAGACTTACAGGGAGTAACATTTGACCACAAAAACCAAAAATACAACAAGGTCATAAACTCTCAGTCATCATTTAGACATACCCTTATTTGGGAGAAAATATTGATTCTAACTTGGTGCTATTGTACAATTGATGACTGACATTCAGGCTTAAAGTCAATTGATTCTAAAACATTGCTAAACGCTATCTAAATAAATTAAGATGGCAGATATTGTGTTCAAAAATTCTTTAAACTAATTACATTATACATCATTTGGAGATTTTGCTGATTTACATTTGGTAGAGGAATTTGAAATTCTCTGCACTCTTTATATATTTAAAACTGATATGATCAACAAAATATTACAGTTATAACAATAAACAAACTGCAAGGCTTCAAATGATTTAAGAGGAGACAGTGAGGCAATGCTTTCTTAGAGAGAAGGCAATTATCTTCTGAAAGCTGCTTCAATAACCTGAGGATAAAATCATCTGCATTCAGTGTATTGTACATGTATTAGATACATTTATCCAATTTTGTTATATACAAAGAAACTGTTAAACGCTGCATAACAAGTGTGTAGCACACTCTGCTGTTCACACTCTTCTGATACATATATCCAAATAATACGTGCTTTCAGCCACTATGTGCTCTGGGAATCTACCCTGCGTGAGGGCCTCTATATAAACGCAAGTTGTTGTAATGTCTGAAATTCCGGAACTCCTTGCCTCAATCCCTGTGTTTGCCCTTCTTCAAGTCACACCGCCTTGACCTGGCCTTCAGTCACCTCCCCTCTCTTTCCAGCTTGGTGTCAAAACACACCTCTGTTTGAGTTCTCTGAGATATTACTCGGGTGACGGGTGCTATGTAAATGCAAGTTGTTGTTATGTAGACCAGAAGACTTAAGGTTGAATACCTGGTCTGTACCACTTTAGCTCTTCTCACCTGACAGTTAGGATTCCTATTAGTAGACACAGTGGACTTGGTTCAGAGATGTGAAAAATCAGCTAGAGCTCCTGTTCCCAATTGTTATCTAACAACCAGTGCTGATGGTGGATATTAGGAGAGAACAGAAATGGTGGCGGGTGGTTCAACTGTGATGCTTTCCCCCGTCTTGATCATCAAACACCCTACCCATGCACACAAGTGTAAAATGGCACATGAAACCTTCCTCACTTTGAGGAAGAGGATAAAGTTAGGAAAATAGGTTAGAATCTACAGTTTACAGTTTCTCATGCGCTTTTACATCAGAATTTCAAGTTCAATTTAATTTCATGGTCAATTCATTATTCAGTAGCCTAGTTCTATATATGGTATCAAAAACATTAGTTCCACTTACTTTCCAAAATATAGTTAACGTTCGTTAACATTATTGGCAAGAATCACAACTGGGTTTGGGGGGAAAAAATATGAGCAACAGAAACAGAGAATACATACGTAATGTATTTCAGAATTCTGGGAGAAAAGTCCAGCAGTACCTTGTGCCATATCTTGGAATAATATAAGGTCGCACAGGTGTAAAGATCTCACAAATTTCAGTTACACAGAAACAAATGGCTTGTGTCAAGGACAGACTGCATAAGATATGGTTGCAGTAAGAATGGACACATTTAACAGCATAGCGAGTGACCTATTTTCATCTCAGTATGGGGGGTGGGGGGAGATGAAAAAGTATAACTTATCCCAACATTGGTGAGTCCTAGGTAAAAAATTCATGATTACCCCCCAAAAAATCAATTTACTTTCAAGGCAATTGCTGCACTGCTCTTCAAACCACTGATAAAATGCACTATTTTTGAAGTTAGGCTCAGTATTTCCAAACCATACAACAAAGTTATGCACACATAACAATCTAACTTTTCAAAAATGCTTTTGCAGACACAATAGGCTTATTTTTTGCGTCAGTCCTGATGGGGTCACTACAAAATACACAGTCATCATACTCTAATAAATCCTGTTTTGAGAGCTTTGAATGATGTGATAAAGTCCTTGGCCAAATGCAAGGATTATTATTATTATTATTTGTAACTTCATAATGAAGTTTTTTTTGGAGAAGATATCAATCTCACCTGAGATAAAAAAAAGTATAAAATAATAGACTGAGACATCAACAAAAGTTTATCGGAACAATGAAATATTTTCTTGAGGATTTTCTGAAGCTTTGTTGAACACTATGTGATTCTCCCATGTAGATCATCTGCTCACCCTCATTTCTCCATTTGTAGAATGTTTGAAGCAACACTTAGGCAATAGACAAAAATACCTTTTATACTTTCAAAAGTTACATTCCATGTAAACATAAACAACTGATGCAGGGGCACTAAATAACAAACACATCCTATTTGTGTAAATTCCTTACTTAAAGACTATGTGCAGATGTAGTATCCAGCAGTCAACAGGGAGCTGACACACTGACATTGGTACATCTGGAGGTAGAGCTACCAGTTGTACCGGCTTCCTCCTCTATTTCCCGAATATGCGCTTGCTTTTTGGTGCCACAAGTAAAAGTTGCCAGGAAAGCCATACGGAATCGCTTGTTCATGAAACAGTAGATGATGGGATTTACACAGGCAGAGGTGTAGGAGAGCAGATGAATGAATGAAATTGCTGTCCCAGACAGAATTCTGCCAGCAGAAACTTTATCAAAAGCTCGCCAAGCATTGGCACAGAGTATGGGTGTCCAACAGATAAAAAACATGACCACTATCACAATCAACATCCGAATCACTCTCTTCTTGGCCATAAGGTTTGCAGTGGAACTGTTACTTCTTATCCTATTGATTTTGACTGTTCTGGTATTTGATAAGCGTTGCAATTCAATTGTTCTGTTCCGTTTCAGATTCTGTCTGTAACACCCATCTCCATCTTCGTATTTGCTGATGCTGACGCTATTTGTGGTACTGCTTTCTCTCTCTGGGAGTAAAACATGGAAAAAATGGGAGCAATTTTATTTAGATCTTAATTATACTTGTAATGTAGAGGTCATTCAATCAACTTGCTTTCTGTTTTTTTTTAAAACAGTGCTCTGCTCTGCCTGACATATCTGGGAACTAGTAATATATTTCCTTTTAATGTCAGGACATAAGAAAGTGTACAAATGTTACCTTTTCAATAAGAAAACCAGACCATTGTAGTCAGTAACTGTCCGGGTGCATTTTAGCAATGTCACTGCCCATTGTCATTTAACGCTAACTTTACCTTGGTTGCGCTTTCTCTGACTCATTTCAAACTGGATCCCATTGTACAGTTCACATGAGATTAGACCATATGCTGTCATCATCACTATTCCAGGGATCAAAGAGAGAAGCAGTAGCTGAAAAATGTACCTGGAAGAAACAGGTATTGAACAAGTTACCCAATGCAAGAACTCCAATTTGGCTAAACTTTTTGAATTGATAGATTTGGAATAATTTCAACATTCATTATGGTTACCAGGATTGCTGTGTGATATCATTGGGCCAGAGAAGACGGCACATGTTGCCTGTGCTGTTGTTGTCGTTGATTCTCGTGAAGGGCACTAAGTTGCCATAGATGGGATATGGTAACATGACAGTAAATGAGAACAGCCAAGTAGCAGTGATCACCTTGAAGGCGTGAGACTTGGTCTGCCAGACCCTGGATTTGAGTGGTTTACAAATAGCACTGTATCTCTCCAGAGAAATTGCCACCAAACTGAAGGTCGAAACACTAACAGAAATACCTAAGAATAAAGACAAAATCTTATCAGTGAAAGCAAAATTATCATTTTGATTGCCATGGCAAACAATTCAAGGCTTACGTAATTGTGGACTTACCTCTTCCTACTTCAGACCCAATCATCACTGTAGTATTAACTAACTCTTGATGTTTATGTACTAGTTAAAGTATATGATTATCTTTAAAAATGTTTTAAAATGTGTTCGTGTACAGACTAAATAATTATATTCAAAATGTTCTATAATTAAAAAAATTGTCTAAATCTATAACCCTTATATTCGATATAGCACCTTTCATGTTTCACAGGATCTATTGTATTTATTGTAGTAGTGAACCTTTGCACAATAATGTTCTATAAATAGGCCTGAAATGAATGACCAACTTTATCTGGGGTTTTGGCCAGAACCCTGGGAGAAACTTGTTTCTCTTTTTGAATGGCACCATGAGATCTTTAATGTCCACCTTACAGACCTTAACCTCAGTTTAATATCTCATCCAAAAGACAGCACCTCTAACCATACAGCACTAGCTTCAACCCACGAGTTCTGACTCAAAGGCAAGAATACTACCACTGAGCAAGGCTGATACAAATCTAAAGAATTTCACAGAATATACTTAATCAAGTTAGTCAAATTTGCTAAATCACTTTTAATTTGCTAAATTCAAGGTCATAGTTTAATGCATGTTCTCTCATTTTTATATCCCAATATATGTTGGCCCATTGAAGTGCTTTACTTTCAGTTAACATTGGTTGGTGTGAGTGACTGCAGCAAGATTTAGCAAAATCTTTCAAAGATCATCTTTAAGACTGCAGAGAAAGATTAGCCAAAGAAACCCATGTTATTTTAATGATACAGCAAGGGCACATAGGGTTTTGTGTTGTCGTAGCTCAGTGGTTAGAGCACTCGCTTTGCAAGTGAGAGACCTGAAGTTCAATTCCAGGCAGGGCGAAACCTTGGGCAAATTTCCTTACTCCACACAGAGCCTAATAATAATCCTCCAAAACCAAAACCAATAATAAATTGGTCATTTTCAATCTACGACTGTTTGTGGGACATTGCTGTGCGCAATTGGCTGCCGCATTTGCCCACAAATATACAGTCAATTCACTTTACAGTGTGTTCTGTGAAGCGCTTTGGGACGTCTTCCCGACATGAAAAGCGCTATATCAAATGCAAGGATTATTATTATTATTATTATTCTTGTCAAGATATGTGATATGACTGTATCATCACATTGAAGTGACTGGTACACAGAAAAGATTTCTAAAAATCATATTTATAAACACAGCATCCCTTCAAACATTTAATTTGTGTTGAATCTTGTAATTATGCTGAACATTATTTTTAGGTATTAAAATATCTTTAGAATTTTGAATATATCTCTTTGGATATGCTTTATGCAATGCACAAAGGGATATTTACATGTATCTGTAATATTTGCAAGCAATCAAACATGATCTTTGAGTTATTCCATGTGGGGTTTTTCAGCATTCCCATTCCTGAGCAAGACAGATCCGAATACTCAAGGGCATTGATGATGACAGACCAGCCATCGGCAGGACTTGGAAGGGCAGACCCTGTGTCAGAGATTCTTCTCACTCAGCTCCTGTTAATCCTGAAAGCCAAAGCCTAAACGGAGAAGTTGTTCCTAGCTGAACAAGCACCAGAAAGCTTGCCAGAAATGCTTTCAATAACAAGCTGTGCATTTTAGCTGATTAAACTCCAGCAGTAATTCAGCCTACACTCTGGGGTCTCCAAGCCTTGGCTCTTGCCAACCTATGCTTAAGATGCTCCAGAATTAAGTAAGCAGAGTGCATCCCTCCAAGCAGAGAGTGCCCATTCCATTCCAGACACGGGTACATTCTATTATATAGATAGCATGTATAGAACTGTCAGCCGGATTTGGATACTGTTAAGCCTGGTGATGGGTATATAGTTTTGCATAAAATCAGTTATTCAGAAAATGTTTGAGTAGGTTTAGCCCCAATAATTGCTGAGCACGATCCATAAGGCTAACTGAACTGAAAGCTGGGCAACAAGATAAACTAGCATTGGAACTACTAACAATGATACCTGATACAAAGTGAACAATTACAGAATATTTTTTCTATTTTAGTGAATAATTCAAATTACCAAATTAGATAGGCAGATTATTTGATCATCACACCATTCGTCACATCCTTGAGCTTAGTGCTATGTATAAATCTGCTAACTGATGTGTGCTTTTAAGACTGTCTCACTTTCCAGCGTCTTGGGATGTCCTCCCGATGTGAAAGACCCTATATAAATATAATTTGTTGTTGTTGAAGTTTGTCTGTGGGCAGGAAATGGTAGCAAGTGTTTTCAGGAAGCTGCAATGGGTGAGCTATCAAGTACATGGGGGATAGATGAAAGGCTATAGGACCACTGGAAATCAATTGGGTACTTCCATTTTAAGGGTTATGCAGAATGTCTACTTGAAACATTATCAGTCCTGATGTTCCACCTATGTCAATAAATATCTAAAAAAAAACTGAGAAAATCTATCAAACAGACCAGCTCTCTGCACAACACTCATTGCATGTTCCAGGCATTTTATAAATCTTCCAGCTATTTACTGATACAATTTATTCCGTGTCAATGAAGAACAACAGTGCCTTTTTTTATAATTGCGAAAGCCGTTTCGAGTATGAATCCAAATCAGCAAGCCAAAGATAATTGTTGAAATTGCAACTCCCAAAAAATCTTCTAACAAGATTTAAATCCTGCACTTCCTCAATCAGAAATCTCGATGACATGATAAGGCACTACATCAAATGCAAGGATTATTATTATTATTATCAGGATAGTGAAATGAAAACAACATAACAAAAATGTGGCAACAACATAACAACCTCAGTGGCTGCATTACATTATTCAGAATGAGAACTATTTTGCTCAGCGTGTAAACAAAGAGCCAAGGAGCAAACCTAATTCATTAATGCCAACAGTTTTTGTATTGCTGTGTATTGCCTCTTGGTTCAGCCTGACTGCTAATAAATATCCAGTTGTAATAAAGATTCCAGAGATGCCATGCTTCTTAGCTTATCTCCTCCTGCCGTTTGGAGAATAAAATTGGTTTATGCTAACGGAAAAACAGGTTGAGAGAAGCATGTAAATGAAGGGTAAAGTTGTGTCGATTTTGCCAATTAGTGAGTTTTTATAACAACAACAAAATTACATCAACAACAACTTGCATTTATATAGTGCCCTTCATGCAGAGTGCTTAATTATATCCAAGTCACATCAAGTGCTGACAAAAATAATAATAATTTGATCAATCAATCCACGACTGTTTGTGGGACACTGCTGTGCGCAATTGGCCGCCGCATTCTGCCCACAAAATATAGTCAATTCACTTTACAGTGTATTCTGTGAAAGCTTTGAGACGTCTCAACAGCACTATATCAAATGTGAAGGATTATTATTATTATTGTAATAGATATCTAGATTTAATAAGCTTCACTGGCTGTCCCATTTGTTCCCAACTCCAAATTCAGCAAAGTAGATATTTTATTTATAAAAATGTTCCCTGCTTTAACTAATTACACTCGAATGAATAATCACAATTGGGATTTAAAAAGGAGGAACAGCTTTGACAGATTATGTGCTTAATTTTTTTTTACAGATCGTGCTATTTGTGTGTGTGTGTGTGTTTTTTTTACCCATGAAGTAAGGCACAGCTTTGCAGACGGCGCTCCCGAAGATGAAATCCTCGAGCAGGTTGGAGATGAGGGTGAAGGGGATACAGAAGAGACACAGCATCAGGTCGCTGACCGCCAGGGAGAGCAGGAAAGTGTTGGTCACTGTCCGCAGCCGCTTGTTCCTCAGCAGCACCGTGATGATCAGCACATTGCCCAACACACTCAGCATAAACAGGAGGCAGTAAAGAAAGATCCGCACAGTCTGATCCAAATCTGAAACAAAAACAAACTCAATCCAAGGAATATTTTACTGCATCTGTCCCACCTGTTCCTTGTGCAGGGGGCAGTTTTGCCCTTGTCCATTTCCCCCCCAACCCCCCTCCCCGCCACTGCCCACCCTGTTGCCTTGTACAGGGGGCAGTCTTGCTCCCCCCCCACCCCCTGGCCCAGAGCTGCTCTCACTCTTACACTGGTCGCTCCTGCTCTTCCCCTCCTGCGCTGCATCTGTTGGGCTCGACGTGACTGTGAGATTGAGCAGAAGATCCGAAACTGTCTCCATTTCGAACCTTTTCTTGTCTGTTCCCCCCAGTTTGGCAGTGTTGGCAGCCACAGCCCTGTTATGATGACTTATCCATCCATCGCCTTTAACACTTAGCCAACTTTCTTCAGTCCTGGTCTGTCTTATCCATAACACATCAAATAGACAGAAATGTCCTGCCTTGCTTTTTTTTTGGGGGGGGGAAACAAAATCGCTAAAACACCCCCCCAAAAAAAATTTTAAAAAAAATTGGGGGGGTCCAGGAAAGAAGAAATCTAAATTAATTTTACGTTAATATTTTTTTTAGCACAGAACCATCATTTTGCAAACTCCAGAGCAAAGGGTAGGTGGAGCAGTAAGGTTTGAAGTGCTCAGCTCTGCAGCACTGGTGTTGGATGAGTTAGAGGATCTGTGATGTGCAACACAAAAGCTGAAGGTCTCAGTGAAAGCTTTGATGCAGTCAGACACCTGTCTGGCAGCCCCCACCCTTCCTTCAGTCCTTCAGACCCGCCCCCAGGCACACAACGATTACAATTCCACGCATACCATCCAGGGCTTCAGAGCACCGACTTCATTTATATTTGTGCGCTCCTTGGGTCTCTTGTTTTTTAACTCTTAATAGTCGCGATCCTTGCATTTGGTGTAGATCGCGCTCTCGCACGCAGGAAAGAAGTCTCAAAGCACTTCTCAGGAGTTTACTGTAAAATGAAGTGACTGCATGTTCGTCGGTGAACGGGGCTGCCCAATTGCGCACAGCAATGCCCCACAAACAGCGGTAGAGTGAGTGACCAATTTTTATTTAGGGGGTTGTTGGCCAGGACACCGGGAGAAACCTCGTGTCTTTTCAAATTTGTGGAGTCCAGTAGCTCAGTGGTTAGAGCACTCGCTTTGCAAGTGAGAGACCTGAGTTCAATTCCAGGCAGAGCGAAACCTTGGGCAAGTTTCCTTACTCCACACGCCTAATAATAATCCCTCCAAAAAAAAAAAACAATAATTAAATTGGTCATTTTCAATCTACGACTGTTTGTGGGACATTGCTGTGCGCAATTGGCTGCTGCGTTCGCCCACAAATATACAGTCAATTCACTTCTGTGAAGCGCTTTGGGACGTCCTCCTGACGTGAAAAGCGCTATATCAAATGCAAGGACTATTATTATTATTATTAAATAGTGCCTTGGGTTCTTTAGCGTCCACCTGAACAGGTAGGCAGGACCTCAGGTTAACGTCTCATCTGAAGGACGGCGCCTCTGAAAATATCACAGATTCATTGCTAAGATATCAGATGTGAGACAATGTAAAGTGTCTGGCCAAGTTGAAGCTTTCTCCACTGGATCAGAGGTGATTGAGGGGCAATGCGGTAGAAAAGTCTTGATTGGGTAGATAAGCAAAAACTATTTTATATGAACTACCTCTCCGACTTCCTCACGCCCCAATCCACCACCCAGAACCTCCGCTCTACTGGCATCGGCCTCCTACTTGTCCTTCGCACCGCTCTACCATTGGAGGTCACGCTTTCAGCCACTACGCCCCGAAGCTCTGGAACACTCTCCCTCAATCCCTCTACTTTGCCACCTCCCCTTTTTCAAATTCCACCTGAAAACTTTCCTGTTCGACTGTGCTTATGGCCACCTCCCCCTGGCTCGGAATCAGGCTATGCCACTTTTAAGCACTCTGAGACGCTACCCTGCGTGGAGGGCGCTATATAAGTGTAAGTTGTTGTAAAGTGTACTGACTGTAGTTTGTAGGCAATTTAGGTCATTCTTCTCTTAAAGGGTTGTTGGGGTTTGGAGTTAATTACACAAGAAACTGGATCAATAGAATTGTTCAAAGGGAACTGGATAAGTCCCTGTGCTTAGCAAGGCTTAAGGGTGTTCCTGTGCACATAGGAATCTTGCACAAAATAATCTGAGCTCCCATGTACAGAAGAAGCTAAAGCAGTACAGATTCATTTCATGAGGAGCCATTTTTTTCTTTGACAGCTTGACTGATTTTTAACAACAAAAATTGCGGGAGTAATGTAGAGCAATAGAGAGTGAGAAATAATAACAATAATCCTTACATTTGATATAATGTCTTTCATGTCAGGAGGACGCCTTAAAGCACTTCACAGTATTTACTGTAAAGTGTAGTGACTGTGTATTTTACAGATTATTGCAGAGGCTAATTTGCACACAATAATATCCCACAAGCAGCCATGAAAAAAATAAATAACCAATTTAATTTAATGATTTGTAAGAGAGGACACCAGAAGAAACTTTCTTCTCTTTCTGAATAGTGCTATGGGATCTTTATGCTCGGTTTAATGTCTCAGCCAAAAGATGACACCTCTGACAATGCAGCACACCCCCAAGCACTGTATTGGGTGCCAGCCTGGACTGTGAGTCGATAGTCCCGATGTGGGACTGTATAAGGATTCCCAAATGATTATATAAGGAATGAGGAATGTTTGTACGGATTGTTTATGAATGTTGGTACTGCTCCGAAAGTATGTTTAAATGCAAGTGAAAAGCTATTTGCACTGACTTTATACATTTACAACTTGTTATGTAATAAATATGTAATAAAACCTGGGTTGATTGTTGTCATCTATTGTTATCCTACATGTCCAACAGTAAATGAAATGACTATTCATGATACATTTCTCCCAGTTTTATTTCACTTACTGAGCATTTTGTTCAGCTTTAATAGTCTAGTAGATAGCAATGCAACCAAATGAAATAATCAAAGACAGGATGCCATGCTCAGATGCACCAATTGGGTGCCAGCCTGGACTGTGAGTCCAGAAATGATTATATAAGGAATGTGGAATGTTTGTACGGATTGTTAATGAATGTTGGTACTGCTCCGAAAGTATGTTGAAATGCAAGCGAAAAGCTATTTGCACTGCCTTTATGCATTTACAACTTGTTATGTAATAAAACCTGGGTTGATTGTTGTCATCTATTGTTATCCTACATGTACAACAGTAAATGAAATGACTATTCATGATACATTTCTCCCAGTTTTATTTCACTTACTGAACATTTGTTTCAGCTTTAATAGTCTAGTAGATAGCAATGCAACCAAATAAAATAATCAAAGACAGGATGCCATGCTCAGATGCACCAATCTGCTTGTTATTCTCTCTTTGAATATTTCACTGAATATTCACGGTTCTAAACTGGGTTTTGAAATACTTTGAGCAAATATCTGAAAATTCAAAACATTTGCTATTTTTAAACCAATAAAATTCAATATGTCTTTTTATTGGCTTGCTTGTTTCAGTGTAAAAATACTGTTCAAATGTATTATAACTTTTCTGACGTTCCTGGGGAAAATCTACTGGACACAGCATGAAAAATTCAAGGACACAAATAATTCATTGTGGATATGGAAGCAATTTAGCATTGATAATTAAAATTTTCTTGCAATATGTAGTTATCAAAATGCAAGGGTGATGATAAATTAAATCACTGTGCCAATCTTACATTTGCTTATCATCAGTCTGGCCAGCAGGAAGAAACTCACCATGTTGAAAAGGCAGAAGAATTGGCCAAAACAAAAGTGCGTGGTAAATAAGGAGAAAATGTTTCCTCAGGCAGATGAGTTGGTAACCAAAGGACACAGATTTAAGATAATTGGCAAAGAAACCATAAAGGAGATGAGGAGATTTTTTTATCCAGCAAGTCATTACGATCTGGAATACATAGCCTGAAAGGGTATGGAAACAACTTCAACAGAAGCTTTCAACAGGGAATTGGATATGTACTTGAAAAGGACTATGGGGTTAAAGTGGGGGAGTGGAGCTAGTTGGAAGCTCTTAGAAAGAACCGGCACAAACACGATGGGCTGAATGTCCTCCTTCTCTACTGTAAGATTCTATGATTCTATGATTAATAATAATCCTTGCAGTTGATATAGCGCTTTTCACGTCGGGAGGACGTCCCAAAGCGCTTCACAGAACACACTGTAAAGTGAATTGACTGTATATTTGTGGGCGAACGCGGCAGCCAATTGCGCACAGCAGTGTCCCACAAACAGTCATAGATTGAAAATGACCAATTTATTATTGGTTTTGGTTTTGGAAGGATTATTATTAGGCTCTGTGTGGAGTAAGGAAACTTGCCCAAGGTTTCGCCCTGCCTGGAATTGAACTCAGGTCTCTCGCTTGCAAAGCGAGTGCTCTAACCACTGAGCTACAGGACTCCACATTGATTCAATGTGGGTCTGAACTAACTAGTTCTGTAGATTTATGTTCTGTATAGAATGCCTTTGCAATCATGTATTTGTGTTTCCCTGTTACATTGAAGTGTATTTTTTATTACCATCCTAAGAAAATAGACTTCATCTAATATGCAGAAAGTATATGTACTATAACTCTTGATTAAATCCAATGACGGTGCACAGCTGGCAGTGTGGAAGTGTGAAATATATTATGACTGTATAGCAAAATCTACAAAATAACACATTAAAAAAATTGATGACACATAAAGGTACTTTAATCCAATAATTCCAACACTCAATTCTATTGCCACAGATAAAAGAGCAATCCATTTTGCCCTGAAGTATAAATCCAAATCTAGTAAATCTAATAATGTTTACTCCATCCCATATTTAAACTCTATGTCATCCTAAACATGAGAGGGTTTGGGATTCCTCAATAAGATCACCTGTGAGTTTTCACTTTTTAGTATTAAAATTATCAGTTTCTGTAATCTCACCTGTTAAATGTTAATGAGGTTTTACATTTGAGCACCTTTCATATCAGGAGGCTGTCTCAAAGAGCTTCACGAATGTATTGCAAAGTGTAGTGATTGTGTGATTTGTAGGCGAATGCCACAGCCAATTTGCAAACTATGACCTACAAACAACCATGAAGTGATCGACCAGTTTTATTTGAGGGTATGTTTGCCTTACTCCATTCTCTTCTCGAATAGTGGCATGGGATATTTAACACTCACCTGAATGGGCAGATGGATCCTGGATTTAACGTCTCACTCGAAGGACAGTACCTCCAACAATGCAGCACATCCCCAGAACTGCATTGGAATGTCAACCTGGACTACGTGAGTTCAAAGTCTCGACATGGTGCTTGAACCCACAACCTTCTCAGTCAGAGGTGAGAGTGCTACCAACTGAGACAGGTTAATATGCAGTGCCAAAGGCAAAGTACTATAGATGCTGGAAATCTGGTATAAACACAGAAGTCGCTGGGAACACGCAACTGGTCAGGCAGTACCCATGGAGAGAGGAAAATTAGTCAACTTTTTAGGTCAATGACCTTTCGTCAGAACAGAGCCAGGCTGACTAAACATGTATTTTAAGACACCTCGGCAGTTTTCAAGTAGGGTCAATATCTGGAAAATCTGCATGAAAAAAATATTTTGAGAATGTCCATAATGTTGGAGTCTGTGGGGTAGTTTTCTTTGCGGCAGGTATGATTATTGTGATTTTTATGGAGTTCATGTCCAGTAGAAAGCAAAATGATATAACCAATGACTTGACTACATGACTGCATCACTGATCAAATCCTACTGGGTTTTTGTCCCAATAAAGAATAATTTAATTTTAAAAGAACAAATAAAATATACAACTCAAATTACAAAGCTTATTGCTGCAATATAAATCATGCCACAAAAGCAACATTATGGATTGCTGCAAAAAGAGTTTTCGAGCAGATCATTCCAGATAGTAACTCTACTTGAAAACTGTTCAGATTCAGTGATAATGTGTCTTACACTGTCAACAGGGGAAAGAAAGGTATAAAAATGTTTCATCCTGAATCATTTGCTACTAGGTACAGTGAAGATTTGACAGAAATAGGAGACCTCAAGCTAATGAAAACAGCTAATTGTATCAATATCTTAGCACTTACCCCTTATGTTCTGGGGTAAAACCTCCCCAAACATTGTATGTAGTCTGATTCTAGAACCATACAACTCCCATGTCCAGTTTTACTCTTTAACTCCAGCTTTCAGTGGAGCTTTTTTTTACAAAATGTTCATGGTCCTATCAAATCATTAGGCTTTGATGCCTCTTATGTTTGACTTTCAATGTTTGCTTAGCTGAATGTGGTTCAGTGCAATTAATTGAACAGTTGCGCAGATGTGAAATGGCATGGGTTCCCCACAGAAAGATCATAATATTCTGAAGTTTATTTAGGATCATCTTCAATTTTACCAATATTTCATTTAAGACATAATTAATCCTACAAGTTAAATTAAAGAAATGTAACTAAAAATACTTCACATATTAAATTTATGAGCAAGAAGTTATTGGAAACATATTGTGGAGAGTGGTGGTTTCTGTTGTGTGAGATCAAAGAGTGTTTTCTGTTTTATGACTTTTGATAGTTTATGAATTGATTAGCCATTCGGCATTGAATATAATCTGTAGAGTGAACACAGATACGCCAATTTTTCAAAGATGCAAATTAATCTACACAAGTATTATTGTTCACGCGAATGTGCCAGGGCAAAACTTACAAAGTTCAGAAATCTTGTAAAAATCGAAGTAAATTTCTATCTTCAAAGGCAACCCCTTATTCTGGCAGTAATCTATTTTAAATGAATGAAAAGGATAATTTTAGAGTTCCATTGCTCTTTCGATGTTAGAAAAGCAGTATTATAACATTCAAGCTTGATCGACTAATGCTACCTAATAAGTACAAGAGGAGTGGCTTAAATTATAAGAATGTAAAGGTGTGAGGAGGTGAAAATCTTAAAGTACTTTCAATGTGTTTATAAAAGGAAGGCAGCAGGTGTGTTCAAAGGACAAAGGAACCAGGCGGTTGAAATGGTAAATTACACATTAAGTATTTTCGATTTGATATTGCAACATATTGAGCCGATAGCACAGTTAATTTGTTATCTTTATGTAAATATATTGGGTATATTATTTCAATTTGTCAATGTCTGATGTGGTAAAATTTGTTTTTGGAGAGGGTTGGTAGCATGGTACCATGTAAAATCCAGTATGCCTAACAACTATTACAGGTAAGTGCTAATTTCTCAGGAACCCACTCAGTAAGACTGATGAATATAAATGCAGATTCCAAGAATACACAGATTATATGGACTCTATTTACAGGAACTGTTGCTGGGTTTTTGCAAGAGGTGAACATAAATAAATATTCAAAGTTTATAACACATGTATTTTATCATGACCATCCTAAGAATGAGACATGATTCACACAATATTTTAAACAATAAAAAATTCCATCCCTACATTAATCTCCAATCTCCATTCACCTGGAGAGGAGTAGGTGCTGAAACCAGATTGCAGAGGAATAAGCAATTAATTGTGATTGAGGTTGAATGTAATTATCTTACTCCAATGTGAAAAAGATGGAAATAATCAAAAGGGTAATTGACTTTAATGAGTGTGTTTTAAAATGATGTGTTGCTACAGTGGGTAACTGGGGAACATAGGAAACTAAAGAAACTCACACTTGTCTGCCCATAATGAACGACTCGCTAAGCTGTTAGTACAAAAATAGAAATGCAATAACTAGGATTAATTTAAATTGGATATGGAAGAGACAGGAGCTAATCCTTTGATAAACTATTATTAATGAAAGAAAACCAGAAATTATGTTAGATGTGGCAAGAAATTAATATAAGTATAATAAATTCAGATAGGACTGAGACAGTGCTCAATGATAAGTTTGACCATTGTACCAATACAAAGGATAATATGAATAAATATTGAAATTATAATAATTTCATACAGCATTTTTCACATCAGGAGGATGTCTCAAAGTGCTTCACAGGATTTACTGTATAGTTATTTTGTATATGAATGCAACAGCCAATTTGCTCACAGCAATGTCCCACAAACAGCCCTGAAGTGAATGACAAATTTGATCTGGGGTATTGTTAACCAGGACATCAAGAGAAACTCTCTTCTCTTTTTGAGTCTTGCCATAGAATCTTTAACATTTACCTGAATAGAAAAACGGGGCCTCAGTTTAATGTCACATCCAAAACATGGCACCTTCAGCAATACAGCGCTTCCCCAGCACCTCGTGTGTCAGTCTAGACTATGAGCTCAAAGTCCCAATGTGGGGCTTGAGCCCCCAACCTTCTGACTCAGAGGCAAGAGTGAGCCAGGATGATACCAATTATGGCTGTAAACGACAAGTAAAGGATATTGTTACTATTGCCGTGGTATGAACATGACTGTGAGGTGAAGATGGACAAGAGCAAAGTGGCAACATTTCCCAATGATAAACTGGTATAGCAATGTGGAGGAGGGCATTAATGGTAAAGGATGAACTAACAGCAGAAGAGGAACTCACAATACCAAAATAGTTTAAGAAATTAAAATTTTGCATTTATATATGATTTATCATGTAGGATAATATCTTGGAGTACTTCACAAGAAGAAGCAAGAAGACAGTCAGAAGCTGAAGAGTTAAAAACCTCAAGAGAGATTGATTTTGTCTCTGTGTTCCCTTTTCCAGAGCTTTACATACCTTTATGTCTTGTAACTGTTCCCACAGTGACAGTGGCTTAACAAGGCCCCAGGGGGCCCTGGTGCAAGAATAGGTTAGGGACCCCTTCCCCATTCCTAAATTTGCAGTGTTGTTTACCTTTACCATTTTGAAAATGCAGAGCGTCATCAGAACAGGAGTTGGAGTCTCAGAATTAAAAAGAACTGTCACTATGTCATACCAGCCCACCTTGAGCCCAGGAAACAGGTAGGAATTTCTGAAATGGCTCAAACATTGAAGGGGTGGGCACACAGGTATGTTTCCACCCACCAACATTCCACCACCAGTGGGTTGGGCCCCCATGACCTCTTGTGTGCCCCGGTTCGACTGTACCACTTGCACCACTGTAGTTTGCACCATTATATCACTGCACGGTGGGATCTTTGCCTTCTGCAACTCTGCATCTTTACAGTTCAAAGGATTAACAATTATCCATACCAAGCATTCTGCATACTGGATTTTTATGAGGTCCTTTTCATTTTTATGAGATCCTTTTCCATGCTATCAGACTCTCTAAGTAGTGGAAATTATCACACAGGTCAGAAGCTTAACAAATAAAGAAAACTGCTAACTTATTTACTCTAATATGCTGCCCTTGTAAAGGGAACTTGTAATATACGTTGTTGTTGTTGGAAGCAAAATACTAAACTTACAATTTATAAAGTACAAAATATTCTAGAATCATCTTTTCTCGTCAGCTAGATGCCTGACACACACGGAAACCCATGCTTAAGAGTATCCAAACCAGATTGAGAATTCCACACATGCACAGAGATTTCCATTTCTCTGGAATGGAGTGCACACTCTCTCCCCAAGGAACACTTTCTGCTCACTTAATTCCAGAAAGGCTCAAATTGGCTAGAACCAAGTCTTGGTTCCTCAGAGTATTTGTTGGGGCAACACTTGCTGGATTTTAACAAACTAAACTTGCATACATCACCATTACAAATGTCAAGCTTCCTGCTGTTTGTGCAGTTAACTTCTCCCTACCTGTTGGTGCTTTGGCTTGTAGGATTAACAAACGTTGAATGGAAAGAATCCCTGCCTCCAGTGACTGAGCTTGTCTTCTGTGGGCTAGTTTTAATATGCTAAAATATTTGTCATTGTTTCTGTCTCTTCCGCGCAACACATGCTCTCCAAGACACCTTACATTGAGATCATTTGAACTCTGACAGAGGTACAGTCCTCCATGTCTCTTGCCACCTTTATAATGGCAATAAGCCACTGTCACTGTGGGAATGGTTACAAGACATGACAGTATCCAAAGCCCTGGAAAATCTAATGAAAAATACAAGAAATCTCAACGACCAGCTCAATTTGAAGTTCTGAGTTTTTTAATCACTTACAAACATTTCCTAGCTGACAATATTATTTTGGGGGCAATTCTAAGGTAATGAAATAATAATAATATTAATAATGTTGATGATATAGTGTCTTATCACTTCATTGAGATGTCTCAAAGTGCTTCACAGAATATATCGTAAAATGTAGTGACTGTGTAGTTTTGAGATGAAACATATGTGATTAAATGACGTTTCCTCAGTTTTGGAGTAGGCAGCTCAGACAAATTTATATAATTAACACATAGGTGACACTTTCAACTTAGCAATGCAAGATACATGAGGCAAACGTTGCAGGTAAAGCCATTAACTTTGATTGCAATTTATGGACAATAGATTTTCACACAGATAATTCACATCACAGGCGTGCTAGCTCAACAATAAATTCTGACTCTTGTCACACTATGTAAGACGTAAGCAGAGGGTTCAGTGAAAGTTGAATACAAATACGTTGGACAATTGTGAAGTGGCAACTGTGTTAACTCTTCGAGTGCTACAGACACATTTGATTATTCAGATTCTGCCTGGAACAGCAATCAAACTTGATCAGTTTTAGTGCCTTTCTCATGGTTTAGATGTTGTGTCAGTGATTGACCAGATTCCACATATAGTGTGCCCCTGTCAGTCTTTGGTCTTTTAATTTTTGATTGGCTGTAAAAGTGGCTTGGCAGTTTTAAAAGATTATAAGTAGAAAACAATAAAAAAAAGGACCGAGGGAATAAAGAACAGAAGATAGGAAAATAGGGACAATAGAGGAACCACATGCAAAGCTTTTACATTTTATTTATTTGGTTTAATGGGTTAGGGAAAATACATTGGTACAGTAATAAATGATGCTTGAGTAGCTTTAATAATGTAATATTTTTCAGAGTCAGAGCAACAGTGTTTGAGCTGAAAGTACAGAACTGATCTGTTCAAAAGACAGAGGTTTCTGTAAGGACCTGCTTGTGTCTACGTGCCAAATTAAGTCTTCACATCCGTCTACAGAAATGAAAAGTGTGGACAAATTCAAATCCACTCCAACTGGTTGAACAATCTATGACATATGAAGGTATCAGTAAACCATGTGTTATGGTAAAAAAAATTAAATGCTTACTGCATGTCTGGACCACATGTGGTACAAAAGTTTCATAAATTCTCAAGCTTCAGATCACAAATGGGGCATAATGAATGTTTCCCTGATATTCAAACAAGATGTGCCAAATTAGTATGGGTGGAATCCTGCAGCGTATTGGTTGGAGCACTCACCTCACAAGCAAGAGGACTGGGGTTTGACTCTTAATGCAAAACCTTAAGCAAATTTCCTTCCTCCACATGCCCCTGTTTATCTAGCAGTAAGTAGGAACTTGGCTGTTAGTCGATTCGTGGATTACTTTCTGGGTTAATAATCCCTTGAAAAAGAAATAAATTATAATAATTGGATCATTCAATCCATGAATGTTTGTGGGACACTGTTGTGTGCAATTGGCTTTCGTGTTTTGCCCACATTATATACAGTCAATTCACTTTACAGTATATTCTGTGAAGCACTTTGAGACGTCTCAATGACTTGATAAGTCACAATATCAAATGCAAGGATTATTATTACTATTATTTTAAATGAGAGATCTGCACACTTTTAGTGGGAAAGTGTTTCAACAGATGGAGCAGATGTGGTACAAAATTTTCCAGTATCTATGTTCATCTGAAGACCTTGGAGACCATAAAGGTTTACTATAATAGTAATCCTATGTTTGATATTGCACCATTCACGTCAGGAGGATGTCTCGAAGAGCTTCACAGGATATACTGAAAGTCTAGTGACGGCAATTTTATAGGCATGATATCCGAAGCAAACACCAAGCATTACAATCTACTGGAATTATGTTGTTATAGTCTTAAAAAACACCGGATAAAAATGAAAATTGAAAACTCTAAATGTGTTACTGGTGATGAAGTGACTAACCTAGGATGAGATGGAAAATAATTTGTCAAATTAGATGTGTAAGCCTGACACCCTAAACAACACATGACAGGAAACTAATAACAAGTTAAATATAAACTCTCTTTTGAACCGATCAGTTTTGTGCTTTCAGCTTCCACACTGTGACTCTGAACAATATTACATTATTAAAGCTACTCAAGCATCATTTATTACTATACCAATGTATTTTTCCTAACCCTTTACAATCTCAGAAAAAAAGAACTTGCATTTTTATAGGCCCTTATCACTTTGAAGCATCTCAAAGCTTTTTATAATATTCATGTCAAGGTTTTGTAGGCAAACGAGGCAGGCATTAATAATCAGCAAGGTTCCACAAACAGCCATGAGATGACTGATCAGTTTATCTGGAGGAAAGTGAGAACAATTCCCTTTAGTATAGTGGAATCTTTAACATCCACCTGAAGAAGAGGTTTACAGAACCTCAGTTAAATGTCTCATGTGAAGGATGGCACCTCTGACAATGCAGCACTTATCAACAAGAAGAGCCAACAACAACAATTGTTGCATTTGGGATAGCACTTTATCTCATTGTCGAGATGCCTCAAAGCACTTAATAATAATAATCCTTGCATTTGATATAGCACTTTTCACGACTTCTCGACGTCTCAAAGCGCTTCACAGAATAGACTGCAAAGTGAATTGACTATATATTTGTGGGCGAACGTGGCAGCCAATTGCGCACAGCAGTGTCCCACAAACAGTCGTGGATTGAAAATGACCAATTTATTATTGTTTTCGGTTTTGGAGGGATTATTATTAGGCGTGTGGAGTAAGGAAACTTGCCCAAGGTTTCGCCCTCTGCCTGGAATTGAACTCAGGTCCCTCGCTTGCAAAGCGAGTGCTCTAACCACTGAGCTACAGGACTCCACTAATTCACAGTATATCCAGTAAAATGGATTGACTGTGTATTTTGTGGACGAAATGCTGCAGCAAGTTTACGCACAGCAATGTCACACAAACAACCATGGAGTGAGAGACCAATTTTATTTGGGGAATTTTTGGCAAGGACACTGGGAGAAACTCCTTTCTCTTTTTGAATAGTGCCATAACTTCCACCTGAACAGGCAGACGGGACCTAGATTTAACGTCTCATCAGAAGCACAGGACCCCTCAACAAAGTAACAGCCCCCAGCATTGTATTGAAGTGTCAGCCTAGACTATGTGATTCCAAGTCCCGACGTGGAGCTTGAATCCACAACCTTCTGACTTCAGCTCTGGAGTGCAGGCCAGTTTTATGATCGCAAGTCCTTGTTTGGATTAGAGAGGTGTTTTCTAGGACAGCTGACCTACAGTTCTTCTGCAGCAATAAACAAAACGTTGCCACAAAGAAGAAACTATAGTGTTGAGCTACAAACTCAAGTCTGCTAATTAGAATCAGGTAGGGCAGGATTAATGGAAGACCCAAACATAACCAGTAATTTTAAAAATAGTTAGCCCTCAAATAAAACATCAATTCACATAGTATGAGAAGTGCACCACCTGTGTTCTGTTATCGGATGGGCAAATGGTCATGTGAACACTGTGCAATGAAAGTGGTGAGCTAGTTCTTGGTAAAACACATATATGTGATCAATGAAGGGTGTTAGAGGGCTCTGAAATAAAAACATACACAAATGGTAAATGTATGGTGCTATGTAACTGGGCTTGCGAAAAGAGTCACTCACCAAGCTTCAGTGAAAAGCCTTACTTTCACTGGAGGCTTGGAGATTCCTGAGCAGATTGCGTCTTCTAAAAGGAACCGATGTCGGACGGAAGATCTTTCTTGGATAAGATCAGATTTTTGGGGGGGGAACTTTCCTCCTCTGGGGGTTTGGTAAACCAAGTCTCCTTGGAACTGAGCTGATTCAGTTGTGCTCGGCAACGGAATGTTAGGATCGAGTCAACCTTCTGCGATGGTCTCGGCCGTCCTGGTCCTGAGCCGAGCGGGTCTGCAGCGCGTTCGGACACCGCTGATGATGGACTAGTCATCCTAACTCATTAGCACGACTCAGAGGGGCTGACAGTTCAATACTAGCAGGGATTCTTCCCGCTCAGCTCCCGTTAACCCCGCAAGCCGAAGCCCAAATAGGGTGATCCTAGCTGGACAAGCAGTGGTAAGCCTGCCATTAAGCAGTTTTAACTTGGGGCCTCCAAGTCGTCTCTCTTGCTAATGTGTGCCTGCTGTTCTCCAGAATTAGGTAAGCAGGGCGTGGCGCTCCAGGGAAAGACTGTGCATTCTGTTCCACGTGCGTGGAATTTCCATTTGTACTTGACATACATATGTGGAACGCTCAGTCTGGTTTGCATAGTCTTAAGTACAGTGATGGGTGTCTGCATTTGTTGGACACCCAGCTGACCACAAACATTTTTTTTNGAATAATAAGTAGCCACTGGAAACAACAGTGCCTCCAGAATTTGTCATTAATATCAATATACAAGTACGAACCTTGTATTTTGTAAAATCTGCACAATAGAAGGGTATGAATTGAAGCCAGTCAGTGTCACATTTCTGTGAGCCTTTACTTTTGATAAATGCTTTTGTATGTCTGCAGGTGGTGCATCAAGGCAAAGCAAACACACGCCACCTGTCTTCCATTCAGGTGAGCTGTTTTAATATTAACAATTATTGGACTAACACTGACAGCATGGAACAAAACATTCGTACCATTTTATAACTTACATCAAGATTACATTAACCCTTAAGGTTTGTAAATAGATCTTGGAGTTGGGTTCTAACATTGCGTAGGGAGCTGAGTGGTGTATTCTAACATGGGGTGGGTAGAGAGCTTCGCGATGTACTCTGACATTGGGTGTGTAGAGATCTGAGTGCTGAATTCTGACATTGGGTGTGCTATTAAGAAAGATTGCACATTAAGAAAGATTCTTGATTGAAAGGCGACCTGATTGAAGTGTTTAAAATTATCAAAGGATTCGATAAGGTGGATGTTGATGGGCTGTTTCCACTTGTTATTGAGTTCAAAACTAGAGAGCATTAATATAACTGGTGGATCCAACAGTAGGGAGTGTAGGAGGAACTTCTTTAGGCTGATGGCGACAAGAATGCAGAACTTACAGTGGACTCTGGTTAAGCCAAACACATCGGGGCCAGCCATGTTGTCCGGCTTAAGAAGCATCCCAGGGTAACCGAAGCTCCATGACCTGTCCCCGTTCAGCAGAGGAGTAGCAGCAGTGCCTCCTCCCTCCTGTTGCCGTTCCCATTGGATGGGAAGGGGACTAATTAGCGGCGGCTCTGAGGTGGTTGACAACTTTAGAGCTGATTGTCAATGGATGAGTTCTCCAGACGTTCCTCCTAAACTCCCTATTGGGTCCATCGGTTATCTTATATTTAAGATAAATATAAGAGGTGCGCGCAGTACAGTGCACGCGTAGTGTGTGTGGTGTGCACTGTGTGTGGTGTGCAGTGTGTGGTGCACAGTGTGTGTGGTGGGTGGTGCGTGTGGTGGGCGGAGCGCAGCGTGCGGGTGGGTGATGCGCAGTGTGTAGTGCGGTGTGTGGTATGTGTGCGGTGCGTGAAGTGCGGGTGCGGTGCGTAGTGCGCGGAGCCTAGTGTGTATATGATGTGTAGTGTGTATATGGTGTGGTGCGCGAAGTGCGGTGAGTGAAGTGTGTGTGGTGCAGTGTGCGGTGCAGTGTGTGGTGTGTGTAGTGCAGTGTTTGGTGTGGTGTGTGTGTAGTGCAGTGTGTGGTGTGTTGTGTGTGTAGTGCAGTGTGTAGTGTGTGTAGTGCAGTGTATGGTGTGTGGTGTGTGTAGTGCAGTGTATGGTGTGTTGTGTGTGTAGTGCAGTGTGTGGTGTGTGTAGTGCAGTGTATGGTATGGTGTGTGTGTAGTGCAGTGTGTGGTGTGTTGTGCAGTGTGTGGTGTGTAGTGTATGGTGTGTGTGTAGTGCGGTGTGTGTGTATTGCGGTGTGTGGTGTGTGTGTAGTGCGGTGTGTGTGTATTGCGGTGTGTGTGTAGTGCGGTGTGTGTGTAGTGCGGTGTGAGGTGTGTGTGTAGTGCGGTGTGTGTGTAGTGCGGTGTGAGGTGTGTGTGTAGTGCGGTGTGAGATGTGTGTGGTGTGTGTGTAGTCCGGTGTGAGGTGTGTGTGGTGTGTGTGTAGTGCAGTGTGTGTAGTGTGGTGTATGTGTGTAGTGCAGTGTGTGGTGTGTGTGTAGTGCAGTGTGTGGTGTGTGTGTAGTGCAGTGTGTAGTGTGTGAGTGTAGTGTGTAGTGTGTGTGTAGTGCAGTGTGTGGTGTGTGTGTAGTGCAGTGTGTAGTGCAGTGTGTGGTGTGTGTGTAGTGCAGTGTGTAGTGTGTGAGTGTAGTGCAGTGTGTGGTGTGTGTGTAGTGCAGTGTGTAGTGTGTGAGTGTAGTGCAGTGTGTGGTGTGTGTGTAGTGCAGTGTGTAGTGTGTGAGTGTAGTGCAGTGTGTGGTGTGTGTGTAGTGCAGTGTGTGGTGTGTGTGAGTGTAGTGCAGTGTGTGGTGTGTGTGTAGTGCAGTGTGTAGTGCAGTGTGTGGTGTGTGTGTAGTGCAGTGTGTAGTGTGTGTGAGTGTAGTGCAGTGTGTGGTGTGTGTGTAGTGCAGTGTGTGGTGTGTGTGTAGTGCAGTGTGTAGTGTGTGTGAGTGTAGTGCAGTGTGTGGTGTGAGTGTAGTGCAGTGTGTGTATTGCGGTGTGTAGTGCAGTGTGTGAGTGTAGTGCAGTGTGTGGTGTGTGTGTGTAGTGCAGTGTGTGGTGTGTGTGTGTAGTGTGAGTGTGTGGTGTGTAGTGCAGTGTGTGTGTGTGTAGTGCAGTGTGTGGTGTGTGTGTAGTGCAGTGTGTGTAGTGTGTGGTGTGTAGTGCAGTGTGTGTAGTGCAGTGTGTGAGTGCAGTGTGTGGTGTGAGTGTAGTGTAGTGTGTGTATTGCGGTGTGTAGTGCAGTGTGTGAGTGTAGTGCAGTGTGTGTAGTGTGTGTGTGAGTGTAGTGTGTGTGTAGTGTAGTGCAGTGTGTGTGAGTGTAGTGTGAGTGTGTGGTGTGTGTGTAGTGTAGTGCAGTGTGTGAGTGTGTGGTGTGTGAGCAGCTGCTGATTGTGGACGAGGCTGTGTGTGTCTCTGGGGGCGGAACCGTTGCTCGGGGACCGGTCGGGCGGCGGACGCTGCGGGTGTCGGACTGTTGCCTGGAGACAGCAGCGGGCCGCGGGGACCGGAAGTGGCGGCGGACGGGTTGGCGGCGCGCGGGAGGGAGGGAGAGAGGAGAGGAGAGGGGATGGAGGGGGTCGCGGCGGAGGGCGATGTGGAGGCCGACGGCCAGGAACTGTCAGCCACCATCGCCTACGTGGTGAAGAAACTGAAGTCGTCGCAACTGCACTCGGAGCTGGAGAGGGAGGCCCGGGTAAGGGGGGGCACAGGGTGGGGGCCAGGGGGGGGGCATGGGGGGCACGGGGGGGGGGGCACAGGGAGGGGGCACAGGGGGGGGGGGGGGCACAGGGGGGGGCACAGGGGGGGCACAGGGGGGGGCACAGGGGGGGCACGGGAGGGGGCACAGGGGGGGGGGGGGGGCACAGGGGGGAGGGGCACGGGGGGGCACGGGGGGGAGGGGGCACAGGGGGGGCAGGGGGGGGGGGGGGGGGGGGGGGGGGGGGGGGGGGGGGCACAGGGGGGGGGGCACGGGGGCATGGGGGGGCACAGGAGGAGGGCATGGGGGCACAGGGGGAGGGGGCACAGGGGGGGGCACAGGGGGAGGGGGGGGGGGGGGGGGGGGCACAGGGGGGGCACAGTGGGGGGGCAGGGGGGGCACAGGGGAGAGGGCATGGGGGGCACAGGGGGGGGGCACAGGGGGGGCACGGGGGGGGGGCACAGGGGGAGGGGCATGGGGGGCACGGGGGGAGGGGGCAAGGGGGGGCACAGTGGGGAGGGGGCACAGGGGGAGGAGAGAGAGAGTGGATGCCATTGATGGATGTAGTGGGGACCGGGACGAGGACGAGGATGGTAACCCCACAGCTGGAGTGCACGTCCCTGACTGTCCAGCACTTCGGGATTGTCCTCTCGACCTGAAAGGCGCTACACAAATAGAATTTGTTGTCGTTGTTGTTGTTGTTGTCGTCGTCATCGGGCTTTCAGCTTTTCTGCCCCCACCCTCTGAAACTGCATCCCAGAGCCCCTCCGCCTCACCCCTTCCCAGTCTGTCTCAAGACCTCCCTCTTTGATGGTACCTTTGGTTATCTTTCCCACATCCCCAGTGGTTCCCTCCCTCCCTCCCTCCCTCCCGAATCCAACCCCCAGATCAGGTGCAACCCTCAACTGTCCAGCACTTTGGGACATCCTCCTGATATGAAAGGCGCTATATAAATGTAATTTGTTGTTATTGTGTAGGAAGCATTGAAAATAATTTAAATAATTTGCTAACCATACAGAATAGTACTTGTCCAGGTGGGATTAGGCTCACGGGAATGATCTGGTTGGGCTCCTCGTGCTGTGTACAGTTCTGATTGCCGTGGCACAGTGGGCTGCTCATACCCTGGACGCAGTGGGGAGGACAACATTGAGGCTCATCCCATAAGCTATGAGAAATGACGAGATAAATTCAGGTTTTTCCAGTCTTGCAAAGTTGTTTCAGAGAAGACTAAACGTGATGGAGAAAGTAAACACAGATCAATGCTGTCAGATAAACTAAAGACAGCGAGAATAATAGAATGCAAGTTCAGGAAGTAATTCTTTACGTAGATTGGGCTGCAGTGCTGTGACAATTTATATCACATTTAAGAATCAGCAATGTCATTCTAGAATATAATCAAGGATCTCAAATCATTCTTACTTTTTGTTCCTCATGGTGCTGCACAAATACTGTATATGAGTCAAATATACCAGTGCCATGGTCCATACCCACTCTCTAAACAGAGGCACATTCCAAAAACTGTTCCAACCCTCTCACACCATAGTCCTAGCCAAAGATCTGTTTAAGACTATAACGGTACAAATAAATTCACAGTCACTTTCCAATGACAGGGATAGAGTTTAGCAGAAAGTCAACACAATAGATTCCCAAAGGGGAGACACCTCCTAATTTGCTGAGCAACACTGACCCCTGTTGAGTACTTGCAGGTAAATGTTGCTAAAATATTTGGCACAGATTAGAGAGACTGAAATATCTTAATGACTGGCAACATGAAAATCAGTTGCAAGCTAAAAATTCAATAAGGCTATTCAACAAAAACAACTTGCATTTGTATAGTATCCTTCTTGCATACAGTGTCATGGGGGCTTAAACCAGGAAAGAATGCGGCTTGTATTGCAAAGAAGTGTGGCTTTTTTAATCCATAACCTCCAGTTGGTAGCACTCTCACCTCTGAGTCAGAAGCTTGTGAGTTCAAGTCCCGGCAAGGGACTTGATCTCACAAGCTGAGATATCCCTTGCTGGGACTTGATCTCACATAGTCTAAGATAATACTCCAGTGCAGTGGTGCAATTGTTTTGCATTCTTGGCTGAGACGTTCAATTGAGGTCCAATCTACCTGTTTGCCACAACTTGAAATAGGCAAGGGAGTTTCACCCGGGGTCCTGACATTATGAAGGTAATGGAACAACGTGTGCCCATGGGAAGCAAAAGTACCATGCTTAAAGGCAGTCCTGCCTGGTTGGATGGGGCTACAAAGCAACTCATCAATGTCAGAAGACATACAAAGTTTTCTATGCCATTCTGATTCCCTTTTTTTTACAGTTCTGGCATGTCTTCTGGTATTGAATCTGACATAACTCTGCCGTTTTCCTTCATTGACCTTAAATGCTTTTTTCCTTTTGATGAGTTGCTTTGTTTGTGGCGATGAGTGGCAGCATTTTGTGGACTAATTTTTCTGCTTTGGCTGCTTAATTAGTTTACTTTCTGCTTATAATAATAATAATAATAATAATAATCCTTGCATTTGATATAGCGCTTTTCACGTCGGGAGGACGTCTCAAAGCGCTTCACAGAATATACTGTAAAGTGAATTTACTGTATATTTGTGGGCGAAACGCGGCAGCCAATTGCACACAGCAATGTCCCACAAACTGTCTTGGATTGAAAATGACCAATTTATTATTTTTTTGTTTTGGAGGGATTATTATTAGGCTCTGTGTGGAGTAAGGAAACTTGCCCAAGGTTTCGCCCTCTGCCTGGAATTGAACTCAGGTCTCTCACTTGCAAAGCGAGTGCTCTAACCACTGAGCTACAGGACTCCACGTTTATACCGGTTTATGCAGCACCTTTGATGTCTGGATCGTGTCCGAAGGCACTTAATTTAGTAAATTTTTTGAAAACTTTTCTTGTATGCAAAGTTATGGTCAGTTGAGTGGCATGCATTCAAAAATATCACAGTACTTTCAACATGTTTTAGTTCTGACAACATAAGTAACAGTAGGAAGAACACAGGTATAAATGAGGCAATGCAGGGATTTGGGTCCATAAGCCAGGGCTACAAATGGTCTGACCAGACCTGATCAGCGCTTTGAAGTGGTCAGGTCATCGCTGATGTAACTTTCTGTGTGCTATGCTAGGAACCATTACTCTCTGTGCAGAAAGCTGATTAATTAGGGTCAGAAGCAGAAAAGTTCCAAGCATCTGATGCAGAGAAGATCCAATCCACGTTTACTCATTTTTGAGAGTTTTGGATTTGGGCACAAATGGCAGAATATCAGTAATGCACTGTCATTGGTGGAATAATCCTTTCTTTGCAGATTAATTTTAAAGTGTAACGGTTAGGATTTACATAGATGAAATGATGTTTTGTCCTTTTTGGAACATTGTCTTTAGATGGCGGAGTGCTGATATAGCAGTAAGTAGGAGCGCAGTTGTTATTCGATTGGCAGATCACTCTCTGGGGGTTATCCCTCAAAAAAAAAGTTTGGTCACTCAATCCATGACTGTTTGTGGGACACTGCTGTGCACAATTGACTGCTGCGTTTCGCTAATAAATACATAGTTAATCCACGTTACAGTATATTCTGTGAAGCGCTTTGAGGCGTCTCAACAACGTGATTATTATTATATTAGAAGCAGCAGACTGGAGGTATAGTTTGAGGAGGTTAGTTTTATTCTTGACATTGGCAAAGCTATTGCCATTAACGTTATGTGCATCTTTTCAACTCTGCATGTTAACTTTGAGCCATCACGCCTTGTGGAAGACACTATATAAGTATACAACAACAACAACTTGGATTTATATAGTGCCCTCCATGCTGGACAGCGTCTCAGAGCGCTTTACAGTAACGGATCCCGGCATATATGTTGTTAACTGTTGGATTTAGTAGCTACTCCAAGCCTGGTGATATCACTCAATGGAAAGTCATCATAATTCTTTCTATCTTAGAAGTAATGATGGTGACGTTTGCATTATTTTATTTTAAATCGTTCCTGAAATATATATGCATATATATATGCATACTATATCCATCGTAGTGCGATGTAAACTGATAATTGTCATATTATTGAGCATTTTAATTGACATCTGTACAACAACAACAAATTACACTTGTATAGCATCCTTCATGTTTTGGACCCGAGCTGGGAGTTGGGGTCAGGAGGAATGGAGGGCAGGGGCGGTGTGGGTGGCCGAAGGCACAGCCTTTCGACAAGACTTGGAGGCGAGAGAGGGGTGAGGCGGAGGGATTGTGGGATAGAGCTCCAGACATGCTGGGGGCAGACATGCTGAATACACGACTGCCCGTTGGGACGCGAAGTGCGAGGAACGTGAAGCAGGCCAGTGTCCGCCAAGTGGAGGGAGCGAACAGGCTGATATGGGGTTAGGAGGCCGCAGAGATAGGTGGGAGCAAGACCATGGAGGGCTGTGAAGGTGAGAACAGGGTTTTGAACTTGATTCTCTGAGGGGTGGGGAGCCAGTGAAGCCGGGCAAGGAAGGGGGTGATCGGTTCGTGGAGCCTGGTGCAGGAGAGGACACAAGCTGCAGCGTTCCGAATAATCTGCATCTTGTGGATGGAAGAGTTGGGAAGTACCCATGAAATAAACAAAAAAAGCACAGTTGGGTACACTGTACAATTGTGAGATGTATCGTTTACGAGGTCTCTTACTTTTATTTCGGTGATTTGGGATTATCCAGAATTGTAAGAATTACAGGGTGACCAAAAAGTGATACCATTACAATGTCTTAAAGAAATGATGATATTTTTAGGTAATAGGGTAGCGTCACGACTTTTAAGTCACCCTGTATATAGGTTATATATTGCAGATATATTGCAGCGTGGTCCCTCTGAGATGCATTTCCATTGTTTTTTGTTCTGTAACCAACATCCAGAGTTTTCAACCTCTGTTCCTGTCTTTTTTGCAGACTAGTCTTCATAAATCAGAGATTCGAATTGACACTCTCAAGGAAGATCTGAAGGTATTCTTGCAGAAATCAGGTATTAGTTCTACATCTACAGTAAATCCTGTGAAGCACTTTGAGACGTCTTGACGACGTGATAAGGCGCTATACCAAATGCAAGGATTATTATTACATTAGATAGTTTTTGGTTTTGTTATTTTAAATTATATTATAACAATTGAAGACGAGGAAGCAATGTACTGAAGTAACAATGGAAACAAAGAAGAAATCTGACTGATCACTCAGACAGTAAGCACTTGTGGAATTGTGTAGTTTGTGATGGAATAATTTGGGGCTAAATATATTTGTATATCTTGTATTTGAAGATATATTTGATGGCTTTATCATAAAACATTGTTTTTGAAGCACTATATATAACAAAAGAAGCCTTGGAATCAGCCTGATTCTTGCCTGACTTTAGAATGTCAATGTCCTTTTCAAGATACGGAGCCAGAAAGTACCCTATAAATGTGGCTTTAGCACTCAGTATTTTTTTCTTGTTTTGTAGGTTGGGAGAAAAAGCTGCAGAATGCTGTTTACCGTGAGCTCAATGTGTATGTTTTCTAAATATGTCTATATATTACTGGCCTGGTGAGATCTACTTGCAATTGTGTATAGATTTCTCTCCCCTCTTTCTTGTGCTTTGAATATTTCAGAATTTTTGGAGAAAACAATAATACGTTGTTTACTTTCTATGGGTTTTGTTTTGAATCTGCCACCCACTGCTCAAGAGAGGAAGCTACTTTATTTCTTTTATTACTTTTATGAGCTGATTACTGGGAGATGCAGAAGATCGGTCAAGGATAGACCATCCTTTTTTTGTTTCCACGTGAAGAGACACAAAGCTTCTGTTCATCCCTAAAGTGGATTTGAAATTGGGGCACAGCTGACTGAAGGACAGAATATTGCGTCCTTCTATGCTGTACATACTCTGTAGTGTGCCATCCAACCGTCGGGGCAAGTAAACATTTTAAATAGCACTTTATAAATAGGTGAAAGGTAAGATTCCTTTGATCATTTCCTTCAAAAGAAGATTGATGATGGTTACCATAGCTTCAGATCACACCTCAAAAACAGATGAAAGGTGATCATAGATGCCCACAATTCTCATTAGCTGATTTATAACTAATTGGTGACAATCGTAAATTTAGCTTTTTTTTGAACTTTTCCCCACTATTTTCAAGCCAAGACAAGTATTTTTGTGGCAGAAAAATGAGACGCTGTTTATTTTGAAGCTCTTCGATCCCGTTATAATGTTGAATTTATAACTTAGAGCCTCAAGCCCCATAATTTTGTTTGGTGCAATTCTCTAAACTCTTTGGGACACATCAATAAGGGTACATTTTGCATACAGTGTTTTAAATATGACCTCTTCAGTGAACTGTATGCAGCAGAATAACTTATTTTGATGTATAGCCAATACTTTTGAGATACATTGTGGTATTTGATTGAATTTTGTGGAAAACATCACATTGACAGAACATTTCATTGAATAATCAATAATCTCATTCTTCCTTTCTTTTCCACCTCTGCCAATTGACGCTCATTCATTTGTGTGTACGCATTTCATGTTTACTGTTCCATTGTGCATTATCCTGCAATTATGTAAAAATTCATTTGCAGTTCCTCTGTGTTTATTTGGTCCAGATCCTTTGAATGTTCAGAATCATTCAGCACAAATTAAATATCTTTTGTAATTAATATGTTTAAATTACTCAGTCAATGTTAATAATACTGTAAAACATACACTATGGCTGTTACCTGAGTAACTGCAAAAAGTTATAAATCCATTTTTCAACAGAAGTCTATTCTTAGATAGATTCCGAGTGGCATTGCTGTTGACTGACTGATTTCATTTTAAATTTTTCATTTTTTAAAAAAATAAAAGTTAGCCCAAGTAGCGTGGATGTTATTGGAAATGTATTACTCTTAAATCTTGGTAGTTTACACATTTAATGATATTTTGTTAAACACAAAGCAGCATATTTTAATTCCTGAATTTATCCCCATTAACGTTTGAGTAAAGTTTCTAAACTACATCACTATGCATCCATTAAGGAAAAGGCAAACTTCAGTAAAGTGACATAGCCAATACTTGAGCTTACATCTTTAAATATTGTAATATTGTAATGTATTCTTGTTCTAACTGGGACATGGTTTTGCCAGCACTTTTCCACAATTGCTGCCAAATAGAATATAAATTGCAACTTACATTAAATATATCTAGCTTAGCCATGAGTGACTATAGTGGTTCAACCCAGAGTAATTATTATGAATATTTAATCCTGTACGTGAGACTCTTTAGATGCAGGAACGTAGTATTATCTGTATAATGTATGGACTACTTATTGCTTGATGAGCTTTCTAGTCTTTGTCCTTTCTACAAGCAGCTTTGCTTTCATTTTAGATTCAACTCCTTATATTACGTTTTTATCATTTCTGACCTATTCCTGCTCCTTTCAGATTTGACATCTCCGGACTTTTCTGAAGCATAATCATATCTTTCTCCCAACACCCTCTTCTGTACCATCAGTAATACATGAACAGAACTCACCAATGATCGTAACTATTTCATTTTCACAGCACAGAGCTGAGATTTATTTATCTGACCTAGTTAATTCCTTCTTAATCAGACAAAAGTGACCAAAACAATTTATGAGGGAGCAAAAGTTAATTTGATCTAATGAATTGTTTTATTTATTGCATGTCATGTCACTTTTCAAGAAGGTGTTTTGGCTTTGGTTTACAGTACTGATAATGCCAACACTTTGAATGTGACATAGTGGTGGTACTATGATAGTGTACAGTATATAATGAATTATTGTGTCTGACTCCACTACAACATTTTCACTGTTCACAGTTTTTTTTATTTTAAGTGCTCTGAGACGCTACCCTGTGGGAAGGGCGCTATATAAATGCAAGTTGTTGTTCAGGAGAAGCCCACTGTAGCTATGTGGTTCGTTTCTTCTTGGTGCTGAAACTAACTTATCACAGCAGTGATGTAACAAGAGATTGTAAATATTAGTACAATACTACTGTGGCCTGAATTAGTCATTTTCCCTTTGGTGCTTCTTCATATATACATTTTTAATCATTCTTTCTCAACAACAAATCTTTTTCTACAAATGAATACAGTCAAACCTATTCAAATAACCACCTCCATTCAGCAACCACCCCCTATTAAACACCCTGGAACAGCTCAGACAGCCAGGTTCGCACTCCAACAAACCCTTGCTCAGAGACCACCTTTATATAAAGGCCACTTTAGCTGAGTACCCTGAGGGGTTGTTGAAGCTAAAGCTATGTGCAATTTTGAGCCTTTGATGTCCACACAAGAATACTGTTCAGCATTTGTCACTGCATTAGGTGTGGGAACTCTTGATTTTTTTTCCCTTTCCTCCAGAACAGGGGAACTGTAGTCCACGGTACCATGTTTGCTGCTGCCTCAGCTAATTTCAGTTAATTTCACTTAGTAAATGAATCAGTTCTGTTTGGCTCAGTTACATCATCAGACAGCGAGCCTGACCGAGATGTGAACTTGCCATATTCAACCTATGTCATGATACTTTTGTGGCATAGTGTGTTAACCGTGTGCCAAAAGCTACCCAAAATGGATCTCAATGAAATACTTTCCATTTTGGTTGAGGATTGGGCAATCTATGGTCCAAATATCACCTTCCTAATCTGGAAAGTACAACTCGAGCTGCACCAGTGCGACATTTTCCATTTAGCACACCAGGTATCCTAAGAGAGTTTGTCAGCGTAGTCCAGGGTTTTCTGTCGTGAGCCCTAATTCACTGGGGACACGGTTGATATTTTCATTCATTTCACACAAAACCATTATAGCCAATGTAAATGCTCAATCCTTCAGCCTGCTGCTTTTGAACTGAGGTCTCTTGCTTAAAAGCCCTTTGCTGTGTAATTCTTTTCCAACATTTGGAAGTATACAATGATGTATTGTTCCAAACTGTAACTCTGACGGGTTCTAATTGTAAATCTTTTCCATACACAGCCTTCCCCCACCTTCTCATCCGTCTGCCCCAATTGAGCACATTAAGGAAGCATTGGCATACATGAGGCGAGCACAGGTTTGTTTAAAATGATTTTTGAAAACTAGTTAGCTGTCCCTAAAAGATCACGTTGTAGTACAGAGTATGAAAATTATTTGACATGGTATAGGAGACTAACTGGGTTGAGTGATTTAAAAATTATGAACTTTCCAAAGAATTGTTGAATTTCAGAAGATATTTTTTCATATTGAAAAACTTCTCAGCAAAAACTTGTTTTACCTGTAATAACTCTTTTAACATTGCTGTATAGTGTATTCAATCAGAGTTTGCCATGTGATGAACGTACATAGAAAAATTTTGCATCTTGGAATTGGATAGCTGTGGATATCATTGTCAGTGTTTCTTTGGCCTAATCTGCATTCCCTAATTAATCTTGTTACCTTTAACAAGAAAGGTGATTTTCCTCCTTTTACCCACCATCACACATATCCAATCTATTATTTTTACTGTAATGTAATTTTTATTACATGGATGTGTTGTAGTAGTATTGGTTTTTCACACTGACATTGCAAACCTGATCATTTACCTCAATAGTTTTTTTTTCCTTTGGTGTTAAACTTTGTGGTAAGCCTTTAGCAAACCGAGAACAGCCAAGTGAATGCTTAACTAGACCAACACTGTTACCATCTTGTAATGGAATCCTGTAGCTCAGTGGTTAGAGCACTCACCTCACAAGAGAGAGATCTGGGTTCGATTCCCAGCAGGGTGAAATGTTGGACAAGTTTCCTTACTCCACATGCCTCTGTTTACCAAGCAGTAAGTAGGAACCCAGTTGTTAGTAGATTGGTGGATCGCTTTTCCGGGAGTAATAATTCCTTCAAAAAAAATAAAAATAATAATAAATTGGTCACTTCAATCCATGACTGTTTGTGGGACATTGCTGTATGCCGAGTTTTGTGCGCAAAATATACAGTCAATTCACTTTGCAGTATATCCTGTGAAGGGCTTTGAGACGTCTTGAAGATGTGATAAGGTACTATATCAAATGCAAGGATTATTATTATTATCTTGCAGGTTAAAAACGCATTGATTCAGTAAAGTATCATTCTGCGCAGTCCAGCTATTATAAAAATGCAGTCATCAAAAGTAATAACTTGGAGTGTTTTGATCCATTAAAATTATAATCTATGTAAAAGAAGATTATATATTTGAGTAATATAGTGTCTGAGCAAAAAGATCCAGTAGGAACTAAATGAGCTTTTCTATGTGACAGATGTGAAATAATTATACTAACAGCAAAAGCAATGGCAAGAAATAGATTGATGCTACATTTTAGACAAATAAACAGAGATATATGCCTTTCTAAAGTAACATGCAAATTTTAGTGATTACCCTGAGAACTGATTATCTTAGATAAAAACACATACAGTAATTTGGTAAAAAGCTGCAAAATGAAAGTAGTTTTTAGATTCCCTTCTTGGCCAAACAAAGCCTGTAACAGTTTAGTTAATTCTTAGTGATAACATCACTGAATAAAATATGCATGTAGTAAGGTGCTATATCAAATGCAAGGATTATATTTATATTGTATGTAAAATGCCTTATTGATGTTTGTGGATTCAGAAATTAATTTCTGTAATGTCTATTCTGTTTCTTGGCCTAATGCTTTTTCTCGTAGCTAATTTTTTAAAAAAAGTCTAGATTTTACTTTCCGTGCCAACCCCACAGCTATTCAGGTTAATTTAAGCTCTCTTACATCTACTAAGGTAGCTGAATTCATCCCTCAGCAGAGATCAGCTCATCTAAAGGAATCTGGGGATCAAAAATCAAAATGTTGAAAAGTAATCCATGCATGGTAGGTCTCTTGAATGATGAATAACAAAGAAAGCTTATATACACTGAATGCTGGTTGGAGTTATTGATCTGCATACTTCTATGATGATCATCAGTTCTGCTTCTGAAATATTAATATTGTCCTTTTCCTCAGGTCTATTGGGAGAAACGTGTTCTGAAAAGTTTGAATAGTATGTGCACAGAGCTGAATATCCCTCTAGCACAAAAGGTAAGGAGCAACTCAACTATCTCAGTTAACATACGCACTGTGGAACTTCATATTCTGCCACTGTTAGTAAAGTGACAATATTGGAAACTTGTGAGGAATTTGTTGAGTTATTATGGTAAATTTTGCCCTCTTGCCATACAGCGATCCTTAGACGACCAGAAAGAACTTTTGAACAAATGGAATGAGATGGGCACTGATGAACCAGGTATATGTTGATTAATATTTTTTAAAAGTGAGCTTTAAGATAATTATCAGCTTTCTTCATTGATCTGCCTGCAGTAGTATTGAATAATTTGTATATTAAAGAAACTTAACAGATATTTATGAAAAATGGTCTCAATGTAGGTGATTTAAACTATTTTGTTCGATCTTTACTTTCGAGTTTATTTTAATAATTACTTTTTTTTATTACATGCAAAGCAGTATGGTTCCAGCAACATCAGTTCCAATAATATCTGGGATTACTGATGGTTTTGAGTCTAGTCTTTTGATTTATGTGGAAAATAGAACTTTCTTTCCGGAAGATTATGAGGCAGCACAAAGGAATATGAAAGAAGTCACCTCCACAAGGAGGGGAGCATAGAATTCTGGTAATGCAGTTAGGAAGATGGTTGGGGCAGAGCAAATGAGATCCTACTGAGCTGGGTTCGCTGTGCGCTAATGTGCGGTGCGGTAAAGCAGCTTAATTTTTATATACTTAATTCTGAATGTGTTTTTTGGACTGATGATTATTTCTGCGTAAGGTGGAGGATTTCAGTTCTGGGAAATGGAGTTATTGTGCATTATTGCACTGACTACCATCAACAGACAATCCCAAGTCCTGGAGTGGAGTCCTGTAGCTCATTGGTTAGAGCACTCGCCTCGCAAGCGAGACACCTGTGTTCAATTCTAGGCAGGGTGAAACCTTGGGCAACTTTCCTTACTCCACACGCCTAATAATAATCCCTCCAAAAACAAAAACAATAGTTAATTGGTCATTTTCAATCCACGACTGTTTGTGGGACACTTCTGTGTGCAATTGGCTGCCGCATTTCGCCCACAAATATATGGTCAATTCACCTTACAGTCTATTCTGTGAAGTGCATTGAGATGTCGAGAAGACGTGAAAAGTGCTATATCAAATGCAAGGATTATTATTATAAGTCGATAGAAACAAGACTTAAATTCAGGCAAACTCTCGTACTACTCAAGAATATGAAGATCCCCACCATACTGATCTTTGTATTTTCTGCTCTAGTTATTCTTATTTTTTTAAATAGTGAGAATACCTTTTAATGCCCAACTTTGGGCAATTAATTGCTGTTTATTTATCCTACTGGGAAGTTCAGAAGACTGTCCCAACTACTTTTCACTTGGGACCTGCCAGAATCAAACCTAGATCTTGTTCTTAATGTGTATTTGTGTATTGTATATTACACCCCCCAATAGCTCCCACCTCTAACTCGGGTACCCAGCCTGCTAAACACTTTGAGATGCACTCCCAATGTGAAAGGCGCCACATAACAACAACAACAAAATTACATTTATATAGCGCCTTTCACGCCAGGAGTATAATTAGTTTTGCATTGAACTGATTTTTTTAAAATATCTGTACTGTATGCTTTTTTATTTCATTTCAAATTTATAACAAATGTATTAAATTCTCTAAATGCTCAGTCCAAAGACTGCTTGTACATGGTCTGTTCCACAACTGTGCAACACAATTTGTTTTGATGAAACCTTTGATGAGTTAATTGCTCCACAGAAAATTGAGTGTTTTCTCTGCAAAAATAAACTAAAGGAAAACTAAACAAATCACTGGACATGTGCAAGCTGCATACTGTACCCATACTTGGAAGGAAAGAAAAGTTGTGGGAGTACCTTGTGATCAGAGTCTCAGCTACATAACAAAATTATCTAGTTTTCATTTCTTGGGACCTGCCTGCTCAGCTGCCAGACAATTTCAGTAGACATGTATGCTTGGGAGTAGATCCATTTCAGATCAATTGGACAGGGGGGGAATCTGATCTGGGAAAGCATTGTGGACTACCTCAGTACCTGGCTGCTGTTGTGTTTTTCCAGGTTAGAACAGAGTTTGATTTGTTCTGAAGCAAGCCCCCCTCTCCCCTCCCCACCACATAAACCTAAATAGAATTGCTATGGATAGAGCTGATTTTGCACTACAGCATAATTCTTCAGATCTGAAGACACTGGAACGTCAGCTGTTAAATGTTAATGCAGATTTAAAATTGCCTTGTAAATGACGCAGCTTGTAATGTTTGTTATATTTTTGTGCTACATCTTCAAAACTAGCATCTAAGATGTACCTGTGTTTTATGCGCTTTTCTAGATCTGAGCCAATTCCGACCAGTTTATGCTCCTAAAGATTTTTTAGAGGTAAAATTTTCCACTTTGTTTAATCTTCTAATCTTCAATTGTATCATTGAATATAGAGTGGTTTGTTATTTCAGGTGATATATTGCATTCTGCATGATTGCATTTTTGGCATTTTGTATGAAACATGAAGTAGGTGAAAAATAGTGAACAAAAACAAGATTTCTTTTTTATTGTGTCTCTTTGCTTGAACTATTTGATAATGCAAATCTTATTTTAGGTGCTGATTAATCTTCGTAATCCAAATTATGATATTGGTGATCAAAATGGATTGTGCAGTAACTGGGGTTTAATCAACATTCCTTTGCCAGTAAAAGGCCTTCCTGAGCTGGTAAGTAACATTTTTCTATCTTAAACGTTTTTGGAAATTAGTGATTTCCGTTAACAATAAATGAAAAAAGACTTTAAAAATACAAAGGTCACTATTTGGAGAAATCAAGCATTACTATTAGAATTGCGGATTTGCTTCAGTAAGATTTTTGACTGCAGAGGTAAACCTGCCTCAAGCTCTAGAACAGGTTCCGTTGAGGCAGGTTGTGTCTAATAGACATTTTGTTTTATTGTACAAAGAGGGAACTGTTTGCTGAACTTGGTTTAAACTATGGACAGCTTGGCATAGATGACTCAATACAGATCCCCACTGGTAAGTCCTTGCAACTGTTGAATATTTGTTGTGCTTTTGATGAATGACAGATATTAGGCTTACTGTAATTTACAGGAGAATATATTTAGGCTTGCTGGTCTTTGGTTTTAATTGGTAATAATTGGAATTTCTCCTATTTTCCCTAAAATAAGGAAAATTAGTTCCCATCGTTAAACTCTTTTTCCCTTTTTTCAAATCAAGTTTTGAAGTATAAAATGGGAACCTTTTGGGTTGCCACAGTACGTAGGAAGTGACCTCCATGGCGAACTTACGCTTTGGAAATCAGCCATTTTTGTAGTCAACGTTCTCTAAAAATCAAAAAAACAAACAAAAATCAGGGTAAAATAAATTTCTATCGTCCGCTTAAAAAGGCAAAGTAAACATATGTTGGGTTTTCTTCATTACTACATGATTGTCAGTGCGAGCATTGCCAGCGAATATAAGCTTTCATCATGTGGGTGGATAAAACTTATATCTCTCTTACAAGAAAACTAGATAAAATGAGTTTGATCATTAATATCAAACTTTACTCTTTCTCCCCCCTCCATACACATGGTGCCAGACTTCTCATCCTACATAGATACACAATGCCTGTCCTCTGTCTCCTCCACACATCCAGTATCTGCATTCACAGACTCCTCGACCTACAGTGCCTTTTCTTCTTTCTCCTCAACACACACAATACCTGCCTTTCTCTGCCCACAAACAGACACATACACACAGAATTTCAGGCCTTCTCTGTCTTTCCATGCACAATGCCAGTCTTTGTGTGTGTGTGTCTCATATGAACACACCCAATACATATCCAGTTCTAGCCTTTGAACTTCTCTTCCATATTCCTTTGCTCCTCTCTACACACAGTGCCAACCTTTGTCTCTCTTTCTCCCACATACTTCTCTTTGCCATGGAAAAATTCCCTCCTCTCCCCCACGAAAACAATGCCAGGTCTTCTCTCTTTCTCACATACAAGCAATCCTGCTTTGTCTCCCCACACACTTTGCCTTTCTCCCCCACGCACTAAGTGCCAGTCTTTCTATATAAAACACTGTATCATATATTTGTGAATGCATACACCTTTGCACATGCACCTTGAAGAATTTATGTAAAGAATAATTGCAAGCTCAATGATAGATTCTCATTGCAAAATCCCAACATGTTGGCCTCCCGACATGAAGTGGAGTCCTGTAGCTCAGTGGTTAGAGCACTCGCTTTGCAAGCGAGAGACCTGAGTTCAATTCCAGACAGGGCGAAACCTTGGGCAAGTTTGCTTACTCCACACGCCTAATAATAATCCCTCCAAAACCCAAAAAAAACAATAATAAATTGGTCATTTTCAATCTACGACTGTTTGTGGGACATTGCTGTGCGCAATTGGCTGCCGCGTTCGCCCACAAATATACAGTCAATTCACTTTACAGTGTGTTCTGTGAAGCACTTTGGGACGTCCTCCCGACGTGAAAAGCGCTATATCAAATGCAAGGATTATTATTATTGTATTATTGTGAAAGGCGCTATACAAATGTAATGTTGTTGTTGTTGTGTTTAGATAGTGATTTGCTCTTTGTCCATTCTATGTTTCAGTGTTTGCTTTGCCAGAACATAGTTTGCACTAAATATGACTGACCATAATGCAGTAGTCCTGTTTTGAAAGAATTATTTGCAGAATTATTTCTACAGCCATTTATGTATAAAAGCAATGTTTACTGATTTACATATCAAATAATTTAGCTTATGGTATTATGAGGTATAGCTATCAGTTAAACAGTCCTATGGAAATGTTTAAATATTCTGTTATTAACTAACCTAACAAAATTTTACTGAACGATTTCTTGCAGATTTGTTTGAAAGTGACCACGTACGTCTTGGGCAAAAAGGTAAGAGTGAGTACACAGGGAAACAGTTAATAGTTTTATTGACTGCAAAGACTAGTGAATTTTTTCCCCCTCTTATCAAGTTCCTGATTTGAAAGGATTTTCAGGGGGTGCTGATGCAAGGAAGCCAAACATTTCGCGTAAAGAAGGTGGAGACGCGAGTGAGTCAATCAAGCAGCAGGCTTTCATAGCTTAATAACGATAGTTCAGGCACTACTCATTTTCCTGCTTTTGAGAATTCTGTATTTTATAAGCAGAGCCAAATTGAAAAATGGTGAATATAGAGGGAAAGAGTTGATGAATTCAACATTTCTTAAAGATCTCTATTACTTTTCCATCCATGAATCAACAGTTTTTGATTGATGTAATTGAAAACCTCCAATTATAGAGAGGCTGTCCAAGAGTATTCTTAATTATTATTATAGCACTCACTAAGAGTGAGTTTCTTGATAGAATTTCCAATTGGACAATTTTCTCATGATTAAATAAATGTAGGTCAACCTCAGATTACTCATATGAGCCTGCTTGTTATATTGGAATATTGAATTATAAAGGTTGGGAGAAGTAGGATATTAATTTTAGGCAGTTTTTATATGTTATTAGCTTTGGGGAAGGGAGGAAAGAAAACAACACTTGGCAATGAAATACTTCTTTTTTCACACCTCTTGATAGCAGCAGCTAGTGCTAAGCCTGCCCTGTATATGAAGACAACATGGTTATTATTTTCACTTGGATTACACAGTCTGGCATGAAATATGTTTAATCACGCTAGAATAATGATCTATCTTTACTCCCATAAACTTCCTTGTTTGCCTTTTTCTAACTGCACAGCCACCTTTAAAGATTCATGTATCTACATTCCTAAATCTGTCTGTTTCACAATATAATTTAGAACTATCCCATTTAGGGCATATTTAGGTTCTTTTTTCCCCAAAAACCTGTGCTACTTCACATTGTCAAAATGTTCCCCCAGTCCTATTTCAAAATCATTATTATAGATTGACAACAATAGTGATCCCATCACGTATCTCTGATGCACCCCTCTGACATTAACAGCCAATCTAAGAAACACCTAGTTACCCTTCTTCTCTGTCTCTATCTTTCAGAACCTCTATTTCGTCCCATTTACTTTTTAATACCATGTGTCTCAATATTCTCAACCAATCTTTTATGTGGCACCTTATCAAGTGCCTTCTGCTGATCCACGTTTATCTTGGTACAACTCCTATCCTAGATTGTTAACATATTCGCCTCTTGGTTGGAAAGTTGTGAAATTAACATCCACATTGGGACTTGAGCTAAAAATTAGGATGCTACATTCATTATTTGGGAAAATATTCAAATATAGAAGAGTTTATTTTAGTTTCCTAGCCAATAATTCCTTAGATTAATTGGCCATTGTCTATAATAGATCTTATGCGTAACCAAACAGAATTAAATTAGCATAATCAAAAGAGGCTGTCACATGCGTCAAATTCAAAGTAACGCACAAACTAAAGGATAGATTTGTAAGGGTTTGCTGTTTGCAAACCAACTGTGTGGTTACCTACCAAAAAAGGTCATTGCATTTGACAGTAATTAGTGTGAAACATTTTGAGATGTTTCAATATTATAGGCACTACAAAAATGCAAAGATTAATTAATTTCCTTTACTTACGATACTGAAGTGCTTTGTGATTACACAAGTTTAGTGTTTTAAGAGCCTGTGGCTGGCTTGTTACAGTTCCCTAATTATGTATCATTCTATTAGAAACGAATACTGTACTGCCATAACATATTAAAATAGATCTTGTGCAGCTTCCAGTTTACGATGTTAATACTTTGTTCACCTGTAGTTTTGTCTGAACAAGACAGTGCTGCAGCTCAACAGTACATTCGCCAAGGCTGCCCAACAGGCCTGCGTGCTGACACGTGGGCTCTCATTTTAAACATCAGCAATCAAATGGAGGTAAGTGACCACTGGTTTCACTCCCTTTTCAGAATCTTGGTAAAGTAGTAAATAATTTCCACTGACAGATATGAAACCCATTTGTGCAGCATGTCTTTGTACCTTCCTGGATCTTGTTCACCATTGCTAGGTGTCACTGCATTTTAATATGCAATGTTTCAGGATTGAGTGCCTTTATTCTTTTGGCTCAAAAGTGCTGATGTAGGCTGTTGAGACTGTCACATGTGTCAAATTCAAAGTAACATACAAACTAAAGGATAAGTTGACACATTTTTATGTCCTTCGATGTAATTTGGGATGTTTGCTAACCTACTGAAATAGATCTTATGTGATACCAAGCAGAATTAAATTAGCATTGAGGTTAAAAACAGAGTTTCTTCACTTCAAAGTTTCGCTTCTGAGCTCTTAGCCAACTATTGAGTGCTTTTAACTATTTTTTGGTTGATGTGCTGGTTATCACCTGTGATAATATCATGTGCTGCAGTTTCGACATCTGCTTTTCACAATGCTTTTCACTGTAGAAATACCAAAATGCCTTCTCGATGTTTGCCACAGCATAGATGTGCTTTTGATAGTTATGAACAACATGATGGATACAGAACCAAAAAAGTCCTGATACCTTTTATTTAAAAAAGGTGTTTATCATCCAGCATCTTATTTAAATAGCAAAGCTGCACTGGAACAGGATTCACCTCCTCTTTTAGTTACATTGTTCATTTATACTATGGATTACTGTGATGAACACGGCGTAGAGGTCCAGGTGGACGAAAAAGCAGAGGGCAGCCAGTACTTGGCATCTGAAGTGAGGATCGAGGGTGTGGAGGAGGTACTGGGTTGTGGAGAACACAATTTTGGGATTATTTTTGGGTTAGAGAATTACCTGCGAGTAGAAAGCAGTTTTGGCTTGAGAGAGGGAGCGGTGGTAGGTGTGAAGTTGCTCGAGCCGCATTTGGCAGTGAAACGTTTTGTACCATCTGCACTCCAGTGACCTGGTTTGGGATTTGAAGGAGTGGAGGTGACTGTCGTACTACGTGGAACGGGTAGGCTTAGAGACGCACCTGGTTTTCAGCGGGAAGAGGGAATTGAAAGTTGAGGTGTGGTGATTATTTAGCAACTTGACGGCCACTTCTGGATCACTATGAGTGGAAGGCAGAGGGAGAGAAGGTCTGAGGATGAGGGGGCATTTGTGAAGGAATTGGGTGGAAACTTTTTCCATGGGCGGAAAACAAAGGTGGAGGGCTTGGAGGAAGGGAGGGTGATATGAGTGCAGCGAGGGATGAGGAAGTGATCTGAGATGGCCTTGTCTGTGATGAACAGAACAGTGATGTCTAGCCTATGGGTGATGACGAAGGTGAGGAGGTAGCCACAGTTGTGGATCAGGAAGTTTACGTGGAGGGTGAGGTTTAGGGTGGAGAGGAGGGCAGCGAAGTCAGAGGAGATTGGGCAGGAGGAATTGAAATTGCTCATTATGAGAAGGTGTTTTGTGCAGAGGGAGAGGGGTGGGAGGAGAGTGGAGATATCCGCAAGGTTATCGCTGAACAGATCGACTTCAAGATCCTCACACTCGTTTTCAAATCCCTTCATGCTCTGGCAACCCCTACCCCTCCGACCTGCTTACTCCCAAACCCACTACCTGCTGCCTCCACTCGACTGGCTCCAGTCTCCTGCATGTCCCTCATGCCCTCTGTTCCACCATTGGAGGTCGTGCTTTCAGCCACTAAACCCCGAAACTCGCCTCCCCTGGCTCAGCATCGTGGTCTGCCAATGTCAAGTGCTTTGGAATGTTACCCTGTGTGAGGGGCGCTAGTTAAATAAAGTTAGAAACATAGGAATTAGAAGCAGGAGAAGGCCATTTGGCCCCTTGAGTCTGCCCCGCCATTCAGTAAGATCAGGGCTGATCTTCTCACCTAACTCCATCTGCCCGCCTTATCCCTATATCCCTTAATTCCTCTATCCTTTAGAAATCCATCAGTCTCAGTCTTGAATATGTTCACGGACTGAGCATCCACAGCCTTCTGGGATAGAAAATTCCATAAATTCACTACCCTTTGAGTGAAGAAGTTTCCACAACTCTGTTCGAAAGGGCTGTCCCTTAATCTTAAGACTGTGACCCCTAGTTATAGATTCTCCTACCAGGGGAAACAGTCTTGCACCGTCTACTCTGTCAAGCTCCATAAGAATCTTATATGTTTCTATAAGATCACCCCTAATTCTTCTATATTCTAAAGAATATAGGCCAAGTTTACTCAACCTATCCTCATAGGTCAACCCCCTCATCCCAGGAACTAACCTAGTGAATCTACGCTGCACCCCTCTAAGGTGAGTATGTCATTTCTTAAATAAGGAGACCAAAACTGCACGCAATATTGTAGGTGCGGTCTCAACAAGGCCCTATGCAGTTGCAGCAAAACTTCCCTATTCTTGTATTCTAACCCTTTTGCAATAAACGCCAACATGCCATTAGCCTTCCTAGTTGCTTGCTGTACCTACATACTAACTTTTCATGGTGTACGAAGACATCCAAATCCCTCTAACGCTATCTAGTGTCTCCCCTTCTAGGAAATAATCTGCTTTTCTGTTTTTACTACCTAGGTGAATAACTTCACACTTCTCCACATTATGTTCCATCTGCTACCTTCTTGCCCACTCACCTAGCCTATCTATATCCCTTTGTATTCTTTTTGTGTCATCCTCAGAGCTTATTCTCCCACCTAGCTTAGTATCACCCGCGTATTTAGATATCTTAAGTTCTATGTCCTCATCTAGATCATTGATATAGATTGTAAAGAGTTGAGGCCAAAGCACTGATCCTTGTGGCACTCTACTAGTCACATCTTGCCAATCTGAGAAGGTCCCGTTTATCCCTACTCTGTTTTCTTTCCGTTAGCCGCTCTTCGATCCGTGCTAATATATTGCCTTTAATTCCATGGGCCCTAATCTTGTGTGGCACCTTGTCGAATGCCTTCTGAAAATCTAAATATACTACATCTACTGGTTCCCCCCTATCTAGCCTGCTAGTTACATCCTCAAAAAACTCTTAAAAGATTTGTTAAGCATGACTTTCCTTTTGTAAAGCCATGTTGACTCTGCCTATTCATGTTACAGTCCTCTAAGTATCCCACTACGATGTCCCTAATTAAGGGTTCTAGAATTTTCCCTCCCACCCATGTCAGACTGACTGGTCTATAATTCCCCATCTTTTCTCTACCACCTTTCCTAAATAGTGGTGTTATGTTTGCGATCTTCCAATCAATGGGAATCCAGAGATTTTGGAAGATCAAAAACAAGGCATCCACTATCTCAGCAGCCACCTCTTTTAAAACCCTAGGATGCAGGCCATCAGGTCCAAGGGAATTGTCACTTTTCAATCCCAACAGTTTCCTTGTTGTTGTGGTTGTTTTTTAATCAAGTGTATTGTTCAAGATATTCGCAGTTTAGACTCTATTTTATTTTGTTGTGTTTATTTTTAATTGTCACAGACTGCAAGTACACCAAACTAATGAATAATTTTATGACATGAGAGATCTTAAAAGTGCTTCCTTTCCTTTGAACATGCTTTCTTCGTTACATCAGTGGCCATGACCTGGGGCATTGTACAGTAATAGCAAACAAAATAAATACGCATACATGTAGCAACTTGCAGGAAGAAAATTACGGCTAAACTGATGTATTTATAATAAAAGCGCAGACCTAACTATTGTCAACTCCAATCTTTGTCCTAACCATAGGAAGAAGGTAGAAGCTATTTTTAGCAACTAAGGCAAACATTTATCTCAGTTTCTCTGCTTTTTGGTTGGATGGGTTGTCATAGATTCTCCTTTGAAAAGTGACTGCATAATCGAAAAGTATGACCCATCTGGTCATATTCACAGAGGCACCTGACACTGTTTTGATCTCCTGAGAACTAAATATTTGAATTGTTTAACTTAACAACTAATGGATAAATAATAAAAAGAATTTAAAATTATTCAAGGCTACGTTAATCATTTTTGGTCGGTATTTAGTTATTACTGTTTGGAGCTTTGCTGATGTCCTAGTGAGCAAAGACACGACTAATGTAGGACCATCACACAAATTCGGGTTGAATTGCTGATGTACGCTGAGCAAGGTATTCCAAGATGGGAAGCAATTGAGGTGCAATGGGCTTGGAAGTGCAAAAATTAGCTAGGTTTTCCGCTCCTGATTGCTATTGCCCCTTTGGTCAAATAGCCTCCATGCCCTCACTATTTTACAGAATTCTTCAAAAAAATAAACTAAGATGTGTTTTTGTTAATAGGAAGAATCCAGAATGTCCTCTGGCAAGGAAAATCAACATAAATGTAATATGTCTCCCTCTACCCCTCCCCCCATTAATTGAGTGCATCATATCAATTTGGCTTGAGTCATTTTTCAGGTACAATAATTAATGAAGGTTAGTTACAAGGATAACTGTTTTGAGACTTTTTGAACCGATTTCACTCAGAACTACTGTATTACAACAGTCACAAAGGGAATACTTAACAGCAGTCTATTAGGGTGAAGTAGTTGAAAATACAATGTGTGTGAAAACTAATGAACCATAATTGTGTGAGAATTCAATTTCGATATAATAGTATAACATTATATAATATTCTGTTTTATTGCATACTTTTTTTCTCAGTCAAACCACTTATTCAGCATAAACAAAGAATCAATTTAAATTCTATGAACTTAACAATTCTTATGCAGAATTCTGGTGCTTGTATTCCTCTGTAGAATATGATTAAATTGTTTGCTCTTGCATTTAATTCACAAAGAGACCTGTAGGTTGGCGTTGACCAAGATAAGGTCAAAGTCGAAAAACTCTTTTTTTAATATATCTGGATAGATAACCTTTCCTCCCCTTTTTTCTTAAGGTTAAGTTGACTAATTATTGCACCAATAGTGAACATTTAAAACATGGAAGGCAAAAATGCTGAAACTTTTGGAAAGGCTTTCTGACTATGTTGCATACACCTTGTTTCGTTCTTCGTTCTAGCATGGCTATGCGGGTCCAAACACTGAGATCTGACATTATCTTTTCTTGCTCATGGTGTCTAGTAGTTAAGCACGTCACCCATTCTGTGCATTTAAATTCCGTGCTGCTATCTGCACAGAACCGGGCAAGCTGCAACATAAAGGTAGTGGAGTCCAGAGAACAGTTTCTTGAACGTCAAGCATACTCATGTGCCACTCACTGGACTCTGCTACTTCTGCTCTTTCAGAATTATCCCATGAGTGTTCAACCCCAATATTGTGTGTTTTGTGATACTTCCTTCTGCTACTGACTGTGATCTTGGAGGTAGAAATTTAGACTAATATTGACTGGTTAACAGTTTTCAGACCATGATCTATGCAGATTAGGACAATGATTCCATTCTCAACATTTTAATAAATCTGTGAGTGACAATGTTGAGCAAAAATTATTCATTTGCGTCCTTCATCCCACAACTTCTCTTCCTGCCTTGATAAACCTTCTACTTTCATATCTCTTCTACATTGTCTTTAATTGCTTTTAGTTAGCCAGATACTGTACAGTAATCAGCTGCAGAAAACAATATCTCTTCTCAGTATCTATTATATTTGTCAGTTAGTCTTGTCGGATGTCTAGTGACCAACCCTCCTCGAGGGGAGGTAAGCGAGTCCCCTTTGGGGCTGAACTGGCTTCAAAGGACATGGAGAAAGGAAAGTGAGTCAATGTTTTGGGTCCACAACCCTTTGTCAGAACTGGGGTTGTGGACCTGAAACGTTGACTCACTTTCCTTTCTCCATAGATGCTGCCTGAGCTGCTGAGTGTTCCCAGCGACTTCTGTTTTTGTTTCAGATTTCCAGCATCTGCAGTATTTTGCGTTTTGTCTAACATGACATGCCTGGCAATGGATTGTCATGATCGAGTCAAACTTTTGTGGCGGTCTCAGTTCTCTGCTTCCTGAGCCAGGTGGCTCCACAATAATCCAGGGCACTGCTGATAACGGACCAGCCAACCTGGCTCATTGGCAGTACTTGGAACGACCAGTAGGGAATTCATTTAAGATAATGAACAGGGTTGAGAGAATTAATCATGAAATCCTTTCTCTGCTGGTGAGGCTTTTTTCTACAAGAGGGCATGAATTTGAGATTGTGAAGAGATTCAAAAGAATCTCTTCTCCCAGAGAGTTTTAAGGAATGATTTGCAAGGGATGGCTTTTAGATCAGATTTGATTGGAGCATTTAAAAAAGAATTTGACAGGCAGATGAAGGGTATTAGAGGTACTTTACAGGGAAAGAGCAGAGGATTGGGCTTAGAATGGATGTTTTTTTGAATGAACAGCCACTGACACAAAATAGTAGGCCGAATGGGCTCCTAATATGTTATACATTTCTATGCGTGATTAATAAAATATACAGAAGACAAACTATTAATTACCCAGATGCTGTATGGGTGATCAGCTGCAGAAAACAAACTATGAAGCATATTTTATTCCATATATTAAATGTTCAGCTTTTTAAATACCCATTGAAGAAAACGTTCATTCGGCTAGATAAATAATTTATTTAGCCATCCATTTACTTTTGAAATATAGGATTGAGTTATGCATCTGTTTCTGATTGTTATTCTGCCCCTCTTTAAAATGTATTGGGAAGAAACTGTCGAAATAGGATCCTATTCCAAGCACCGTGAGCAATTTCGCACAATTAAAGTGTGTTCTGGTTGAAACCAGATGTTCATATTAATTCATTGGTTTCTGCCGATAATGAAGAGGCATTCTCATGATCTGAAGTTTTAGTTTTCTAAATTCATAGAGCTTTCATCTGCGATCTTTTTCCATAATTGTGTTTCCATAGTTTGGGTTTATATTATACACTTTTATCAGTAGTTGTACTTAGTGCTGAGACTACAATGAAGAAAGGACAGTGTTTTCAAGTGTGAAGGGCACACAATTGCATTGTAATGCAAGATTGGTCAGATATGGGATTGCAATCAAATTATATAACTTGAAAATGAGCTATTCTTCACACACCACAATTGTACAGTTTTATTGGTCTATTTATATTTATATTGGTCTATTTTTTGTCTTCACTTTAAAGTTTATTTTAGCAATGTCTACAGAACAGCTCTTTCATTTACATGTGAGGAAGTTTGAAGTAAACATTTTACTTTTACATATCTGCAGGATTCTTTATATTATGACCAGCTGAAATCAAACGTGATTCAACACGACCTTTTGGTTGACAGTCTCATCTACAAGGTATGAAATTCTATAATCTTAATTAAAATCTATTTTTGTCCTTGTTAGAAATGATGAAAAACTGTATGTAACAGAATTTGGTTTTGTGGTAATAACAAATCATTATAAACAATTAACTGAACACTTATAATGCATCTCCTAGCTGAAGTCAGTTTTAGGTCAGAATCCCCCTTGTTCTTGTAGGAATACTCTTGAGTGCTCTGACTCCTTCTTTATCTCAGAGAAATATTTGAGTCCTTCAGCTCTTAGAGGTGTGCTCCAAATTCGTCCCACTCTTGAATGTAGAGCTTCCTCTGGCTATCTTTAGCTGGACCACTGCTGACCGCCACTGCTTTGGAGGTTGACCTGATTTCTAACCATAGTTGCAGTTGATGGACCCTCATATTGCTCATACTCTACATATGTGTTACATACATTATCTTGGGTGTTTTGTACACATTATATTCTGATAACCTAATTAATCTTGTAAATTTGCACTTAAAAGTTTATCAGGATGCCTTCCCCAGCACACCAGTCTCTGTAGCATTCGGCTATTGATATTAACTGAATGAATTTATCTTACGGAATTTCAATTGTGTCAAGAAATAAATAATAATAGTAATAGTCCTTGCATTTGATATAGTACATTCTCAGGTCATTGAGATGTCTTCAATATAAGTTAGGCGGGTTATTTACATGTACCATTGGTCAGACCAACGCTTTACAATTCCTGCAGAGCAAATTCTTTTATAACACTAAGTAAAAGAGTGTGGGATTGCTTATGGGCAGAGTTTGAGTTTGCCTAACACAGTATTTGGTGTAGGTTTTAGGTTTCTCACTTGTTTACAAGAGACATTCCCTGAAAAATCGTGAAATGTAATTGAAAGATATTTTATTAAAAAATTGAGTATTTCATGTACGGTAAACCTTTGGTTTACTGGACTCCGGTATCTGGAATTCGTACCTAGCTGGACCGAGCCCGAGACTGAAAAATGTTTTTAAAAATTTCCACGGGTCTGCGTATAGATTCCCTCCGGCCCAACTCTTTACTCTTTTCCCCCTCACTCTCATTAATCTGGCCAGACAGGGTTGGGTTAGCTGAAGTCCCAAAAGGAATGAATCACAGAAATTTACCATAAGAAGTTGATTTGTAGTTCTTGTTCTCTATTTGACAAACTACAAATGGTCTTATTTTTGTAAGTATTCTGTTACTTTGTTACTTTGTTTAATTTATTTTTTACAACACTGTGGAGTCTAAAGAATATCACCAATAGTAGGGAATATTGTAAATGGTCTGATGGGAGCACTGACAATGTCAATTTGATTCTGTTAGAAGCACTCTCACTTGGACCAGAAGGTTGTGGGTTCAAGCCCCGTAGATTGATGCTCGGTTGCAGAAATGAAGATGCACTGCAATGGAATCTTTTAGATGAACTTATCCTGAGGTTCTGTTCACTTTATCAGGTGCCGGTTAAAATCCAATGACACTATTAGAAAAGAAAAGTTTCTTCTGATATCCTGACCAATAGTTCTCTAGGTAAATGTCTGTTGGGTTTCCCTACAAATACTGACTTCTGAAGTGTTCACCTACAAAATACAGTCAATCACTTCATAGTGAATCCTATGAAATGTTTTGAGACATCTGCCTGACACGAAAGGAAGTGTATCAAATGCAAGGATTATTATTCTGAACTACTTGAGACGTTTGAAATTAATACGGTAATATAAAACTGCAAATTCTTTTCCCCCTGCCTGCAGGACACTTAGTGGAAGCAATTTTCTTTATAAAAATCCCATAGAAATTGAGATTCTGAATGGTGTACCCTTCTCACAGACAGATTGATTATCTTATTACAAGTTTCTTTGAATCACTTGCACAGTGGGTGACTTGGCAACAGCTGCTCAGTCTTCTATAAAAATTAGCATGTTTAGCATTAATTATTCACGTCCAATAATTGATTAAAGTGGGCTGAGTGTTAATTAATTTCAAAAGTAACCTTATTAGTACGAACCATTGCATTATTACTGTGACAATTTGCTTGTGGACTGCAAATATCTCATGTTTAATTTGTTCATCTCTGAGGTTCCCCATGTCACAGTGTTGCAATCTCCAATGTGTTGCCATTTATTTTCACATTTGAACTCTAAATTATGCAGTGTTTCCTGCAAAAAAAATGATACACGGAGGCCTGATAGATGTATAACATTGCTGAGCTCTTATTTAAAACTAGCTGTACCCGTTGCAGCTACGCTTGCAACCAAAGGATCCAATATAGAATGTAGATTGACACAGACAGATACATAGACAGACATTTCATCTTTATCTATACTCATCTGGGAGGATTACTGTGGGAGCATTCATTTTGGTCATGCTGTTCTTTGAGTGGGCAACTCATTTTGTCATGCTATTGCAGTCCTTTCAGCATTGAAGTGAGGCCGAGCTGTTCTTTGTTCTTCGGTTTCATTTAATGGACCTTCTCTCTTTTATCGAGGATTTTTACTTATCTTTGAGAGGTTTGATTCTTGCTTAGACATCTTTATAATGATAAATGTATAATTTATAATCACTGGGACGTCCTCCCGACATGAAAGGGGCTTTTCAAATGTAATGTTGTTGTTGATGTCGCAGGTTAGCTTTGTCTGTGTTCTTTATTTTGTCCCGCCGCCACTTGGCTACTTGGTCAGCCGGCGTGGCCGCCTGCACGATCCACAGAGCCACTTTGACTCAGTAGCCACTGGGTGTAACTGAAATGAAAGTGCAATACTGAAATACATTTTAGGTCATAACTCATGACCGATAGGAGATACCTAAAAACAAATGTGCCCATGTCACTCCTAGAGACAAGACCTTTCCGATGATGTATAACTTATATCTCTACCTCAATCGGTTATTGCAATCCTTCTTGAAGCACACACAGTCAGACACGACAGACATTGTCGTTTTATTAGTATAGATTACAATGCAATTACTGTGAAATATTTGAGTAAAATTTATGCACACCTCGAAAATTATAATGAGGAAATCCCATTCTAAATCTTCAAAGCTGCTACAATTAGTAGAAAGACTACAAAAGAAAGCTTAAGGAATGTTTGGAGCAGAAAGAACATTTGACATCCTTTCCATTGATTGGTGCAAACTTTCACCTGTTTCGTCTTCTTTCTCAAAAACAAAATACAGTAATTTTTTTGCAAGAGATACAGGTAAATGGAGTTACTTTCTGACATTTATCCCTCCCTTCTTTTCCTCCAGGATGTGAAGCTGACAGCAAGTAATGATGATTACTATTTTGTGTTTGAAGATTACTTGTATCAGGTAAGTTGAAACTTTTTCAGTGAATTCTGAGTTCGGTGAAGGCCAAGATGCGCAAAGAAATATCATTCTTATTTCAGCTCTAATTATTTTACAGGAAATTTAGTCGAAAATCTTGCGAGTTGAAATGCTGAAAAATTGTAGAACAGTTTAGATTTCTGCTTCATGTTTCGCATTGTTTTTCAAAGATCACAATTTTTAAATAGGTTCTTCCAAGGTCATTTTTAACGTATGTTATTGTTAACTTTTGCAAAAGCAAGTTATGATCTTCATAAAAGCTTCTTACTCATTCCTGGTGTCTTACTCATTCACTTCATGGCTGTTTGGTAGGATATTTCTGTGTTCAATTTGCTGTTGTGCACTAAATACACAGTGAAACACATTTTACACTACATTGTGTGAAGTGCTTTGAAGAGTCTTGACAACCTATTACAATGTAGCGCTCCTCCAGCACTGCATTACATTGACTGCCTAGATTGTGAGTTTCAAGTCCTAACATGGGGCTTGAACCCATTCACTTTCTGATACAGAGGTTTTTAAGAGTGATGAAGGGAGATATTTGTGGAGGATCATAGAATCAGGCTGATATTTGAGTGCATTACATAGCTTGTTCCTACTTTACTAAATCGTGTTTAATGATCCTTATAATTTCAGAGCAAAGTTTGTATGATTTTGTGCTATTGGTATGAGTAATAATAATAACAATAATCCTTGCATTTGATATAGTACCTTATCACATTTTTGCGACGTCTCAGAGCTCTTCACAGAATATACTGTAAAGTGAATTGACTGTATATTTTGTGAGTGAAACTTGGCAGCCAATCGCGCACAGCAGTGTCCCACAAACAGTCGTGGATTGAGTAGGCCTCTTTGCCACTACGGATGAATAAGCAGGCATGCTGAATAAAATGGATATGTTGATAACCCTACTGCCACCTTTTGTAAAGGTTTTTTCCGCTTTAGCTCATTTTATTTCTTTTTGTCGTTGGTCTTTTCTGAACAGACGAAGAGTATATATGATTATTGATTGCTCCTTATCCAACACCTGCGGCCTGTATTTACAGGATCTCAGTATTTTAAAATTGCTAACCCCCTGAGGGGCATTGCAGAGTCTTCTCATTAAAATTCTCATCAAGTGGAAAGATTGCAATTTCGTGTAAAGATTTAGAATTGAATGCAGTCTCAAAATATCTGACCACTATAGGCCTTGTTTGTCTGTCGCAGCCTAAATGGTACGAGTGAAAAAGATAATAAATATTTTAGAGTTTGTGTGACTTTCCTTCAGCTCATCTTGGTCGCAAAATAAGTTTCTGGAATTTATGTTTTTTTTTAATTTTAGTAATTTTGTTAAACTAGTCTTCATCTCTTTCACTCAGTTCTCAGCTTTCCAACCTATCTTTAATTCATTAATTCAGTAATACTTTAGCCACCGTTATTCTGCGTTTTCCTTTCATGTTTCTTCCAAGCATCACAAATAAATATAAAATGTTGATTCCTTTAAGATGACTACACGTTGGGTATTACTTTTGGTAATAAAATAAAATTGAAAAGCTCATTTCAAAAGTGCACAATAAAAAAAATTTCAAAAATGATTCCTTACAAATTCTGCATCATTATTAGAGAGGTTAATTGTCAATTTTATTAAGCAGTATATTGTTTAATCCTCTTAATTTTTCCTGTTTAATAGTTTTTACATGTTTAATAGCCTCCAAACCATAAATACTGATTGTGAGAGAGCAGTTATCCACCTAATTCACATGTGGGTATAACAATGAACCTCTCATGATCACAGATTATGTGTCTGTTGGTTCTTATGTCTGTCGGTTCATTACACTTGTGGTTGCAGATCTGTATTAACTGCAGTGAAATTTCCAAGTGGCTGTTCGTGACAGTTTGAGGTTGCAATTCTGTTAATAGTGATGTGATATGAAAGTACCTTTTTTTAAAAAAAAAACTTTTTTTTTTAGGAACCAACAGTCTTAAGTTCTAAACCAAATTACTGCCGAAGGGTACAGCTATTCAAACCTAGAAGTGTCCAAATCTGAGATCACACAGTATTAGCGGTGTTATATTTAGCCATAGGTTTTCTGCATTACAGAGCAAACATTCAGACAACATTCTCACCCTGATTGCTATCCAGTGACCAAGCTGAAAACTACACGACTGAGGGCAGAATTGGGATTTGTTATGATGGCGACTGTGGTTCAGTCGTTTCCTGACATTCATCATTAAACTTGCACACAAAGAATGGCCTGCTGGGCAAGGTACTGAAAGGCACCTGGCACTCATTTAACTATTGAAAGAATGAGTCATTGACTGCAGCAGAGGAGAAGGAGGAGGTCCCTCTTATTTATTGTAACAACCAGCAATTAACAATTGGGTCTTGAGTAAATATTCTTCTTAGAGTGATTTTAATGCTTTATTTATAATCTTTCTTTGACCTTTGTTCAAATGTTTATCTTTTAAAACTGCCCCATTCATTTCTCCCCAATTCGTTCTTTTATTTCAGTCTATTCCAGTGTTATCCAGACAACTGTCTGGGAAAAATGCAATTTGATGTGGAAGTATTTTGTGAAAAATATTTCAAGTTTATACAACTGCATGGTATGAATGGTTATAATCTCTTGCTGCTGAATTAAATAGGGTTCAAAGCAGCACACCTCCTTTATTAGTATGAAATGTGAAATCATAAAACCAATTCATGCATTTATCCCTTTGCATTTTATAAACTATTGTAAATTGTAATTGTTAAGGAAAATAATTTCCGTCTCAAATATGCGATAGTTGCTTCTAGTGCTGTTAATCTGAGCACCACAAAATTATATTGAGTATTTTCCTAAAATTGAAAGCAATATTTAGTTGTCCAAATGAATTTATGGGCCATTAATTTGAATTTCAATCACTGTTAGCTGCATGATGAGAGTTGCAGAGAACTATAATGTACATTTGTGCAGTGTTTCTACAGTCAAAAGTGAACTCTCCACTGCCTCAGTACAGCATTGCGGAGGAGGAGGCCCTCTTTATACTCCGATCTTCACTTTGCTTTCGATTCAGACTGGAAAAAAGACATACCTTATTTTGCACAGGCAGGCTTTCGCCTGCAAGGCCTGCTCCAACAGCACTACAAGTGACTGCAAATGCATCCTCAGTTCTGAACATCTGTGCTTTGGGAATTATCCAGTAACCCACAAGAGATATTTTGGTTATTTGAATATTTCTTCAAGTACGATTCTATTTAGAATAGTGGTCCTTGCCAGTACTGATGTGAATGTGTTCAGTGTCCAGGACACCAGAAAGGACCTGAAGCTCACATCACTAAATGACAACTGACTAAAAACAGTGGAATGAATTGAAAGCAGGTTTTCCCTTGACAGGAAAGCTTAACACTGCCGTACTCAATTTTTTAATTAACTATTTGGAAGAAGACAGACCTATTCTTCATGACATTTTTACTTTTAATTGATAGAATACTGGAGATATTTGACATATCTGAATAGTATGTCAGGAATAATAGTAATCCTTGCATTTGATCAAGCGCCTTATCACGTCTTCTGGACGTCTCAAAGCGCTTCACAGAATATACTGCAAAGTGAATTGACTGTAGATTTGTGGGTGAAATGAGGCAGCCCATTGCGCACAGCAGTGTCCCACAAATAGTCGTGGATTGAAGTGACCAATTTATTATTGTTTTTTCTTGAGGGATTATTATCAGGCGTGTGGAGTAAGGAAACTTGCCCAAGGTTTCACCCTGTCGGGAATCGAACCCAGGACTCTCGCTTGCAAAGTGAGTGCTCTAACCACTGAGCTACAGGACTTGGAAGTGGATAATAAAGGCAAAGGCATGATATGTCTTTAGCTATCTTCAGTCTGATCATTATTTTTGTGGAGTTTTATGTGTCATGAGATGAGGCAAAAGCATTTAAAGAATATAAAACATGCTTTTATCTTCCTTCGTAGGTTCTACTTTGCTTTTCTCGAGATACAATGGTTCTTGATCATTTCAGCTACAGCAGCGCTTCTCCACCTAGGTCATATATTCGAGGTAAGAAATTTATTGCAGACATATGTACAAAATGTACAGTAATTGAAAACCTGTGCTTTGGTTGTCAGGATATGAAGTCCAGCACTGAATCAAACTTTCCTCTTCATTTACTTTAAATGTTTTTTTCCAGAGGTGACACTTCACTGTTGAAAATTCAGTTTGCATTTGTAAATGAAAGTGTATCCTAACAAACAGGGAAAAATAAAAGTAGTTTAAAAAAACAGTTGTATTTGGGATTTACCATACTTTTAGAAAACATGTTTATGATGTTTTGATCAAAAGTTTAGTGATTAATTTGGTATACTGGCACTCTGAAAATTTCAAGCTTTCATGAAGTGTGAAAAAGATTAAATGACTAATGGATGCCCTAAGTACAGTTACTTTCAAGAAAAAAAGCCAGCCTAGCTGTAATTTTTTTTAATCAACAATTTTCATGCTATTGATTTTTTTATATAGGAAAACTTGGACTTGAAGATTATGCTGTGGTCTACCCACCGAATGGTAAGTATGATCGAAGAGCTTCCTCTAGTGGCAGCTGTGTTTAATGATTACAATAGTTTTTGTGTTTCCATTTTGGTTTCCACACGGTTTTGTGTCTCCATTTCCTTTTGGGTCTTAGTTTCTGTTGTACAGTATTGAGGATATTTACACTTTTTGCATCCGGCTTCTATATCAGTTACTCTTCACATAGGTATTGCACTGATTGGATCTAAAGTAAAGCTCCAGTATTGCCCTTTAATTGCAATCTAAATATCCAAGCCAGCCATCCTAGTAACCTCTCTGAATGAGACTCAAAACTATGTTTCTAGCTTTTAATGTCAGTGGGGAAGGGGGAAATGAGGACTATATCAACAGTGATACCACTAATAATTAGGTCAAAGAAACAATATTAATCAATATCCAGGGGAAGGGGGAAGGAGTGCAAGATTGTTTCACTAGTGATATCATGTCATATTTCTATGCTAAAGTGACCATCAATAATCAGAGAAACGTTTGTCTGCAATATATTGAGCTTTCACAATAATAATTAGATTGCCAAAAAATATTGGCAAATCTAATAGCCTATATAAGAAATGCCTATTATTTGCCAAATTTGAACTAAATATACTTATTCTGCACAGGGGTGATTCCTTTCCATGGCTTTGCAATGTACGGTAAGTAGTATTTTTTTCTATGTGTGCTTAGTGTCATTACAAATAGTCAGTAGAGATAGTGATAGATATTTTAGGTGCAAAATCTTCTATTTGCAAGCAATCAACTAGTGTTCAGGATTCTTCCACTCCTCCCCCCCATTCCCCATGAGCCTCAAATTGATTATGGTCTTAATAAAGATTCCTGTTGTTAAGGGGCTATTTAGAATTTCATAGAATGTTATAGCACAGAAACAGGTCATGTTGCCCAACTTGTCCATGCATGTGTTTATACTCCATACAAGCCTCCAACCCACTTAACCCCCACTCCTATACCTTAATTTTTTTAAAAAAAATCTGTGGTAGTGCATCAAAAAAGAAAAAGTATTCAAGTACATTTGATGTATTTTAAAGGGCTTTACTGATAATTAAAGAATATATCTAAACCTAATGTAATGAAGTTGATCTCTACTAACACATATACTAGCATCTTATTTGTATATGAGCTTTGAATCTATATACTACAAAAAAAGTTTTCAAATCTCAGTGAGTGGTACATCCGGAATCAAGAAAGCAGAGCTAAGTTAGCAATGAAGCTTTGACTATAATCTATTAAATTCAAGTTGTGTGAAATGCATATTAGCATATGATAAATATTAGCTAATTTAGAACCATCTAGCCTTTTAAAATTGTAGTCTAATACCAGCAAGTAACAACAAACCCTCAGCTGGTACTCTGCTCCCAGGCTGGTGATTTGGAGTGGCTTCAGAATGTACATTGATTTTTCCATAATATCCATTACCTGAGTAGAAGGCAAGTTATTGCTGATCCTTGAAACTCAGGAATATTTCATAAAGCTAGAATATATCTATTTTATTCTCCATGTTCTAATACATTTTTTAATACAGCTGGAGGAAGTACAGTGGAAGCCGGTTAAGCCGTTTTGTCCGGTTTAAGAGATGTTCGAGATTAACTGAAATACCATTCCCGCCCAGCAGAGGAGCCCCACAGATGTCGTAGAAAAATGTGGAATAATATTGTTTCACTTGAAGTCATGTTAAGTAACCAAACAGGACTCCCAAGTATTTTAACCTAGAAATTAAAGTTAAAATCCTGTGCCTCACAGTATTCAGTAAAATATATTTTCCTTAATTTGGCTGCAAAATACCAGCAGAGGAGCTTCCTCCCTCCCATTGCCGTTCCCAACGGACAGGAACGGGGCTAATTGGCGGTGGCCTGAGGTGATTGACAGCCCGTCGCTGCTTGTGAATGTTTGGGCTCTACTCATTCACAAGCGGCTCAGCTGTCAATCATGATATTTCCCTCCCTTGCTCTTCCCTGTTACTCCGCCCCCTCACTAATTGACAGCCCAACTTCAGCCGCTTGTGAATGGCTGGAGTCCACTGTCAATCAATCTTAGACTCCTCCCATCCATACCGGGAGCCCCTCATGGCTGAATGGACACACTGAAGGCCCGAGTGAGTACATTCAGTGGTGACCGGCGCGGCATTTTGCCAGGAGTAACCAGATTTTTGTCCGAATCAACCGGCCGATTTAAAACAGGTAAGAACACAAATGATTCGAAGCCGGGGGTTTTATTTGATTTACCAGACGTTCGGGGTTAACTGGCTTCCGGCAAAAGAGGATTCCACTGTACTTCGAACAGAAAGTAATACCCTTTTACTTTTCCCTTTAAGCTTACTGTAAGAATGATGTGCTCCCTTTTTATAAAGAATATAAAAAAGCTTTAACAGTTCTGATTTTTTGTTGTCTCAATTCCCATTTTACTCTGTATTGCTTCTTGTTTCTTACAGTTGCTCCACTCTGTTTTCTCTACCATGAACCCTCCAAACTTTACCAAGTGTTCCGCGAGATGTATGTGCGATATTTCTTCAGGCTTCATTCCATTTCATCCCATCCCTCGGTGAGTTCATGGGGGTGTGATGAAAATGCAGCAGGAATCTGTTCCTTTCTTGTATTGCTTTCAGAAATGAACAATTTCAGGGATACTTGGTTCCCACAATCAGTAGGTATGAAATGCAGCTATTCATAACATACTTGTTTTCAACTAAAAGTACAACTGATGGAAGCCAAGCATAGTAGGATTAGTTTTGTTCCCGTTTTGTATTTTCCTAATGATAGTAGTATCCACAGTTTATATTCCAACATTTCACTTAAACCTACTTCCCATCCAAATACATAAACATTACTTTAAATATTTAAATAGCTTTTCTGTGGAAAGTGTGTTCCAGAGATGCTTTTACAATATTTCTTGAGAATAAGCGAGTAGAATGTGAAATGTAAACTTTCATCTTATACCCCATTTTTTACAGTAACCTTGATTCTGAGTTCAGGGATTTAAAAAGTCATAACTCATCACTTACTTTGGCGTTAATCCCCTAAATAATGTCCTATGTTTTATTCAAAAAGTTAACAATTTCTTCACAATTATTATGTAATAGAAAGTAACCAGTGTATGACGTTGGTACCCACTCAGACATTTTGACAATTCCTTGCTTTGTGTATAGCAAAGTAGTTGATCTATAAATACTCCTTACTTACCATTTTGAGTAATGATCCTGTTCAGATCAGTCACAAAAAAACTATCATTTATCCAAGGTTGTGTTATGGCACTCCAGAAGTTGAGATCAACTGTTATATTAAAACAAACCACCTTCAAAAATTAATTGAAAGTCAAACTTTCTGAAAGACCAAGTGACCTTAGAAATAAAGTGAGTCTCATTGTGCCCTTTATGCAGCTTAGTTGGAGGCAGAAACACAAATACAAAGATACATTTTGTGTAAGTCTATAAGATCAGCTGGTTATCATGTTCCTTTTTCAACAACATCTCCTTCACACAGGGCAGCGTCTCAGAGCGCTTAACAGTGACAGAGACTAACACCAAGCGGGTTGGAGGGAGAAGGTGACTGTAAGCACGATCGAGGAGGAAGGTCTTCAGATGTGATCTTAAAGAGGGGAAGGAGGGGGCAAGGTGGAGGGATTGAGGGAGAGAGTTCCAAAGTTTTGGGGCATAGTGTCTTTGGGTTATAATTTCACTAATGACTTTATTTAGATCCAAATGTTTTGCTATAAATTAAGTTTTTATTTTAAAAAGCATTCAGACCAGGATGAAAGCAGGATGCCTAATTCCCTAGTAATCATTAATGTCCTCTTTATTCTATATCGCTGGAAGTTTCAGGATTAGCATTACGTGTCGTCATTCAGTGATCCTGTTGTTGCCATTTATTCTTTCTCCCCCCTCCCCCCAGCATGAGTGGGACTTTTTAAAAAATATTCCTTTTTTTCTCTTTCAACTTAATCCCTGACTGTGCCCAAGACATTAAAGAGAAGTTAGTTTTAGCCCAAATCATAATCCTGTATGGCAGAATTTTCTGCTTGATACCTGCAAATCATTTAATTCTTTTATAGACCGATATTGTGAAAAGCTTGTTAATGACTCATCAGTTCAGTGATGAATGCAACAAAAGTCATTTTTCTTTGATTGTTTCCAACTTCCCTCCCAATAAATAAAACAAAATTATTAACTAGCATGTATTGTTGTAACGGAATTTATGTGATATCAATTTGATGGTACTGAGCAGTATTTGTAGGATTTTATCTCCTCCCATCTTCAATTAGAAATCTGTTTTGTGTGGACTCCAGCATGGATGTTAGAGCATCTTTTATTGTCTATCTTTAGGGAATTGTATCACTTTGTCTCCTGTTTGAGACTCTCGTTCAGACTTACCTCCCTCAACTCTTTTATCGTCTACGTGAAATTGGAGCTCAACCGTAAGTACTAATTCCTCAAATAAAGTGTAAGAATGCCATCCATAATGTCCTGTTTTGAACGTAATTGTAACGGAAAATAATACCTTAGTGTTTGAAGCTATTAATGATCAATGAGTGCTTATAGGAATTCTCTGTATGACAACACAGACAATCCCAATTCTCAACCATCCCAATTCTCGGTTTTATCCCAGTAAAAAATTACTAATTTTACAGTCTTCTGTGATATACTTAATTTACAAATTGCACCCAGTGATTCAGAGTCACAGTGCAGAGAGGGCACATTCCTCAAGTAAATGTGACATTAGGTTTATCATGAACTGAGTTTCAATTACAATTTATTATACTTGGGATGGTCATACTTGCCCTGCCATACAATCAGCTCTTGCTGAGACTGTTTCAATATTCTTTCTTGCATGTTTAAAAAAAACACTGACAAATACTTGGGTCTTGGAGGCATAAAGGGATATGGTGAAAGGGTTGGGCACAGGGATCACAGCCAACATCCAATAAAGTGGTCCTGCAGGCTCGATTGGCTGAAGTTTTCCCAATGCTCCGAATATATTGCTCCTTGAAATTAAAATGTTATGTTATAATATGTTGTTGATAATACTGAGATGTGCAGATGGAAAGAGCTGCACAATTTATGGTCAGCTTTGCAAATGCATTTGCAAGATCTTGAGCTGTTTGGATAAAGAAGGACCTTTAGCATTAAAGTGACACAGCGCAATATGGGGCTCTGAAGGAGTACATTACTGGTGGACTTGTTTTGTGGTAAATGAGGCATTACATTATCTTGTATAGACTACAAGAGAAATACTGAGTTGTTGAATGTTAGCAGGTGCTGGATGAGTATTCTAACATTACTTCTTGCTCTTATGCAGTAACTAATTCTCTAGAAATCAAATAATGTTACAGAAAGATAATGTGTTTGTGAACTTTAGGCTTGATGTTCATGTAGCTTTTACTGTTAAAATATATTGGAGTCCTGTAGCTCAGTGGTTAGAGCACTCGCTTTGCAAGCGAGAGACCTGAGTTCAATTCCAGGCAGGGCGAAACCTTGGGCAAGTTTCCTTACTCCACACGCCTAATAATAATCCCTCCAAAACCAAAAACAATAATAAATTGGTCATTTTCAATCTACGACTGTTTGTGGGACATTGTTGTGCGCAATTGGCTGCCGCGTTCGCCCACAAATATACAGTCAATTCACTTTACAGTGTGTTCTGTGAAGCGCTTTGGGACGTCCTCCCGACGTGAAAAGCGCTATATCAAATGCAAGGATTATTATTATTATTATTATTATTATTATTATTATTATTATTATTATCTCCTGCTTTACATGTATGTTAACCTTTTATTTTTTTCCCCACAGGCTTCGAATATCATTTAAATGGATGGTGAGGGCATTCTCAGGCTACCTAGCAACTGATCAGCTCTTGTTTCTTTGGGACAGAATTCTGGGGTACAATTCGCTGGAGATTCTTGCTGGTATGAGAACAGCAGCATGATGTGGAGATATGTAAAGGAAATGAATGCAACGCCTTATGCTCATCTTTTTGTAATTTTGTCTCCCTGTATCCTGCTGAATACAATCAATAGATTATACAGTAATTGAACATCGGATAATTGAATTATTTGGTTTATAGAATAGAATTTAGAAATCCCAAACCATTTACACAACTTATCTGAGATGGGTTAATTGAATATAAAATCAAATAATATGAGTCTGGATAAATGCATAATTCCAAATCACTACGTTCTACAGGATGTACCTGCATTCTACAATAAGTCTATAATTAATATCACTCATTGTTTCTTTACATAGCAACAAATTTTTAGACATTTCTGGAAAATGATGTTTGCGCGATCTCTGCTTGTTTGTGAGTGTATGTAAATGAAAGTGAAGAGAAATTGCAATGGTCTTTATTAATGAGTATCACTTAAATCAACTAAATAGAAAGTAGTATTTAAATTAATAAACACACATCATACATGGCATCAAAATATGACCTGTCTGAATGCAAGTTCAGTTATATGAATAGTTCATTATATGAATTTATTGAACAATTTTGAGTCAAATTATGATTTCACTGTATATAAAAGCGTACCCCAGTTTGGCACTGGAAGGAAATCTTGTACTTAAATAGCTGACTGAGGACCTCTGCTGGAAACATCGCAACTTCAAACAGTATGTCCACAAATTAATTTTCTAGTTCTAGTTCCAGACACGTTAGCCTCTTACGATTTGCCTATGTTAGTTTTTCTCATCCCTTTTCCCAAATCATTTTGTGGAGTCCTGTAGCTTAGTGGTTAGAACACTCTAATTGATCCGGGGGAATTATTACCCCCGGATTGCTTTTCCGGGGGTAATAATTCCTTCAAAAAAAAAAAAAAATTGGTCACTCAATCCATGACTGTCTGTGGGATACTGTTGTGCGCAATTGGCTGCCGTGTTTCACCCTCAAAATATACAATCACTTCACTTTACAATATATCCTGTGAAGCGCTTTGAGACGTCTGCTCTACATCAAATGCAAGGATTTATATTATTATTATCATTTTGACAAACTGATTCCCTCTAGTGAACGCAAATATGCCAAATAAAAATAGAAGTCGCTAGGAACACTCAGCAGGTCAGGTAGCATCTGTGGAGAGAGGAAAGTGAGTTAATGTTTCAGATCGATGACATTTTGTCAGAAACATTAACTTACTTTCCTCTCTCCATAGATGCTGCCGGACTTGCTGAGCATTCCCAGCGACTTCTGTTTTTATTTCAGATTTCCAGCTTCTGCAGTATTTTGCCAAGTCTACAAAAGGTGGCTTAAGATTGTGATTTGAACGCACTCACAGCTAAGAATCGTATGTTCTAGTATGGGTATAATACTCTACTGATAGATAACGTGCAGTCCTATTACAATGCCTTTTGTTTTATTGAACTATATTGAAGTCTATAATAATAATAACCTTTGCATTTGATACAGCTCCTTATCAAGTCTTCGAGACGTCTCAGAGGTTCACAGAACAAACTAAAGTGAATTGAATGTATATTTTGTGGATGAAACCCGGTAGCCAATTGCACACATAGATTTTCAGTTTATTTACAGTTTATTAAATAACATTCTCCATTTTAGACAGTCTTTGTTGATTTGCTAGAGGGGCAGGAAGAACACTTTTAGTATTTCATCACTGAGTTGCTGTTTGGTATAATAGTGACCAGGAATGCAAATGTATCAGGAATTGGTTTAGCTACACAAATCATTGTTGATTGACCTGTGCGTACATTAAAATCTTGGCTATAATAATAATCCCTTCATTTGTTAAGCCTTTGTTGTGTTAATGGTGATATTTAGGGAAAATGTCAGCATCCTGCCAGCAAACTGCCCAGGTGTTTAGTTGACTTTAAGGGACTTGTCCCAGGTGTGACCGCTGTTTAATCCTGTCTATTTTATTTCAGTGCTGGCAGCTGCTGTATTTGCCTTCAGAGCAGAGAACCTCATGGAAGCGACATCACTTGCTGCAGCTGAAGTAAGGAATTACAGCTTTACTCTGGGTTAGAGGAGAGGGGTGGTGGGGAGGAGGCCTGATGTTTTGGTCCCTCAATGCAGTAGATGTGCCAAGTAGGAGGTTGATGCCTTTGAGGTGGGGAAAGAAGAGAGAGCTGGACCAAGCACACTATCATGCATCTCCCAGAGGTCAGTTCAGACTATTGGCAAAGGACCGGCTTTAATTTAGGTGGTGTGGGATCTGAGCAGATCAAGGAGATTGGAGGTAAAATTGAAGGACTCAGAGCCTGATATAAATTTATCACAAAAAGAAGTAGACAATGACAACTATAGACAAGATTGTTTTGTTCTTGTAATTTTGGATTTTTCATTTTAGCTTCAGATTCAGAATGTTTTATGCCCCGAGTTGGTAGAATCATAACCCCATCAACTATGTCATGAACTAATGACATTACATCAGAATGTTGTCTGGACACCTGGACTACCCAATGCTACTATCTGTGAAAGCACCACTGACACGTCTTTACATCAAGGTCTTTGTGAATTCATATTAATGGCAAGGGGGGTTACTCTTGACTTTTCAACTCACAGATATCACTTGCATGGGAGTGATTTCTGCACACAGCACACATGCATGCAATGTTCAGAAAGTAACATCAGTGATGACCTGGAAGTTGGTCATATTGCTGGCCTTTTTTGTAACATGGCTTCTGAGATATCCAAAGGCCAGTGCTCTGGAATTTTTCAAATTGTTGTCGTCACTTCCTCTCAATGGAGGGGAGTTTTTCTCAGACTATCTGCTGTACCTCATTTTGTTGGTTGTACCTCATTTTTCTAATAATAATGTTCCCCTCTATATATGAGGCTACCATGTTCAGGTTCCCTCACTTTTATGAACGTTCCTTTCTGTTTGATTGGGAGCAAAGAGCTGACTAACAGCATAACAGAGTTGAGCTAATAATTTGGTTAACAAAGGGCAGCCTCATTTCAAAAGTGAATCGTCATTCTCAAAGGTGATTAATGTAAAAGTATCGCATATTTTCTTGCTTTCATCTTGCTAGTAGTAACCTTAACTAATAGATGTTCTTTCCTAATAATAATAGTAATCCTTGCATTTGATATAGCGCCTTATCGTGTCGTTGAGGCTTCTCAAACCGCTTCACAGAATATACTGTAAAGTGGACTGACTATATTTTGTGGGCGAAATGCACACTCAATTGCATACAGCAATTTCACACAAACAGTCCTGGAGTGATTGACCAAATTTTCTTTTTGGGTGGTGGGGATTATTACCCTCGGAAAGCGATCCCCCAATCTATTAACAACCGGGTTCCTATTTAGTGCTAGGTAAACAGAGGTGTATGGAGTGAGGAAACTTGCCTGAGTTTTGCTCCACCAGGAATCGAACTCAGGTCCTCTCGCTTTCGAGGCGAGTGCGCTAACCACTACGCTATGGAACTCCAACTGTAGATGTTGGTTCTCATGTTCATTGCTTGTATGACGTGCAAATCATCTTCTGTATGAAATGTGTGTGGCCTACAAATCATCTCCTGAATGAATTATGCAGGTGACACATAATTCATACAGGACTTGTTTCAGTGATTTGTTTCAGTAGACCTATTTCATTGGGCACATACATCAGCTACTACAATATCAAGATGAGACGATGAGATCAAAGCTAAACCCATTCGGCATGTACAATAACATATATTGAACCACTAATATTGTTTTGGAGACTTCACACACGTTTACATTTCCTTGTTTTGTTTTAACGATGATGCTTTTATATATCAAGATCGTACTCGATCCCAGGAAACCCACATAAAAAGGTTGCAATTCAACAGCTGCAGCATTTTGTTGCTTATCTGATTTCCAAGAGTTCTATTTGTGGTGACAGGTTATATATATTTCTAATCAGCGATTTTCTGTTCCTACAGGCTGTACTTGCTGATCTTTCCACACTAAAGGTTATGCCTCTTCTACAGCTCTTCCTCTTTGCTACTGTTCCTTGAAGCAATACCTACAGAGGTTAGAAGTCCAGACATAATCATCTCACCAATCCTTTTGTCTTCATACCACAGTCTGATGATGAACCTGCATGAGAAAGTGAATGAAAATATGTGCATGTAGATCATGGACTACTTTCTATTTTAAAAAGATGACAGTTCAAAGTTAATAAGTCAAATATAATGACCCTTGTATACTTTGAAACAGCACATGTAAATACTTGGTGTATAATTTGCCCGAAAAAAATAAATTAAAGCTCTTTCTCCTGATGTATTTTTCACCCATATTTAACATGTATTCATTCAGAACTCTTGGAGATCAGATAAGCCATCAAATGCTACTGCCTCACTAATAGTCATTTGCTGACATGGAGCAACAATATCCTTACAATACTTCCTATAAATGACAAATTGTTAATACGTAAAATGATTTGTGTACATAGCAAAGCTAAAATGCAAATTATACTGTTACTTGGCTCAGTTTGTAGCACTCACCTCTGGGTCAGGAGGCTTTGGGTTTAAGGCACATTGAGTCTTTAGCTCATTGTTGAGGCTGACACTCCAGTGTAGTGCTGGAGGAGCACTGAATTATCAGACATGCAGTTCCTCCATTGAGATTTTAACCCAAATCCTAATCTGCCTATTCAGGTGGATGTTGACAATCCATTCACAATATTTGAAAAGGGAGTTTCTAGGTGTCCACCAGCTAAATTAGTCATTCACTCCATGTTTCGTTTTGGATCACTGCGTACATTGGCTGCTGTATTTGTACAAATACTCTAGTAGCAATTACCTATGAAGCATTTGAGATGTTTCAGCATTATAAGCACTGCATAAAATGCAAAGATCATTATATAAAATTTAAAATATATTCTGATGTTTGACCCTAGACATTACTAGAAAAGAAGATGTACAGAACAAGAAAAAAAAACTAATTGCATTTATGCAACCCCCACCACGGAGGATAGTGTTTATTTAACTACTAAATTAGTTCCTTCCAGTGGACTATGTAAATCTACAGCCATAGACTTCGAATTTATTTAAATTGTGCTTTAAATTGTGATTTAAATCCCAGATAAAACTGTTTTAAGGCACGTCAAGTTTTTTTTGTCCTCGATCTCAGAAGGTATCAATCGTGTAAGTTCCAGGTTATTAGTCAAATGTTGCAAATTATGTAATTCCATTTGCAATGCATATGTGAAATTTCATAGTGCTTGGGAAAATGGATATGTAGAATATGTTGTGTAGAATATGTGGTAATGTGGCCTTTAGTCCATAAAGTTGTTATGCTTTGAGGGGTAGAATATTGAGAATATTGTAGTTTTGCATATATATTGAAATATGTGTGAAGTATGCAAGCATTTATATTGTAGTATATTTAGTTTTGCATGAGGTTTATCAATTTTGTGCTTGCGTCAGTAAAGAAGGCAAACAAGATGTCGGCTTTATTGCCAAATCAGTTAAATTCAGATCCACAGGAGCTTTATGCTGCTCTGGTTGGATTGCACTGTGGGTTCCCAGACCTTGGAGTCACAGGAGAGCAATGAAGATAATCCTCAATGTTAGAGGAGTAAGCAACGATTAGACAAAGTAGGATTCTTCAATCTTGAAAGAAGACATTTCAAAGGGGTCCTTCATACAGGTACACAACATTTCATTTTAAATGGGATTGAGAAAGTAAACCCAGGACAAAAGGGTGTAGGCTTAGAGTTGCATAGAGCAATTTCAGGACAGACACCAGGAAGTATTTCTTTACCCAGAGGCTAATTAGCAACTGGAACACGTTTTCTGGAATAATTGAGGCAAGATTATTGGACTCTTTTAAACGTAGCTTGATGCTGTGATGAGAAGACAGAAGCATGGATATTCTGGAATGATGAGGTGAAAGGGGCTGAAGGGGATGCTTCATCCAAACTAATTTTGTGATCCTCAGCCTATAATCAGAGTGTAAGTTATGCTTACATCCACATTGTTATCCATACATTAAAACAATTTACTCATACAATGCAATACAAATTTACATTTATATACCGTTGAAAATACATTAAATTCTGTCATCTTGTTTTCACAACTTAGTGACCACATTGATCTTGGCGTTTTCTGAATCGTCTCCATTAAATCAATGTGCTTTGGAAGGTACAATGCTAAAAATTGCACACAGTATTGCAAATGTGACCCTACAGTATTGCATACCCGTTTTGACTTGTGATGAGTGTAACATAATGACTATAACTGCATGCTAATCTGAAAACAGTTGTACATGTAGTATTTTGCAATCCTTTAGAATTCTCATCATGGTCTCCACTTAAATCTCCACAGATTGAAGTACTTTACCTGACATTACATTCCTGATGTCACTGCTTCCTTCAGATTTTGAACCATCAAATGCTATTTAGCCTATGTTCCTCTATAAGTCTCTGACTTTTTCCCCAGACCTGCCAAGTCTCACTTCTGCACGATCTCTCTCATATTTCAGTTTAGAATTGTAACCTATTTTAATGCATGTCACTCTTTCCAACAAAATAAACACAGCTCTATTTAGTTTAAAAGGGTTTGCAACCTGTATCACTCTTACTGATCATATTGTCTGTAAATGGCCTTGCCAACTTCAGGGTGGGGGGGATATAATCCTACTGAACCACTAAGTAGAGATATACAATTCTTGCATTATGGCATTGCTGTAACAGCACCATCTATCAACAAGTTTGGTTTAAAAGGTGAAGTTGCATTGGACTCGATGTACTAGAATGATTTCCAGACTCACAGTGCCAGAATTTTAATGTGATGGCATTTCCTCACACAGCAGGCCCAGAATAATCGCTGCGAGAACTTTGCATCCTAAACAAGTTAACATATTTGACATACATCATTAAGTCTTTTTTTTACAATTTTCCCCTGATTATTAGTATTTGATTTATATTGATTGTTTTGCCCAGTATAGTAGAAAGATCAATCGTTGGGACCTGACCCCTTTGTGGATATGAAAGCAGTGTGGATATCAGGTTTGTGTGTGCGTGTCTTCCTCTTGTACTGTATTAGCTTTTGTGCATCTTTCCCTCTAGATCACTCTAAATTTGTTATTCTGGAGATTTGAACTCGACTGATTTGGCAGTACAGTCCAGAATCCTATTGCCTTGTTTATTGATGTTGTTTGGGATAAATAACATACATGGTGATTTAATGGATAAATGCACACCTAATATTTGCTGATATCACAACCTTATTTAAGTTCTGCATCAGAGCCTCATTGCAGATAAATGGCGTTTGGATAGTCAGTGCGTGATAACTGAGCAATCTCAGACCTGTAGCTTAGTGGTTAGAGGACTAGCCTCATGAGTGAGAGGACCTGGGTTCGATTCCCAGGCAGGGTGAAACATTGGGCAAATTTCCTTACTCCACATGCCTCTATTTACCTAGCAGTAAGTAGGAACCTGCTTGTTAGTCGATTGGGGGATCGCTTTTCCGGGGGTCATAATCCCTTCAAAAAAAATTACAAAAATAATAATAATTTGATCACCAAATCCACAACAATTTGTGGAATACTGCTTTGCGCAATTGGCCGCTGCATTTCACACACAAAATATACAGTCAATTCACTCTACAATATATTCTGTGAAGCACTTTGCGATGTCTCGAAGACATGATAAGCTGCTATATCAAATGCAAGGATTTTTATTATATGGTGTTTAAAACACTCTTTAAAGTTAGATTATGAACAACAACATTTCTGTTCTTTTTCATTCTTCAAAGATTTTTCTCAAAGAACGACATGGACTTTTATAGTACCTATCACATTAACATCTCAAAGTGCTTTAAAATAATAACTGTTAAGTGTAGTGACTCTTCATAAGTAAAAACAGCAGAAATGTTGCATACAGCAGAGTCCTGCATACCTAGACATGAAATAAATGACCAGTTTATCGGGCTGATTGTCTGCCAGAAAACCAGAAGAAACTGCTTTCTCTTATGAAATATTGTCATCAGATCTTTGATGTCCATCTGAACATGTAGATAGGATCTTAGCTCACCTCATCTGAAGGACAACATCCAACAATGCTGCACTCTTGACTTTGGATTAGAGGGTGAGCCTAGACTACGAGCTCATTCCCAATGTGGGGGTTGAACCCACAATCTTTGATCCAAAGGTGAGAATATTACTAATTGAGTCAAGCTGACATCCCTCTCAACAACTGTTATCAAAACCTCACACAGTTTTCACTGAAATGTGCAGTTGTCCACCAAGAACAAGTTAATGGGTGCGGACATGCAATCCATCAGTTGTCAAAGCACAGCTTCAAAGGAATGAAAAGCTAAGAATAAGTGTTAGAAGGTGAGGAGTACTTGTAAGATCGCAATGCAGTATCAAATGGAGAATAGTATTAGAAGTGACTTGTCAGGCTAAGGACTGGAATGGGAAATGCAATGCTACATAATTGTGCTTTAAGCTCCTCTGATGTTTCATTGGTAAACCAACTGCCAAGTATGAAATTGCCGTTCTAGGTCTTGGACTTGATCCTTGGCTTGTGCTGAGTAAGCTGATCTCTGCTCAGTGATAGTCTTAGCCTCAGTAAATTGGGTTTCAGAGAAAATAATCACACTGGTTATCCAGTGACCCCTGCTGGTAAGAGTTTTTGTGTGCACTTGGAGAAGACTTAGTTTGGGCTTGGCTGTGGTGCGCTGATGGTATGAAAATGGTAAGAAACACAGGATTAAACTTGGCCGTGATGCTTCCTGTGGCTGAATAGTTTGCAGACATCACTCGTCTCATACATGAAGAATCTGCATCCCCAATATGTGTCCTTTGGGGAAGGTTAAAAATATCAGTTGTTTCAAGCAAAATGTGTCAATAGTATGGCATAATGGCTGAAATATTTACTTGGATTAGATTTTTTTCTCCTTGAAAACCTCTGTTATCACACTCCTCCTCAAAAACCCACCCTCGATCCCTCTAATCTCTCACATTACCGTCCCATCTCCAGCCTGCCCTTTCTTGCTAAAATCTGGGAATGCATTGTTTAGGTCAACTTTGGTCACACCTCTCCCTCCTCAAGCCCCTGTAGTCTGGTTTTCGCTCTGCAGAGACAGCACTCGTCAAAGTCACAAACGATATTCTCTCTATCTGTAAGCAGAGCTCCCTTGCCTCCTCGTCCTCCTGGATCAGTCAGCCAGGCCATCCTCCTCCACCGCCTCTCCTCCCTCATCTACCTTAGTGGGACCGCACTCGCATGGTTCGAGTCCTATTTAACCAACCGCCTCCATTTCATCTCAGCAAATGGTTTCTCCTCCGCCCCCGCCTGGTCACCCACAGGGTACCCCAGGGCTCCATCCTTGGCCCTCTTCTTTTCCTCATCTTTTCCTCATCTATATGCTCCCTTTGGGTGATGTCATCCACAGATACAGGGTAAGCTTTCACACGTATGCGGATGACACACAAATCTACTTTGCTTCCTCCAGCTGCGACTCAAGGTCAGCCAATGTTCTCTCAGCTTGTCTGACAGACATCAAGACCTGGATAAGTGTAAACTTCCTGCAGCTGAATGTGGACAAGACAGAAGCCATACTCCTTGGGTCCTGTCAATGTCTTCACTCAGGGGATCTAAACTCCTTAACCTCCCTGGGCTCTCCCTCAGACTCACCGAACCAGTGCGCAATCTAGTTGTCTGGTTCTACCCCCCAGTGTCCTTCCTCCCTACATCCGGTCCCTGACCAGGATCGCCTTCCTCAACCGCCACCACATTGCCTGCCTTCGACTGTACTTTACCCCAAATGCAGCCAAAACCCAGGTATGTATTTGTCACCTCCCGTCTGGATTACTCAAACGCACTCCTCATCGGTCTCCTCCAGCTCATTCAGAAATCTGCTGCCCGCATACTTACCAGGACCGAACACCGAATGGATCGACTTCAAGATCCTCACACTCGTATTCAAATCCACTCTCTGGCACCTCCCTACTTCTCCGACCTCCTCACTCCCCAATCCACCATCTGGCACCTGCGCTCGACTGGCGTCAGCCTCCTGCTCATCCCTTGCATCTTCCGCTCCACCATTGGAGGTCCCACTTTCAGCCACTACGCCCTGAAAATGTGGAACACTCTTCCTCAATCCCTCTGGCTTGACCTCTCTCTACCCTTTGAAACTCTCCTTTTCGACTGTGCTTACAGTCACCTCCACCCTCCCACCCCCCGGTTTGGAGTCAGGAGGCACCACTGCTAAGCGCTCTGAGGCACTACCTGGATGGAGGGCACTATATAAGTTCAAGTTGTTGTTGTTGTGGTGAAGTGTACTGACTGTTTTGTAGACTGTATTTTGTTGCCCCCTCTCTACTCTTTTTCAAGTCGCGTCTAAAAACTTTCCTTTTTGAATTTGCTTGTGGTCACCACTCGCCCCCACCCAGCTTGGAGTCAGGTTACGTCCCTGTTATGTGCTCTGAGACGCTACCCTGGGTGGAGGGTGCTATATAAGTACAAGTTGTTGTTGTTTCGTCCATTACTGGAAGCACTGTATATTGTATGACATTATGGCACTGTTTTCATATAATGACATTGAAGAAATCAAATTACTATGCGATTAGAAATACTATTTGAAAGGTACAGTACTCTGCTCATCAGATACCGACCTTATCAGTTACAAATTCATAACAAGGTTAAAAATAACTAAGCACTGAATGAAAATAAGATCTAAAGTGAAGTCTAAAGTGCTTCTTCCAGTACAGGCTTCATTTTAATTTTAGCACTTGATAAAGAAGCTTTATAAGTAATTAAATAAATGGTAACAACATAACTAATAAAACCTCTTTATTCCCCTGTTTGGCAATGTTATTGTTAACTTTATTATTGTGTGAAAAATGGTAACAACACCCTTACAAAAGCTTTCTTTGGGGGCTTCTGTGGGATTACTGCTCAATTCAAGCTGTATTAACTCGAAATTATTACAAAATGGATTAGTGTATGCAGTTTGGTTACAGGATTTTATAACAAAAACAAGGCTTTGAAAAGATTTAAATAATGACATGTATCATTCCAGTTTGTAAACAACTGAGCTTAAATGGGAATTGACCTGTAATTTTCTTGTCCTAATTTTTCCTCTCCTTTCCTGTGTGCAATTAGCTGCCGTGTTCACCCACAAATATACAGTCAATTCACTTTACAGTATATTCTGTGAAGCGCTTTGGGACGTCTAGAAGACGTGAAAAGCGCTATATCAAATGCAAGGATTATTATTATTATAACTAGGGCAGTCTCAGTCACCCGCCTGTGACTAAAACAAAAAGAGGTGCTGATTGGTAATTCCCCACAGTGAGGTTTTTTTTTTGGTGTTGGACATGTGCGGAAACCCATCACCGTGCTTAAGATGTTAAGAGTATCCAAATCAAACTGAAGGTTTCACACATATAAGCCACCTGCCTCTGCAGGGACACAACCTGCAGATCTAATTCTGGTGAATATTAGGTGAGGTTGGCAAGAACCAAGGCTTGGGGACTCCAGAGTGTGCGTTGGAGTCTTACCAGCTAAAACAGCATTGCCAGTGATATAACTGCCTGACAAGCTTTCCCTCTGCTTGTGCAGTTTAGACAAACCCTACACTTTCGGGCTTTGGCTTGCAGTGTTAACAGGAGCTGAGTGGGAAGAATTTCTGTTCCTTGTGACTGGACTGCGTCTCAAAGTGCTACTAATGAGCCAGGCTTGTTCTATCATCAGCAGTGCCCTGGAGTATTGTGGACACCTTTGACTTAGGAACCAAACTATGAAGACTACCATAGAGGGTTGACTCGATTCTGACAATCTGTTTCTAAGCACATCACCTTGGATCTAGCTCAACTCCAAGGAGTCTTCATTTACCTCCCAGGAGGTTAGTACCCATAGGGAGAAAAGCAACAGAGAGCGACTCAGCCAAGGCACCTCTGAGCAGCCACTTTTAGAGAGAAATAATTTGGCCCAAAACAAAGATATTAAATGGACCCATTGATCCAAAGGTAATCTTTTAGACTTTGACCTCAATTCAAGAATTCACTTTTACACAAGCGTGTACCAAGCAAATTATAACATTTTACATATTTTGACACTTAAGAGTTCCACAACTCAAGTTCAACTCTAGGCTGTAATAGATGGGCAGCTGTGAGTCATGGAGCTGGTATTCATTCTCAACTGTATGACTCAAGTGTAAAGCTTTTGGGCTCGGAACAAAAAAGGCAATTATTGCTTCAGCTGTTTAGCAGGCAGGAATTCAGTATTATTGGCAAGAAATTATATGCATTGCTTTACGGCAGCAATACTGCACTTAACAACTTATGAACTGTTGAATAAAATTGAACCAGGTACCCTTTTGCATGTATGAGAGATTATATTGAATTGCAGAGGATTACATTTTAACCGAGCTACAGAGCTTGCTTATAAATTAGGTTACGTTTGAGGCTAAGATATACTTGTAAATTGAATTCCCAATTTTCACTTGCAGATTTTCCTGGCTAACAAAATATCATTGAAGAGGTGAGAGGCAAATTCCACAAAGGTGAAGAACACATTGATTTTGTTCTGTTGCATTGCTGAATATAATTTTTCAGATGTAACAAGGATTCCATTAAACACCCGAAACCTAGAAGGTTGGCGTCTGAGTTGGCTTCACTTTCATTGAAAATCATTCATCGTATTAATGAATCAGACTCCTGATAGCTGGAGACATACATCTATCTCCCTTTCACCTACACTTTCCAGTAAATCCTGTGAAGCATTTTGAGACATCTCCACTACAATCAAAATGCAAGGATTATTATTATAACATTTTCTTCAACTTTCCCACAAATTAGAGGACCCAGGTGGGCAAAACCTTAGGCAAGTTTCATTACTTGACATGCTCCACACACTTCTGTTCACTTTGCAGTAAGTAGAAACCTGGTTGTTAGTCGATTGACAGATCACTTTCCGGGGGTAATAATCCTTAAAAAAAATGGTCAATAAATCCATGACTGTTTGTGGGAGACTGCTGTGCTCAATTGGCTGCCATGTTTTACCCACAAAATACACAGTTAATCCACTTTAAAATATATTCTGTGACGCCATTTGAGACTTTTCAACAATGTGATAAGGTGCTATATCAAATGCAAGCATTATTTTTTTTCAAATTATTATTTCTAGCCATCCACCTGAATAATTTCAAAATTGGTTCACCAGTGACCAGGTCCACTTACACCCAAAGAAAGAATTCTGTGGAGTGGAGCGGTTATTTCTGAGAATGATTGCGATTCCTGTGAGTTTTTTTTACATCTTCTCACTGTGTGTCTTGTTCATACCCCTATTGGGCAATTGTAACTAACGGTATCTCTACCTCTTCATTTGAATTACAGAAAGGTATTCGGTATCATTGCTCCCAATTTCTCTTACTGTATACCATGGCTATTGAAACTTCAGCTGCTTCCATCTGGTCTGTCGTGGCATTAGTGGGGTTTGAGTTGCAGGCCAAGAACATCAAATATACCTATAAGGCTTCAAAATTATAACTTTTGTGTGGTTTAATGAGTAATTTGTCATTTTCATTCCATCATTTCTTATTTTCTTAAATCGCAGACATCCATTTGACTTATTTTAACTGTTTAAAATAAAGACCAGAGTCTCAAAACTCTGAGCCTGTTTTATATTAAAAAATAAGATTTTGCAGAATTGTAAATAATTCATATATTCAGCCTGAATTTTGAAGTTTAATTTTATTTTAAAAGTACCATAGAAAACCAGCTTACAAATTAAGAATCAATTTAAGAATGTTCAACATTTCAGGGTGTTTTAAATTTTTTGGACAAAATGTTCCTCAGGTTAAGACGAGGTGTAATTTTGATACTTAATGTGCCCTACAGAACTACACATTAGCTGTACTGATAGTAAGTATAACAGTAAACACTGTTTTCTTTTCAACTCAGGCAGAGGTTTAAAATTGCTAAGGGCAATTTCAGGACAGATACCAAGAAGTTTTTCTTTATCCAGAAGGTAATTAATGACTGGAACAAGCTGTCAGGAAGCTGCGGTTGAGGCCAAGGCATGACTGACTCATTTAAAAAACAGCTTGATACTGTGATGGGAAGATGGCAGGATGGATATTCTGGAAAGATGAGAACAAATGGGCTGCAGGGCCTTCTTCATCCAAACCATTTCTGTGATCTTTCAAACTGGGAGGACATCTCAAAGCGCTTCATAGCATATACTGTAAACTGTAGTGACTATATTTCAAGGTGAATATGGTAGCCAATTTGCACCTAGCAATTTATCACAAACAGTCATAAGGTGAATACCCAAGTTTATTTGGAGGATTGTTGGCCAGGACATCGGGAGAAACACTCTTTTCTTGTCAACTAGTGCCACGTGATCTTTAATGTCCACCCAAACAGGCAGACAGGACCTCAGTTTAATGTTTCACCCGAAGGACGACACCTCCAGCAACACAACACTCCTGTATTTGAATGTCAGACTAGACTGAGTTCAAAGTCCCAACATGGGGCTTCAAGCCATAACCTTCTGACTCAGAACCAAGAGTGCAACAATTATTATTATTATTATTACTATTTAGAGGGTCAAAATGTGAAAAACTGAGTACAGAAATGTTCTGGGGTCATGAAAGAAAAGACCTCCATTTTCTTAATCTCTACATTTGAAAGGCATCTATTTCTGTGGTAGCTGATTAAATCAGATGAATTCTCAGTGTGATTGAATTTCTTTGACTGACTAAATGGGGTTGGAAGGATTAACTTGTTTTGCACTCGTTGCTGTACTATTTGAAATTAAACTAGTGCTCCTTCATCTATCAAGTATCCACTAACATATTTCAAATGGTCTTTAAAGCTCAAATCATGTTCCAATTCTTTCCCTCTGTTCTGACTCCCTGAGCCACGGATGTGTGGGGACTTAACTTTGAAATGTGCTGCTCAGCTGTCATCAGCTCAGTAACTGATGTCTTTTAGTAGCCAAGCACCACATTTAATACAACTTCCTGAACTACAAGAGTCCCTCTCCTCATTCTCAAGTTTTTTTTTCTTTGGTATGAGAAAAATAATCAGAATTATGACAAATATTACAACTTAAAATCTATGTCAGGGTATCAGCCTGGATCAGTTAGTAGCACTGTTACCTCTGACTTAAAAGGTTGCGAATTGAAAGCCTACATCCAGACTTTGAGCTCGTAGTTTCGGCAGTGCTGGGGGAGTACTGCATTGTTAGCCTGCAAAATTCATAGTCTCTACACTTTATAGTAATTCCTGTGAAATGCTTTGAGACATTCTCCTGATGTGAAAGGCTCCATATCAAATGCAAAGATTATCGTTTATTATTATTGTCAGAAGTGCCGTCCGTCAGATGAGATATTAAACTGAAGTCCCCTCTGCTTATTCAGATAGATGTTAAAGATCCCCTGGTACTGTTCTAATAGGAGAAGGGAGTTTCTCCTGGTGTCCGAGACCACAATCCCTCAGATAAAAAGTTGTCATTCACTTCATGGCTGTTAGGCAAGCCATTGCTGTGCGCAAATTGTTCACCTACAATACACAATCACTATACTCTACAGTAAATCCTGCGAAGCTCTTTGGGACATCTCAATTACGTGATAAGGTGCTATATAAATTGGAAGAATAATTATTATCTTGAACAGTTAAACAAATTCACAAGTATCAGCATCACACAAAATTTGATAGTGTAATCTTTTAATAAATTGATTTGTGGCAAATTTATCTATTAACTAGAATCAAGGGAGGGAAGAAAATGTTACGCTGTCCTTATAATTTTGCATGCATTGGCTGGGGGCAAAGGTTTATTTACTGAAGGGCCAGACTGGTGACTGTAAATACGACCCATTCCATGCTGGTCTTTAGGTTTAGGTTAATTACACCGAATACTCTAAATCAGGTTGGATCAACTGGTAGCCTGTGGGCCCACATCCTACCCAGGGGATAATTTCATCCATGCAGCACTGTTATTAATATATTATTATTAATAATTAATTTGTCACAAAAGATTCTTCTTTTACTGCAATTTGGTCAGACCTTTCCCCCACTGTTTTATGTAAGGTCTTATGTTTAACTATATCATTAGTTTGTTGTCTCTTGTTATCAACATCAATCTTAACTGTTGGTTATTTACACTTGTAAAAGGTCTCACGTTCCTCACTGAAAATCGGCTGGTTTTCAGTGGAGATATTTTATTAATAGACTTACCCTCTGCTAGTCAATGTTAGCTCTAAGTTATAACATTTGAAGAATCGTCATAGATCCTTCACAGTAACTGATGCCCACAACACCTGTTAATGCTGTCTACTGACATTACATGACTTTGAGAAGCATGAAGCCTGCTCCAAACTCAACAAAATGGTTCATTATGACCATTTTGTTTCTTGGAAAGCTGTACAATAAAAAGGATTTTTAACCTCAACCTCATTATGTTACTTCAGCATGAATCAACTCTCTTCAGAAGAGAGTGGTAAAGGGTGAACATGAGGGAAGAATTGAAGGTGAAGAATAAATCTACCGCAAATGGCGGAATTTAAATTGGAAAAGAAAATTAGTCTCTTCATGGGAGCCAGGATGAAGGATCTGTTCAACTTTTACATCTAGGAGGCTTGAAAGCTAAGATTGAAAAAAACTCTGCTCCACATCCTCTGAAATACTAATTTCTCTGATATTTTCCCTTCTCCCATTTTCAAAATTTTGAAGGTTATACTACTGGTTGATGACTTTCTACTTTATTCTCTCAGTCTGGCTGCCTTTGCTCTAAAATCACAAATCCTTCTATTTCACTGTTGTCCATAATGAACTTTCTCTGGCACCAAATAAATAGAATAGAGCCTGGGAAAGTTCAGTTGGAAAGCTCTGCAAAGTTATGATTGTATATATTACAAAATAATAAACTATATTTGGGAGTGTTCTCGAGACAGTAACACGTACTTAGCATTCAGGTAACTGTGCAAAGCACGCAAGCTTCTATCACAATGATTTATGACTTTTTTCAACCTTTGTAAGATTGATCTGGGATATAATACATAGGCAGTTCGGGACATATGTACATGCGACTGTCAGGAGGGTGGAAGGCGAACTAGATGGGCCTTAGTTTTTTTTTCTTCTAGCATTTCTTATTTTCTTATGTATGATCTAGTATGTATGATCAAGTGCTGTCTTTCAGATTACATTTGGTATACACCTTTCACTTTGGGAGGACGTCTCAAAGTGCTTCACAGGATACACTGTGAAGAGTAGTGCCTGTGTGTTTTGTGGATGAACACTGCAGTCAATTTGGTCACCGGAATGTCCCACAATCAGCCAAGAAGTGAATGACCAATTTTATTTACAGGATTGTTGGCCAGGACACCGGGAGAAACTGGAAGGAAGAAGACTGCAAGGAAATCCAAGATCTTAAACAAACATCATCCAAGTGAGTCCAGAATAAAATTAAACAATACAAAATAATCTATTTTTGATTGTATATATATAATCATACCTCCCAGATTAAGCACCTTACCAAACTGGAATGTTTTAAAGCTTTCAAACCATTATTTACACGTAATGTTATGTAGACAAACATGGCAGATAATATAATTGTAACCCTTGCATTTGATATAATGCCATATTACATTGTCCAGAAGTCTCAAAGTGCTTCACTGTAAACTGTAGTGACTGTGCACTTTGTATGTGAATGCAGCAGTCAATTTTCACACTGGAATGTCCCAAAAATAGCCATGAAGTGAATGACAGATTTTATTTGGGGGATTGTTGGCCAGGATATTGGGAGAAACTCCCTTTTTCGAATAGCCATGACAGACCAGCCAGTCTAGCTTGTTAGTAGATCAGTAGCAAGGCTTTGAGATTCTTCTCATTTGGCTCTTGTTATCGCTGCAGGCCAAAGGTCCAATGGGTAGGGTGGTCTCAGCTGGACAAACAGAGGGTAACTTATCGGATATTGTTCACAATGACAAGCCACACATTTTTAAAGTCCAGCAGTAACCAGCAGAACACATTTTCCCATACCTGACAAACAGAACTCATACATATGTCAAGACTCAGTAGTTTACTATGGATACTCTTCAGAACTTAAGCAGAGTGATGGTTTGTCAGACATTCGATTAATTTTTTTTCCTTCAAGAAAATGTTTGCCTTGTTTATTTTAAGGCATTCCAGTGAAAGCTTTTGTGTATGCAAGGGTGGTTTTCTCTGACCGTGACATCACATAAAATTAGCATTCATGTTGCTTTACATCCTCTCACCACATCTGAGCTAGAAATCAACATCAAAATATTAAAAATGAAACTCAAAACTACTGGGGAGTAGCAATTAAAAAAGAAACCAAGGAAGTCAATTTGATATGACTCAAAGACACCTGAGGTCAAGTGTGGTCAACCCTATTCAACAGCTTGTTTTCCACTGACCATCGGATCCAGACCTAGAGGCCACAGTAGATCGAAAAGGGAGTTTAGGAAGTTCTTTAAGCAGAAGACATCACTGCTGGAAGCGGTGGTTGAAGCAGAAACTATCAACATATTTAAGAGGAAACTTTATGCATACATCAGAGAGAGGGAATAGGAAGGGCTCACATGGAGTACAACTAGTGCAACGCAGACTAGTTGGGTTGAATAGCCTGTTTCTGTGCTATAGCATTCCTGGTTGTTAGTCGATTGGCAGATCACTTTTCTGGGGGTAATAATTCCTTCCAAAAAAAAAGTTGATCACTCAATCCACGATTGTTTGTGGGACATAGCTGTGCGCAATTGGCTGCCACATTTTGCCCACAAAATCTAAGTCATATGCCTCTAATATAGAAAACAGCAACCCATAGCTTATTTGCTGTATAAATCTACATTACTTCTATAAGATCCAGACAAGACTGAAGGATAACCCTGCTCCTGCTTCTCTGAAGAAAGTGCTCCTGATCCAAACATGTTTGCCCACAAAAATACACAGTCATTAGTTTACAGGAAATACTATGAAACACTTTGAGGTGCTTTGAGGCATCCTCCGGACGTAATAGGTGAAATATCAAATGAAAGGATTATTGTTATTACTAAACCCCAAAACTCTGGAACACTCTCCCTCTATCCCTCTGCTTGGTCCTCCTTCTCCATCTTCAGGTCCTGCCTGAAGACCTTCCTCTCCAACCTTGCTTACGGTCACCTCCCCCCTCCCTCCGACTCAGCATTGCGTTCCGCCACTATCAAGCTCTCGGATGCTACCGCGCACAAAGGGCGCTATGTAAATGCAAATTGTTGTTATTGCTGTTATTATTATGGAGTGACATCTTGCATTTTTCCTTTTCAAGGCGGGCTAGCCTTGAATGTCAGCAAAGACATCATGGAAAATAAAGTTATGCCGACATTAATCAAGCAGCATCTGCTCACTGAAATCAATTGTCACGTTTCTATCAGAGCTTTAGACAACTTGGAAATGGAAATAGAATGTTCAGCCCATCAAACATAGTAAAATAGCATTTTTCTGTGCAGAAGGTGGCCATTTGGCCTATTACATCTGCTTCTTCCATAGATGTATAGTGCAGTGTATCAGCAAGTAGAAGAGAGCAGAATAGGATATATCAAGACACCAAGCTTGAAAAGCCTGCAGACTATAGAGGAAGAGAAGACTAAAGGAGGTAAGGAGTTCTACAGTATTGAGATCTGACAAAAGAAGGAGTTTGAATAGAAGATGATGTGTTGTGTTATAATTTCAACACAGTGTGCAGGGAAGTGGAAAAGCGTGTTGGTCAACATATTTGAGTGGAATCCTGTAGCTCAGTGGTTAGAGCACTCGCTTTGCAAGCGAGAGACCTGAGTTCAATTCCAGTCAGGGCGAAACCTTGGGCAAGTTTCCTGACTCCACACAGAGCCTAATAATAATCCCTCCAAAACCAAAAACAATAATAAATTGGTCATTTTCAATCCACGACTGTTTGTGGGACATTGCTGTGCGCAATTGGCTGCCGTGTTCCCCCACAAATATACAGTCAATTCACTTTACAGTGTGTTCTGTGAAGCGCTTTGGGACGTCCTCCCAACATGAAAAGCGCTATATCAAATGAAAGGATTATTATTATTATCAGGTGGAACTCTGTAGTACAATTAGGTGAATGTGAAACTAAATGCACTGTGGTGATTCAGTAAGGGATGGACATCAACCAAAGTTATCTTTGCTCAGCTTTGATTGATTTCTGAGACCCAGAATCTCTCATGTTTGTAGCCAAAAGGACATTGTCTTACAATTTACAGTAGTCCAGAATTCTGAAACATTCTTCAGCTCACCCTAACTTTGTAGCCATTTTTTACAATAATAATAATATTGAAGAAAAATGACTTCCAAATTAAAACTGAATTTAAGAATTTTCCCAAACTAAATTCTTACATTTTTGGGGACGTGGGAATACAGTCTCTGTTATTTTAATCAATTTTTACATTTGATAGAATGCTTTTGTATCAGAAAGACGTCTCAAAGCTCTTCAAAGAATATACTGTAAAGAGGAGTGGCTGTGTATGCTGCAGGCAAACCCAACAGCCAATTTTTAAACAGCAGTGTCGCAACAACAGGGAATGATGGGGTTAGTGGTGGGGAAAGAGAGTCTGAAAGGGACTGCGTCAAACTTGTTTTGGCTGAGCTCTGAGCTCAATTAGGCTGATCCACATCTTTGAAGGAGATGATTTGCAATTACTTACTTCACCCAATGGTGCGGTGAATAAAGGTACAGTGGTTAAAGCTGCAGCTTACAAACGTGAACTTGATGGTTCATAATCCTGGTCATCTTGGGGTGGGTAGGTAAGCAGGGTCTCCTTGGAGGTGAACTGACTCCAAGGTGACATGCCTGGCAACGGAATGTCGGAATTGAGCCAGTCCTCTGTGGCCGTCTCGGTAGTCCAGTTTCTGAGTCAGGCGAGTCCGCAGTATTCCAGGGCACGGCTGATAACAACACATCAGCAGGACCTGGAAGGGCAGCCAGTCACTGGGGGCAGGGAATCATCCAATTCAGCTCCTGTTAACTTTGCAAGCCAGAGCCCTAATGGGGAGGTGGTCCTAGCTGGACAGGCAATGGGAAAACTTGCCAAATAGTGCTATTGATGGCAAGTTACCTGGTTTTAGCTGGTTGGATTCCAGCAGTCTTGCCAATTTGCGCCTAATACTTTCTGGAATTAAGTAAACAAGCTGCGTCCCTTCAGGGAGAGAGTGTGCATTACATTCCAACAAGTTATCTCTAGAATATCCATGTGTAGGTGGGATGCATAGAAATCTGTTTAGTTTGGATATTCTTAAGCATGATGATGAGTTTCCGCATGTGTCAGACACCAGGCTGACCCCACACCAAAATAATTCTGGCATGTACTGAATCGTCTGCTATCTTGGGGAGGTTATATTGGCTTCTTTCTTTTGAAGCAAAAACATCAATGTCTTTTGGAGGAAGTGTGATGAGATATATGAGGAAGAGGGGATTAGGAGGGGCACAGACTCAGAGAACAAACACCAGCATGCACTTACTGGGCTGAATGGCCTGTTTCCGTTTTGTAATGTTTTATGTAATTTTATCTCTACATTTGTTTCCTTCATGGAGAATAGAAAGCCCCTTCGGGGAAAAAGCACAAAACTGAGCCAAAAATTCAAACCCAATCCAATCCAACCCTACATTTAGGATTGTCGGACTGGATTCACGTTTCCTCTGAATTGGCAGATCGGGAGATCTGATCCCCAATTGACAAGAAGCTTGGAGATGAGCTGTATTTAAACTTTAAACTTCAAATACAGTATAAATGGGTCAGAGCTGATGTTTTAAGAAATTAGTTAGATTGAACTGGACTCTCAGTTCTCGGATCCCTTTGTCAGTTTTACTGTAATGAGGAAAAACCTTTAGAAGATGTTCTTGGAATGAATACCTGGAAAATGTTATTATCTTTTTTCTAACAGCTTGTGTGGCAGAAATTAGGGCCTGGATGAGTGCAAACTTCCTGCAGCTGAATGTGGAAAGACAGAAGCCATACTTCTTGGCTCCCATCAACTTCTTCACTCGTAGATCTGAACTCCTCAACCTCCCTGGACTCTCCCTCAGACTCACCAAACTAGTGTGCAATCTAGGCGTCTGGTTTGACCCTCAGCTGTCCTTGCTTCCCCACTTCCGGTCGCTGACCATAACCGCCTTCCTCCGCCACATAGCCAGCCTCCAACCGTACCTTAACCTAAATGCAGCCGAAACTCTCGTGCATAAGTTTGTCATCTTTCACCTGGATTACTCAAACGCACTCCTTGCCAGTCTCCCCAGCTCCACTTTTTAAAAAATTCAGCTCACTCAGAACTCTGTTGCTGACATACTGAACCGGACTAAACTCCATACCCACATCTCACCAGTTCTGGCCAGGCTCCACTGGCTCCCCATCACTGAACAACAACAACAACAACAACCATATGACATTTATAGAGCGCCTTTCACGTCGGGAGGACGTCCCAAGGCGCTGAACAGTCAGGGGTCGGGGCCCAAGCATGGGGGAGGGAAGGCAGAGAGGTGGGAGGGAGCCCAAAGGCACGATCGAATAGAAGGGTCTTGAGACTGGCCTTGAAGGAGGCAAGAGAGTCAGTGAGGCGAAGGGACTGTGGGATGCAGTTCCAAAGTGTGGGGGCAGAGGGGCTGAAAACCCGGCCACCGATGGTAGGGTGGGTCGGGCGTGAGACATGGAGCAGACTGGAGCCCGCTGAATGGAGGGAGCGGGCAGGTTAGTAGGGAGTCAGCAGGTCAGAGAGGTAGGAGGGGGCGAAGCCATGGATGGCCTTAAAGGTGAGGACGAGGATCTTGAACTCGATCCTCTGGAGGATGGGGAGCCAGTGGAATCGGGCGAGGGTGGGAGTGATGGGGTCGCAGATCCTGGTGCGTGAGAGTACACGAACTGCAGTTTTGGATGATCTGCAGCTTGTGAAGGCCGATGAGGAGGGAGTTCCCATAATGGATGGATCGACTTCAAGATCCTAACACTTGTGTTCAAATTGCTTCACTCCCTGGCACCTCCCTACCTCTCCAATCTCCTCACTCCCCAATCCCACACCTGGTGCCTCCACTCGACTGGCACCGGCGTCCTGCTCGTACCTCATACCCTCCACTCCACCAATGGAGGTCGCTGTTTCAGCCGCACGCCCCGAAGCTTTGAAACACTCCCTCAATCCTTTTGCTTTGCCCCCTCTCTCCCCTTTTTCAAATATTGCCTGGAAACCTTCCTTTACGACTGTGCTTATGGTCACCTCCCCAACCATCCCCAGCTCGGAGTCAGGCTCTGCCACAGTTAAGCACTCTGAGATGCTACCCTGAGTGGAAGGCACTATATAAGTGCAAGTTGTTCTTATTGTTGACGATGGACCATGTGGTCATTTCTCATTCTATGCTTTCTTATGTTCACAGATGCTATGAAAAAAAATCTATTCTTTAGTGTGCCAGTCTAGTCTAGCTCAATTTGTATTCTTGCCTTGGGTCAAAAGGTTGTGGGTTCAAGCCCTACATTGGGATGATGAATTCACAGTCTAGGTTGATACTAATGCAGATTTGGGATTGTGATGCTTTTTTGGAGGTGCCTTCGGCTTAAATTTTAAACCAAGGTTCTGCCAACTTGTTTAAGCACTTTGAGACATCCTCCTGACGTGAAAGGTGCTATATAAATGTAAATGTGTTGTTGTTCAGGGATGAATTTTGCCCAGTATCCAGCCAACAATCCTCCTTATAATTTAGTTATTCACTTTCATGCCTGTTTGTGCAACTTTGCAGGCACAAATTGGCAGCTGTGTTTGCTAACAAATACAGTCAGTATAATAGACATTAAGTACCTGTGAAGTACTTTGAGACATTTTGACATTATAGGCTCTATATCAATATGGAATATTCATTAGCGAAATGTGATTTGTATTGCAGTGTGCGTGGGGATAGAAATTCCTGCTATAGTTGTGTGAATGCTGTAATTAAGCCAAACCCTTCAGTAGTTTGCACACCTACAGCATGCAAGCATGCTGAAGTTGCTCTCATGTCCTCGCATTTCTTGGCAGGCAACGAATCACACAAGTCAGCCAGCAGCTTTCTCCAGTTCAACTTGGATGTTAAAGCATATCCTCTGCATATTTATTCTGATATAAGGTATCAAGTGGCACACAGCAGGGTACTTTTGTAAGCAGATCTCATTTGTAAAGGTATGTGTAATGCAACAGGGATCTTTGTTGTCCCGGAGGTACACTGGTAACAGCTGGCAACAGCTTGGGTTTCTCTAATCAGGTACAGACAGGTGTAGGCCTTTCATGTTGAGAATGTTAACTGCATTCTAATGACAATATAACTTCATCTGAAGGAAATTATTATTGGAGTAATGGGATAATGACATGCAATTTATAAACAGATATTTTCCACTCAAGAGAAAGTATCAGTTACATATTTTCTATTCATGATCTCTTCCTCTTCCATTTTGGTATGAAACAGGTTGTTTTGAGACTAAATGAATTGAGTTTAGATGCCCATATGTCATTTGTAGGCTGTACAGTGCTTTAGTCAGACTACACGTTGATTACTGCTTACAGTTCTGGAGGTTGCGGAGCAGAAGGGAGCAATGAGATTGATTCCCAGTATTAGAGGAATAAGCTGTGAGCAAAGAATAGACAGGGCTCTTCAGTCTTGAGAGAACATGACTCAATGAGGCCTCATAAAGGTGTACAAAATTTTAAATGGGATTGAGAAAGCAAACCCAGATCAATGCTTTCAGATCCATCATGAAAACATCACAAGAGGACATAGGCTTAGCGTTGTAAAGGCCAATTTCAGGAAAGATACCAGAAAGTTTTTCTTTATGCAAAGGGTAATGAACGATTGGAACAAGGTTCCGGGAACAGTGATAGAGGCCAGAACACTTGACTCATTTAAAAAGCAGCTTGATGTAGTGACTGGTAGTCTGGGAGTTCTGAAGGGATGAGATCAGATGAGCTGAAGGGTTTTCTTCACCCAGACTAATCTTGTGATCTTGTGAGTACAACCAATGTTGCCTTCAGTTGCAGGCAGGTCCTGCTCCTCCCCCCAAAAAATGTAAAAGGAATCTTCCAAAGGGCTTGCACACATATAAAACAAGATTGAGAGGAATATGATCAAAGGTCATTAAAATTAGGAATTTCATAAATGGTATTGATTTATGAAACTCATCATTTCAGGCAAATCTGAGTTATATTGTAGAGACAGAATTGGAATGTGTGGTTTAAATTAGAAAGTTTCAAGAGAGGAAAAAGCTTAATTTTATTTCTTCCAGAAAGCAGAAATTTCAATGTGACATTAGAACTGACAAAATCTTTTTGCTCTTACCAATTGTCTTCTTGGCTCTCCTGAAGGCAATCACTCTTTCCTGGGATGGGGTGCAAGCCTGTGATACCTCAGCCAAGTGGCAGCCAATTCAATGGTGGAAAGCCCAAAGCCAATCCTGTCTTTGCACGCTGTCTACATATGCACATTTATATTAATAATAATCCTTCAATTGTATTTGCAAGGAGGTCACAAAGTGCAATCTTCCTGCATTTACTAAATATTGTTCTCTGACTTCTCTTCCAAAAGTGATGATATTTTCATAAAATTGAATAGGATGAAGAAGGCCCTTTGACCCATTTGATCTCATTCTTCCAGAATATCTACCCTGTTGTCTTCCAATTAGAGCACTAACCTTTTTTTAAAAATGATTTCAGCATTCTGGCCTCAGCCACCCTTCCTGTTAACCTATTCTGGGTATTAATTACTCTCTGAGTAAATAAATACTTCCTTGTGTCTTTCCTGAAATTGTTCTTTGTTAAAGCTTTGTCCTCTTGTTCTACTGTCTTAGTGCACCTGAAAGATGTTGTACTGGGTTTACTTTCTCAATTCCATTAAAAAAATTATATAAAGTCCCCTCTGAGATGTATCCTTTCAAGCCTGAAAAGCTCTAGCTTGTCTAAGCATTGCTCATAGCTCATTCCTCTAACATGGGAAGTCATCCTCATTGTTCTCCTCTGGGGCCTGTGCAGTCGGTTATGTCATTGTGACCAGAACTGTATTCAGTTCTCCATTTGCAACATGACTAGAGCATTGTATAACTTGAGTTATGACTTCTGAAGGTATAAATTCAACTGACCTGGCAAAATATTCCCAGCATCCTGTTCGCCTTGTTTATTGCTGTTTCACACTGGTGATTGTGAAGTCAGCTAGCATCTCTGGATCTCTATTAGCTTTCCTCTGGGCAAGTAATGTCCCATTCATGGGGTACGTGTCTTCTTACTTCCTAAATATAATACCTTGCATTAATCCGTGCATTGAGTTTTCAGTCGAACGTTAACATCAACTCATGATGATACTCCTATAATCTTGTAATCTAGTTGTAACAAGTTGGAAATTTTTCTGAAACAATTTTATGTAAAAGATGACTGTTGTGTAGAATCAGGAAATGTGATTAGCCTTAAATTTCATTGTAGATCTTACAATCACATTAATATTTGGAATAACTACTGTATTAGCATTAAATTATGTAACTTGATAAGTAATTGAATGTATTGTCTGCTTAAGCCTGGAGTCCCCACTTACATGTAGATTATGTGAAGGAAGCAAGCAATTTTCACAGTCTGAAACATCCTTGTTCAAGCACAATGCCTGTGGCAAAATACATATTGCTTTGAAATGTTGCTAAAAATCTAAATTTAAAGAGATGTGCTTCATGCTGTTGATATCTTATTTCAATATAAAGAGTAAATTCAACGAGTAGAAGCTGGCCCTTGCTGAGTGCAGCAAGAAGCTGTCTCTGACCACAGTTATCCTATTTCACAGGCATCTTCATCCAGTTGGTTCATGATAACGTATTGATCACCATGCCAAACAAGAGTTGGCAATAAACAAGGCAAACAGGGTGCTAGTCTGTATTGCCAGTCAAATGAGTTCAGATCTCCAGGTCCCTGGCAGGCAAATCTAGTGGGTAACACAGGTGTGACCTCACAGCAAACTAGTGCTGAATGAAAAGCTGTAAAGTGGATAAAGAACAAATACATTGCAGGATACTTTGAAAAGAGATTCCAGTCTAAATGCTGCAGCTGTTTTAAAATACCCCTTAATGTCTGTCAATTCAACACTGTGACTAACAACTATAAAGCCTGAAATTCCACCTAGTTTTAGCTTAGCCTCTCAGGCTGCTGAAACCCTCACCCATGCATTCGTCACATCAAGGCTCAATTATGGAAACTCCCTCCACATCGGCCTTCCCAACTCTTCCCTTCACAAGTTGCAGATCATCCAAAACTCTGCAGCTCGTGTACTCTTGCGCACCAGGCTCCGTGACCCCATCACTCCCACCCTCACCCGACTCCACTGGTTCCCCATCCCTCAGAGGATTGAATTAAAGATCCTCGTTCTCACTTTCAAGGCCATCCATGGCCTTGCCCCCTCCTATCTCTCTGACCTGCTGACTCCCTACCAACCTGCCCGCTCCCTCCGTTCAGCGGGCTCCCATCCGACCCGCCCTACCATCAGTGGCCGGGCTTTCAGCCTCTCTGCCCCCACACTCTGGAACGCCATCCCACAAGCCCTTCGCCTCACTTCCCCCTTACCTCCTTCAAAGCCGGTCTCAAGATCCTCCTCTTCAATTGTGCCTTCACAGTCGCCCTGCCACTTCTCTGCCTTCCCTCGCCCCTAACCCATCACTCCCCTATGCTCGGGTCCCGACCCCTGACTGTCCAGCACCTTGAGACGTCGTCCAGACGTGAAAGGCGGCTATAAATGTAACTTTGTTGTTGTTGCTGTAAAACCTTAGTATTATCTTTAAATTTAAGATTGCCCAGGATTATGGAAAATCCTTAAATTCAGTCTTAATATAAAAGCTGGTTTTCCTACAGGTTTTTGAATGAACTGGCTTTGAAATTAGGTCTTAATTTTAAAAATCAACAATCCTGTGCAATCTTAAATGCTAAGAAAATATGGTCTTATAAGCTAAAACCAGATTGAATTTCAAGGCTTGGGTTTGGGTTGAGGTTTGTCACATAATTCTCCTGTAACTTTCAGAGTCCAGAACCTTTTAGAGTAGCATTTGTTCAGTCATTCAACAAAGAATACGGAGCGTGGAAACAGGTCACTTGGCTAAACTGTGCCCGTGTTTATACTTTATACACACGATTCTTCACCCACTCCTTACTCCCTCTCATACGCTTCTATTCGTTTCTTTTTCATGTGAAAGTCTAGCTTCCTCTTAAATGCATCTGTACTATCTGATTCAACCAATGCTGAAGGCATGGTCAAAGAGGAAGGTCTTCAGATGGGACTTGAAGGAGGCAAGAGAGGGGGTGAGGCGCAGGCATTGCGGAATAGAGTTCCAGAGTGGGGGGTGACAGAGATGCTGAATGCCCGACCACCAGCGGAGTCTGACAGGAAGTCAATGAATTTGAACACGAGTGTGAGGATCTTGAAGTCGATCCATTCGGTGATGGGGAGCCAGTAGAGCCTGTTCAGAACTGGTGAGATGTGGGTACCGAGTTTGGTCCGGGTCAGTATGCGGGCAGCAGAGTTCTAAATTAGCTGGTGTTTTGAATACTGGAGCTGGGGAGACCGGTGAGGAGTGCTTTTGAGTAACCCGGTCAGGAAGTGACAAAAGCATGCACGAGGGTTTCGGCTCCATTTAGTATAAGGTACGTTCAGAGGTGGACAATGTGGCAGAGGAAGCCGGTCCTGGTCAGTGACCGGATGTGGGGGAGGAAGGACAGCTGTGTGTCAAACCGTACGCCTAGATTGCGCACTGGTTCGGTGAGTCTGAGGGAGAGCCCAGGGAGGTTGAGTTCATGTTGGGAGGATGTCTCAAGGAGTTTGACAGTCCTGGCTGGGGATGGGAACCAAAGGGGAAGGGGAGGGGAAAGATGACCAAAACTGTATTCAAAGAGGTACATCTGGAGACAAACCCGGAACAAGGTGATGATAATTTGTAGAGTTAATGATGAAATTTAGAGAGTAGAATAATGCAGCCTATCTTGAAGTCCTAGTGAAATTCAATAGGTGTCTTCTGTGGTTAAAAACGCAAAATGCTGTCATTACTGCAAAATCCTTAATTGGACCTCATTGATCGGTGAGATTCATATCATCATTAGTTTACATTATAAATTACATCATTTTAGATTGTTTTAAGACCAATGCTGACCATTTAGTATATAATAATAATAATCCTTGCATTTGATATAGTGCCTTATCGTGTCTTCGAGGCGTCTCTATATATTGGCACATAGAGATTAAGGTTGATTTACAATCAATAAAAAATTACATTTGTATAACACCTTTCAAAGCACTGGATAGTCCAAGGTTTGCACCTAAACTGGGGTTAGGAGTCAAGAGGGTGGAGGACAAGAGGGAGGGAGAAACATGGCTGAATGCATGATCAAAAAAGAGTTTGAGGTTGTTGTTACCAGGAGTTGTTTGAGGTTTTCAAAATAATGAAAGGAATTATCAGGTTAGATGGTGGATAACTCTTTCCTCTGGTAGAAGGACACATTACCAGGGGGAATTGCCTTAAAATTAGAATAAAGCCATTAAAACTGAGGTCAGAAAGCATTTCTTCACATAAAGGGCGGTGAAGATGTGGAATGCATTGCTCTAGAATGCTATGGAAGCAAAATCAATAAAGATATTTAAAAGAGAGATAGACAATATACGTGGGTAGTAGATGTATTAAAGGGCATGTAGACAGGGTGGGTATTGGGATTAAAACTTCTGCCAAATTCTGATATACTAGTGGAACTAGTTCAATGGGTTGAATGGCTTTCTCCTGTTCTCTGTTTCTATGTATGCATCCTACAACAACAAAACCACCAACTTGCATTTATGTAGCGCTCTTCACACCGGACGGTATCTCGGAGTGCTTTCAGATGGCTGTAGAAAGGACCAAAATGGGAGATTGTACAGCAGGTAAATTGGGGATCATATCACTTTAGTAAAACATTCTTTACATTTTACAATTTCTGCCTTCAGCAATAAATATCTATTTTAGGCAAAGGTCAGTTCTGTATCAGTTGGTTCAAAATCTTATCAGATCTTCCTCTTTCAGACATTTTTTCCACGAAGAAGATGCTCATCCCTTACTAACCAGCCTTGAGGAGGGAGAGGCCTGGAAGAGGAATATAGAATTCTGACTGCTATTGATAAGGATGTTACCTGCCTCAAAAAATAACAGCACTTTGACTGGTTCACATCATGTATCTGTTCATTTAATTATTCTTTCTTTGCATTTGTATATCAACACATGCAGGGCATTTGGCATATAAAACATGCCCACCATTTAATTACTTCTTGACAGTTCTGTTTAATCCCATCTCCCCACCTTTTCTCCATATCCCTAAATACCATTATTTCTCAATGAATTACAGAAAATTACATAGACTGTACCGCACTGAAACCAGTCATTCGGGCAAACTAGTCTGTGCTACAGTTTAAATTTCACAAAAGCCTCCATCCATCCTATCCCATCTTCTTTTTTCCTCTCCCAAATCATCTATTTCTTTCTCCCTCGTGTATGTACAGCTATATAGCTTTTGGCTAACAGTTCTACTGCTCTTTGGACGGGTGCACATTCTCACAACCTATCTCTGGCTTGTATAGCGAGCTACAAACATTAAAGTTGCCCATTGACAGTTAGCATATCTACCAAAAATAACATTCGATCAGGCTTCACTTACTTATTTCTAGCCAAATTGCTTAAAAGACTGATACAATTGTCTTTTTTGTATATCAATTCTTAGAATCGATTCAATGTTGCACAACCAATTGGATACTCAGTTACTCGTAAAATGGCTTAATGTTTCTGCCAAATTGAGACTTTGCATAGCTAAGCTGTTCGATGTTGGAGCCTGTGGGAAAGAGGCAGATGTAATAAATGCCCCATTTTCAAATCTGTGTTTCTTCAATGTGAAGGCTTTCTTTATAAACTATAAATCTATCTTGTGTTTTGTCTGAAAATCCCTGACGGCCCAGCAGTCTGTTAGAGGAGAAAGGCTTAAAAAAAAATTACACCTGATTTTCATAGTCAGAAGGACTTGCCTGTGTTGGAATGGTAATACTGTGAATCATTCATTAAAATGTCATTTAAATTGTACTTAACATTAAACTTTTGCAATTCAATTACAAGTGTGTTGAAAGAAATCTATAAGTGTTGAATAATAATAATAATCCTTGCATTTCATATTGCACCTTATCACTTCGTCGAGAGGTCTCAAAGCGCTTCACAGGATTTACTGTAAAATGGATCTCTTAAGATTTTATCTTAATAGATATCCTGCCTCTGACCGTGCATTTTGTGGGTGAAACGCAGCAGTCAGTTGAGCACAACAATGTTCCACAAATAACCATAGAGAGAGTGACCAATTTGGGGGATTGTTGGCTTGGACTGGAGAAACACTCTCCTCTTTTCGAATAATGGGATGTTTAACATCAACCTGAACAGGCAGACGGAAACTCGATTTAACATCTTATCTGAAGGATAACAACCACAAAATTCCATTTGTAAAGCACCTTTCATATTGGGAGGATGTCCCAAGGTCCTGGACAGTCGGTGTTTTGGACCCGAGCTGGGCGTTGGGATTGGGGAGGATGGAGGGAAGGGGAAGAAAGGAGGGTGATCAAAGGCTTGGTCGAAGAGGGTTTTGAGATGGGTCTTGAAGGAGGTAACAGGAGAGGGCAAGGCAGAGGGACTGTGGGATGGAGTTCCAGAGGGTGAGGGCAGAGTGGCTGAAGGCCCGGCTTATGGAGTCAACCAGGAGGCACTCGGACTTGTTGATGTTCAACTGAAGAAAGCTCACCACTTGGTGCAGGTTGGTGAGCTGTGTTACTGACAGCGTTGATAATTCTTGCATTTAATAATAAGGATGGTTCACACTAACAAATTAATACTTGAAGACACTTCACAAATCTTTTATCTTTTATTTGCACATATTGGAGGTAAATTTAGAGTATTTCAGAACAAATTTGCAGCACATCAGATCTACTATTAACGGTCACAATTTTCACCTTCTTGTAAGCTTAATAGATATCTTGGCTCTGAGTTGAAAGATCAAGGATGAATAAGAAAGACTTTTAATAAAGCTTATTAACATAAATATTTTGTGTCCATAATTAGAAATCTTAATCATATGTTTGAGGGATGAAAAGCTGTGCTTTACATATTTAGTTGTAAATGGCAATAAGTTGATATTCTGAACAAAATACATAAATAATTACTTTAATGTAGTATGTTGCACTGACCAATTTTACTTTGGTGCATGTTGGTGAGCTGTGTTACTGACATCACTGATAATTCTTGCATTTAATAATAATCCTTGAATTTGATATAACACCTAAGTACATCGGCAAAACCAAAGCACTTCATACTGTGGATTTTACTGTATATTTGTAGGCAAACACAGCGGCAAATTTTGACACAATAACGTCCCACAAACAACATAATATGAATCACTGATACTGCCCTACTCACACAACTCTCAAATCAGGCAAAGCAAAGCCTTATGCGTACATATTTAAACAAATAAACTGCTCACTGTCTGCTGAAACATTTAATATTTGAAGGCACAGGAAGCCCAGCATAAATAACATTACAGTCGGCGTAAAGCCTCAATATAATCAAAGGAAATCTTTTATTTCCCAAATTGGGGCCTAGAGCTTTTCCAGTGGGCACAGAAAGGTTATACAGATATTCCATAGTATAATTTATGCTTCAGAAACTGGTAAAAAGGGAAATATAGTAATTAGTTCTATGTTTAAACCTCCAAGACCACTGCATTGTCTGGGAAAGAATTGCAGAGGCAGGATTGGAGTGGTGAGCTAGTATTTTGTGCAGGATTCATGGATCTTTCAGCAAAGCTTTGTGTGACCTGCCTTCTTCCCACTCATATGTACTTACTACAGATTTGCATTTGCAGCATCCTTATGATGACATGTGAAAATGCAGAAGCATATTTTAGATAACAGCATAAGGAATCCAAAGGTACATAAGTGAAAATATTGGGTAAGCTGCCAGTTACAATTTGTGGAAACACCTGAATCATAACAGAACACATGGATTAGTTTGGCTCAAAGACAATCTTGACCCAGTGTAAACCTGATACTCAGAATTGGACTTGGACCTCTTGAACATCGTGGTGGCTGGCATGTTGCAAGTTGTCTCATAAAGGTTCTCCCAACACACTGAGGGCAGATGTTCATTGAAGAGCTGATATACAAACACAGAGACCTGGGATGACAGCAGCTGGAAGGTGAGTTTGTGAACACATGCTAATATATCCAGGGCTTGGCTTCCACCTTGATTGGTATGCAGAGAAGTAAGCAGCTGCTGCTTCATCTCCATACCGCCAAATGGTGAAACTATCGTTTAATGGGTAAAGTTGTGTATTTGTGAGCTGTGAGCAGGAGGACAGTGGGCATTTTTTCACGCGTTTCATGCTGAGCTATGCTGCTCACCAGGAAGCTTGCAGAAATTTCCTTGTTTCTGCTATCCACCTACTGAGAGCACAAACCTGTGCTTGTTGATCCAGTCTGGTTGTAGTCACTGAGTGAGCAGATTGTGGGCTCAAGCCCCACGTTGGGAGTTAGAATCACATAGCCTAAGATGACATACCAATACAGTGTTACATTGTCGGAGGTGCCATCTTTTGGATGAGACATTAAACCGAGGTCCTGTCTACCTGTTCAGGTGGACGTTAAAGATCCTATGGCACTATTTGAAAAGAGAAGGGAGTTTCTCCCAGTATCTTGGCCAACCACGCCCCCCAAAATAAAATAAATTAGTCATTCACTCCATGGTTGTTTGTGGAACATTGTTGGACACAAATTGACTGCTACGTTTTTCCCACAAAATACACAGTCAATCACAGTACATCTGTGAAATGCTTTGAGAAATCTCGATGACATTATAAGGCGCTATATCAAATGCAAGGTTTATTTTATTATCAGTTAAGGCTTTGGTTTGCAGGGTTAACAGGAGCTGAGCGGGAAGAATCCCTGTCCCGGTGAATGGTCTGCTCTTCCAATTCCTGGTGATGAGCCAGGCTGGCTGGACTCATCAGCAGTCCCCTGGAGTACTGTCTACCCTCATGGCTCAGGAACTGGACGATCTGTGTATTCGTAGGCAAATGTGACAACTTATTTGTACGCATCAGTGTCTCACAGACAGCCATGAAAATAAAATCCCATTGAGATCTTGGTTAGAATAATGAGTAAATCTTAAGAGTAATAAATAAGTCTACCCTAAATATAATTGGAAATCCCTGAAAGAATTGTTATCCAACAGAACACGATCAGTGATCCTTCAAGATTTTACGGGATCTCCTCCAATACAGATAGCATGTTATTCATGGGAAAACATTATAACGTGTTAACAGTATTTTCCTTTTGGTTAAATAGCATATTCTGCGTGAAGTAACCTCCTTTCAAGTATTTACAAATATTTGTAAACCAAAATAAGGCCAGTCCGCAACCTTAGTGTCTTGTTTGACCCTCAACTATCCTTTCTACCGCACATCTGTACCATGAACCCCTTTACCTTCCCCCACCTCCGCAACATTGCCCGGCTCCACCACTGTCTCACACTGCAGTCCACCGAAACCCTTATGCAGGTTTTCATCGCTTGTCGGCCTCCCCAACTCCTCCCTCCATAGGCTGCAGATCATCCATAACTCTGCAACCCATGTCATCTCCCGCACCCGCCTCTGTGACCCTATCAACCCCATCCGCGCCCAACTCCACTGGTTTCCCATCACACAGAGGAAACAGTTCAAGATCCTGGTCCTCACCTGCAAAGCCCTCCATGGCTTCGCTCCCCCGGACCTCTGCGACCTCCTAACCCCCTACCATCCTGTTAGCTCCCTCCGCCCAGCGGGCCCCGGCCCCGGCCCGCTTCGCTATCGGCGGGTGGGCATTCCGCCACTCTGGAACTCCATCCCACAGTCCCTCCGACTCTCCCCCTCCCTCGCCACCTTCAAGACCCGTCTCAATACCCTCCTCTTTGACCGTGCCTTCAATCACCCGACCCCCAGCACTCCTCCCG